>NC_083348.1:105886958-106199242 GCF_019175385.1 Lycium barbarum
TATTCCAAATCGAATGCGGTGTGTTACATCTACTCGATCATTTTATTACTTGGTGGGCAAGTATACTTTCTCTGTGGTTATTAAGAGTAAAATCCAATATATACGATTAATTGCTCCTGATAGTTGTTGGGTTAAAGTTGATAATATTTATATAATATGATATTATTCATTTTGACAAACCCGTGTGTTATCGGTATGGGACTTTGTTTGCATACTCAAAAATTTACCTCCTGAACTTATATGGAGATTAACTGTGTGGCACCCATATCATAAATTATCTATGACCATCAAAATCCATTGGCTTCTTTTTGCGTATATGTCTCCAAAGCTCCGGGCAAAGGATGTAAATCTGTCGTAAGCGGGCAAAGACACTAATTAAGTAGGGTCATATGCCATCACTCCACTATCTCCATACTCATCTCGTCGAATTATTGGCTCTAATACCAATTGTTGAGTTAAAATAGTCGAACGATACTCTTAACATGGTATGATATTGTCCACTTTGGACCAGCAATTTTCCTCAAAAGCCTCATTAAGAATATTCCTACACGTTATAAATGACTTTCTTTTCTTTTCAACTATAAATGTGAAATTTTGTTGGCATACCCAACAATATTTAGAAAAAATTAAAATGTAAAAGAAACAAATCAAAGAAGTGGGTGAGGTGTGAAATTTTGCTTGAAATGATATAAAGTGTTATCACTTTATATAACTGTGACTTGGGGAAAAATACAAAAAAGAAGAAGTACTTATTGCTTTATTAGAAACTGTTCACCAAACGTAATTTTCCTCTTGTGGAATTAAAATATGTTTCCTAAATTAACCATTGACATTATAAGCTGTTTCTTTTTGGTACACTATAAGCTTATGATTACATTAATATTTCAGTTGTCAGGTGCTTACAGCTTATTGACTTTTTCCATTAATTGTTCTCCCTCCTTTCGTTCTTATTTATGGAGTATTTTAAAAATAAATTTTTAATTTTACTTATTATTTTTAATATATTAAGATAAGATAATTTTTTTTATTTTACCTATAATATTAATTACTCACTTTAAATAATTTTTCAAATTCAATAAAAATATGCACCAACTAATATGGGTAGATTGGTAAATTATGCACTTCATTTATTATTTCTTAAGGGGTGTGCAAAATCAAAAGTGAATAAGTAAAAGTGAACGAAGGGAGTAATATATAAGTTTCTCGTTCATGATAATTTTTAGGGAAAAGGGTCAAAAATATCCTTTTACTTTGGAAAAAAAACTAAAAATATCCTCCGAACTTATTTTGAGTAAAAAATACTCACCTCGTTATTAAACTTTTCAAGCATGCCCCTCTTTTAACAGAAATATCCATATTCCTCAAATACCCTTCTTCTTTTTTTAACCCGGCCCAATAAAATATTAACCCCTAAACAACCAAACAATACCCAAATGTTAAACATCCCCTCATCGACATTAGAGAGACAGAGAGAAAAGTGAGGGTTCCGTGAGAGGCTAGTTCTTATGGCAAACTCCAGTATAGTTATTGTGTGCTCCAAAACAAGTTTGTCGTTAAAACATATGTACTTCTCCTTCAATTACTTGTAGTTCCTCTGGTGTTAGCTATTTAATTTTTTGGAGATCATTCAATTTTTCGTCATAACTCTGTGTTCAGTTCTACCTCATGAGAGCTATTAGTATTTCCTGATTTAGTAATTTCTGTAGTATGAGAAAATTAAAGTTATGCAGCATGCGATATGATAGGAATGAAGTCCGGTGAAGTTGATTGCTTCCCAACAGACTTAATCATTCAATTTTTCCTCATAACTCACTTCTCTCTCTCTCTCGCGCCCTCTCTCTATAATGTTGATGAAGGGATGTTTAACGTTTGGGTATTGTTTGGTTGATTAGGGGATTGTGAAAAAATAGATCGTGCGCCTAACTCAACCCCAATAGAAGCTAGCTTATAAAGGGAGAATTGTCCAGGTCCATATAAGGAGATCACCCATCTCATTAATCACCGATGAGGACTTTATTCATTCTTCAACGCCCCACCTCACACCCTGGACTGGTCATCTAGTGCGTGGACATTTTAATTGGGAAGTCCACGATGGATTCTGCTCTGATACCATGTAAAGAAATGGATCATAGGTCTAACTTAACCCTAAAAGCTAGCTTATGAGGGGAGGATTGCCCAAGTCTATATAGGGAGACTACCCATCTCATTAACCACCGATGAGGGACTTTTTTCATTCTTCAACAGGGGTTAATATTTTATTGGGTCGGGTCAAAAAAATGGGTATTTGGGGGGTTTGGATATTTCTATTAAACGAGGGGTATATTTGAAAAATTTAATAACGGGAGAGGTATTTTTTATCCAAAATAAGTTTGGAGAATATTTTTAGCCCTTTTCCCAAGGTAGACTAGTAGAGGGATATTTTTGACCCTTTTCCCTAATTTTTATAACCAATGTGTTGGCAAACTTAGGGTAAATAGTCGAAATCAATTTCGCAGCTGCTAATAGCTAGAACGGAAAAGGGTCAAAATTACCCCTGAACTTTGAGAAATAGTTCCTCCATACCCTTCGTTATACTTTAGGGCCAATTATATCCTTACCGTTATACTATGGGGTCAATTATACTCTTATGTCCAACAGCTGCCACGTGGCATCATCCCAGCCCTTCAAAATTATTTTCCACTCAAATAATTTTTTACCCACTAAAATAACTCAACCCGACCCGAATGTTTTTTTCCAGCCAAGGGGTAATGGGTTGAGTCCGTATCACTTTGGCTGGAAAAAAAAAATCGGGTCGGGTTGGGTTATTTTAGTGAGTAAAAAATTATTTGAGGGGAAAATAATTTTGAAGGGCTAGGATGATGTCACGTGCCAGCTGTTAGACATAAGGGTATAATTGACCCTATAGTATAACGGTAACGGTATAATTGGCCCTAAAGCATAACGAAGGGTATGGATAAACTATTTCCCAAAGTTCAGGGATAATTTTGGCCCTTTTCCGTAGCTAGAATACGGTACGTAACAGAGCACTAACGCAAAATGGAATATTTTCTTCTAACGAAATGCAAACGAAGAATTAATGGCCATCTGAAAATGTTTATGTTATCTCGCATCATTCGTGCAAGGGATAATTCTGTGGTTGTTCATGTAAACCAACTATTAATATATGAACATTGGGGATTGATTAGACATTAGTAATTAAGTGAACAATTATTGTACTTAACTATTTTGACTAATACCCGATTAGAAATCTAACCAACCACACCACTTTACAGATACATCATTGGGTCCATATGTATAGTAGGACAAGGATATGAATATTTATTTTATCATCAATTATTGGCCGGGGAGGGGAACAATGTAAATTTCATTTTCTAATACTTAGGTAAGATGAAAGACTGTGGGAAGTCATCAATAAAAAATATAAATAGGGTTTAAGTTTCATTTGTTCTGACGGAGTTCTAACTTACAAAAGTGAAATTTCATAACAATATTTTCGAGTTCGAACTTTTACAAGTAAAATTTTATGATACTATCCTGGAGTTGAACTATCTTCTTCTCAAACTTATAAAGGTTAAAACTCAAAACTTCATGAGTTTTTCCGGTTCAAATTCCAAATCTTTTCTTGAATTATGAACTGTGACTGTTCTAACTCCAATAAAGTCTTCTGGAATTTTTTTTCATGTTTTAATTAGGAGTATTTTTCTCCAAATTTTATTTTCTTATTAAAAATGGCTAAAATTAAAATAATGTTGACATTACTAAATGTTCATTATCATCTGAAAAGTGACTACTTATGCATTTTCCCATGATCTTGGCAGCATTGGGATGTTGAAGTGATCCATGCCCTGAAACGTCTCAATAAAGCCCAAACAGTTCGCTACGTAGTTTAGGCCTGTAGGGTGCTATTCCACTTCGACCTTTTTTTTAATTTTATTTTTTATTTTTTTGCTCGGATTGCCCTCAAATTAGTGGCCTTTAATATTTGGCCTTCGCTTAACATCCAGAGGTCATGAGTTCGAACTCAGACACAGTAAAAAAAAAAAAAGTTTACAAGGCATAAGTTGGGATTCGCAAGGCAGAAGTTGGGATTTGTAAGGCATAAGTTTTTTTTGTTTTTTTTTATTTAAGCCACCACCATTAGGTTGTGAGCCCATGGTGTGGGGGGTCTAGCTTGGACCCCTAACATGTTAATTTATGTAAGTAACTTACAATGACTAGAGGGGGACATAGAATCTTGCCTCTAGTCGACAAAAGAGATTGCAAAACAATCTAAGGAAAGGATTAGCCTATACAAAGTCCTTTCCAAAATAACAAGAAAATTAACTAACAAAAAAGTTACATTTCTCATATTTCCTTCTAAATGTAGGTGTTTGCCATTTGTCAAGTTGAAGCAGCCCCTTTGCCTCTCTAGGAAGATCTTGAAGAGAGTGATAGAAGGTCATATTTCCACTTGTAGAAATCATTTTAGCCAATAAGTTAGCAACTTGATTTGCTTCTCTGAAATAATGAGAGATGACATGATTAGCACTGTTGAGCATACGTGAAGTATTGTTGATGATTTGTTTGAGTTTCAAGTTCCTGGTGTCATGTTGAATGAGCATAATAGCAATCATCATTGAATCAAGTTGTATATGAAGGTTTGTGTGACCATGCTGAGTACACCACTCCACACCATACTTAGCAGCTTCAGCCTCAGTGTGATTAATACTTTTAGCCAGTATTTGAATAGAAAAAACAAAGATGAAATCACTATTGTCCTTTCTAACCACACCACCAATTCCTGCTTTGCCAAATGCTTTGATGAAACTGCCATCAGCATTTAGTTTGGTGATTCCATTTGAAGGTCTAGTCCAGCAGGAATGCACCTGATAACTGGCTTAAGCCTTTCAATCATGCTGCAAGTATTAACCCAACTTACTCCACTGTCAATGCTAGGAAATGAATTTTGAACAATAGCTTTGATAATCCAAACACATTGTGTGACCACCCTATATAGATAGAACTTGTTGTTGTCTCCATATTTATAAGCAGCCCATTTTTTCCATATTTCCCAATAGATAGTAATAGGAGCAGCCTGCAGCACCAATTTGTGAACCTTATTTCTTGCTTTTTTCCTCTACCAATCATTTAGTAAGCCTCTGATAGGCAGATGTTGATGTGTAATTCCCAATGTGTTACTAATAGCTCTTCATAAATAATCAGCAGCATTCCTTTCTACAAAAACATGTTGAAGAGTTTCATTTTTAGGGACAAAACAGAACAAACAGACTGCATTATTCTGAGAGTCACTCATGTTTAGAACTTTAAAAAAAGGAACTCTACCATAGTAAATTCTCCAACACATAAAGGACTGTTTAGAAGGAATGGATTTATGCCAGATATTGCTAATGGTGGCGTTATTAACTCTGTGCTTTCTGATAGTACGCCAAGCTGAACCATTAGAGAAGTGTTCATCCTCAGTTGCTTTCCAAATAGCATAATCACTTTTGTTGCACTGTCCTAATTTAATGGAACTGATATGTAAAGCTACTTGAATGGGCGAAGTGTTGTATAATTTCTGAACATCCCAAGTGTTGTTGTTCATAAAATCTTTGACCTTCTTCTTAGCGATGCTTCTAGTGATGAAATTTGGACAAAGTTGAGCAATATGTCCCATCTCAGTCCAGTTATCCCACCCAAAACTACAATGATCATCATTGAGCTTCTAAGTTATCTAATTTTCACATTTGCCCTTAGTCCACAGAAGACACTTCCAAGCTTGTGAATTACCAGTGCACCACTTCTTATAGGGTGCACTCTAGGATAATATTTAGTAGCTAGGAAATCAGCCCATATAGGCTTTTTGGTTCTGAATTGCCACCACCTTTTCAAAGTAAGGGTGTTGCAAATATCTTCCATACTTCTGGTCCCAACACCAGATTCATTTTTGCAAAACACAGATTTTTCCAAGAAGCCCAATGATATTTATTTTTTGCCATTAGCAGCACCCCAAAAGAAATTAACCATATGCTTCTCAATAAGTTCAGTAGTACTTTTATGGGGGTTAATAGCATATAAGATATAGATGGGCAAAGATTGAATGATACTTTCGAATAAAACTTGCCTGCCCGCATAAGAGAGCATATTGCTTTGCCAACCACTCAACCTTTTAATAATCATAGTAGTCATGCTATCAAAATAAGCCAACCCTTTTCTACCAATGTAGATAGGGTACCCAAGGTAAGTAAAAGGAAAACTTTTATCCAAGAAACCAGTTTTATTCCTAATTCTTTTAATCCTATATGCATAAGTTTTAGGACCAACTAGGAAAAAACTTTTGTCCTTGTTCACCATCTAACCAGAAGCAATTTCGTAATTTCTAATTTGCTTCATAACCAACTTAATGGACTTTGAATTGCCACTACTGAAGATAACAATATCATCAGCATAAGCAAGATGTGTGATCTGAGGACCATTTTTATGCACAGAGAAAGGTATAAAGTTTTGATCATGCAGAAGGTTATTAAGAGATCTAGACAACACTTCAGCAGCAATAATGAAAAGGGAAGGTGATACAGGATCACCTTGTTTAAGACCTTGAGAAGAATTGAAAAAACCATGTCTAGTTCCATTGATGATAATAGAATACTATACATTAGAGATGCTTCTCCAAATAAGGTTAGTCCATTCATCACTAAAACCAAATATGTTTAAGACATTTTTTTAAAAAGACCATGATAATCTGTCATAAGCTTTCGCCATATCTAATTTTAAAACAACATTACCACCTTTTTGTCCTTAGAAATACCATGGACTATCTCTTGAGTGAGCATCACATTATCTGTGATTGATCTACCAGAGAGAAATCCACTTTTATTTTCAGAAATCAGTTTTGACAATAGAGGATTAAGTCTACTGGCAAGAATGTTTGAAATAATTTTATAAGTGAAATTACTCAAACTTATAAGCCTGAATTCAGCAAAAGTAGTAAGGGATTCAGCTTTGGGAATCAAAGTAAGGTAAGTATGAGTATAAAACTCAGTCAAAAATTTGCCAGAAAAGAAATCATGAACAAAAGCTATGATATCATTTTTAATAATAAGCCAACAGGTTTGAAAGAACATACCATTGTAACCATCAGGACCTGCTGAACTTTCCTTGCTCATGTTGAATACAGCCTGTTGAATTTCCTCCGTATTTGGTAACTTGGTCAACATATGGCTGTCTTCATCAGTGATCATGTTAGGAATGCAATCCAAAATTTTGTTATTTCTTTCGGGCATTCAAGATTGAATTGTCTCTTGTAGAACTTAACAACAGCTTTGGCAACATTGTTATCAGCTTGTACCCATCTCCCTCTATAATTTTTTGATCATTTGTATTTGAAGTCTTCCTCTTACTTTTGAGAACACTATGAAAGTATTTAGTATTCTTGTCTCCATCCTTAAACCATTAGAGTTTAGTTTTCTGCCTGAGGAGAGAATCCTGCATGTTGAGCCATCTTGTATATTCTGCATAACCCTTATTGAGATCTTCTCTTCCTTGTTCAGTGTTGTTCATGATATCCAGTTCTTCCAATATTTCTATCTTGGCTTCCCAGTCTTGAACTTGCTCCTGAATATCCCCAATCTGAATTTTAGACCATTGACTAAGGACTTTGCTCAGTTTCTTCAACTTACATTGTAATCTCAATATAGGGTTGCCCCTTACCTTTTCATTCCAAGAGGTTTGAACAGTCTCTATGAAGCTTTCTTGAAATATTTGGTGTGACTTTGATGGTCATTATTACATTTGTGCAGAAGTGGTCTATGATTAGAACCTGATCTAGACAGATGCTTGACATTATTGTTCTGATATTGGAAGGCCCAATCATCATTTATCAAGATTCTATCTAGTCTCATCTAAATTCTTTTGCTACGTATACAATAGTTACCCAAGTATATTTAGGTCTTGTAAAACCTAAGTCACTCAAACCACAAGACTCCATACAATTGATAAAGGCCATACTTTTTCTCATTCTATGAGATAAACCACCAAGTTTTTCTTTAGGATCCATGATGACATTAAAGTCACCTTCCATACACCATAGTCCATTAATGAGACTATACATATTTGTGATACTATTCTATAGATCTTCCCTTTCTTCTGGCGTACATTTGGCATACACTACAGTCACAAAGGTTCCATTATCATTGGGACTATCTTTCATCTTTAGAGTAAGATATTGTCCAGTATTAGTAACAATAGTGGTGTTGTCAAGACCTTTCCAGAAGCACCATATTTGACCATTGGTATTGGCCAAACAATGATGAAAACTAAAATATCTTTTGTAACCATCTCTCTTGTTCATATCCATAAAGGGCTCATATAAAGCTACAAAAACCACTTTATTGATGTTGACAAGAATTTTGAGTCCGAGAAATGATTTTTTTTGTTCTTATTCCCCTAATATTCCAAAAAATGGCACTGATTATTTGTTAGATAGGGGTGGGGCACTTTGTCTTTGTCCTTTTCCATTTCCTTTAGATTTGGATTTAGACTATCGTCTTGTGGATTTTCTTGTCTTCTTGTTCCTGCTCCTTCCTCTAGAATCAGTGGAAACTAAGCTTCCTTGACTCAGTTTGAAGTCTGGATCATCTTTTTTACTAGTTCTGGATTCCTCAGAGACAGTTCTCAAACTAGCAGTATGTTTTTGTAACCTTCTTCCTCTGTGTTGCTGATTCTTATTATTATCTTGCATAGTTTCATCTTCATGGTTCTTGGTTCTTCTCTTATCATTCATTTCCACTTTGGTTTGACTGATATTCTCAGTATCTTTTTGTATTCTTGGATCAGGTTCATAGTTGAGATCCGCAAAAATTTGAATGCCCTCATGATTCATGATATAAGAAGGTAGACTAGAGGAACTAGCAGCAGCAGGGGAACTGATTTCTCCTTTTTCCACCTCGTCCTTCTTTTCGTTCCTGATATCCTTCTCATCCATTTGAACTTCTTCATTAGCATGATTTTCATTGATGTTTTGAGTCTCCACAGTATCACTTATATGAGTTTAATCTGTGGATATTTCAGCACATTCTTCTTTATTATCAATCTCCCTCTTGTCTCCATCTTTACTTCTAGTGGTTTGGATTTGAGCATTATTCTCATTAATATCAATGTTGTCTTTATCCTTCTTAGGAAAATCAATGAAAAAAACCAGGTTTCTTGGTTTTCTTATTTCTCTTTCCAGCCTCAAACAAGGACATAGTTTTGAAGATGACCATGTTTTTCTTTCTTGGCATATTTTTGGAATTTCCTTTCCTGTTCTTCTTTTCTCTAGCCTTCACATATGATCCCTCATGTTTTTCATGTTCCACAACATTTTCAGCATATTTTAGAATCTCTTTGTCATTTTTGATCTTCATTCTTTTGTTTTCCTGTTCAATAGTGCCATTGTCAACAACCACATTTTCCTGAATATCCTTTCCTTCTTTGTGATTCACATTATCATATTGTTTCTCCTCAATAGGGACCCTAGAAGTATCTCCCCTATCATTCTATTTATTAGTCATCCCATCAGTAGCAGTCTTTTTGTAAACAGTCATTGCATTAACTAGTATATTATTAATCCTTTCCAAGACCCTACATTCATCAACGTTATGATCCAATTTTCTGCAATGTTTACAGTATTTAGGAATACCCTCATATTAGAGTTTTTGGTAAAAACCTTTCAATGGTGAATACTCATACTCTAGACCAATCTAGATTTGATCAGGTCTATTTTTTCAAAATATCAATTTCTACTCTAATTTTAGCTATACTTGGCCTAGTTCTACCAATAGTAGCAACATCAAGAGTTCAGAGAGTTCCAATATTTTCTATCAACTGTTTAAGACAATGCCAAGTGTGAAGATGGAATGGAAAACCTAGAAGAAGAACCTAAACAAGTGCAAAAGCAAGATCCTCCTCCAACTTGAAATCCGATGGCCATTTTGGGAGCCACATTTGCAAAATCCATTGATCTTAATAACTCTTCTGTACCAAACAGTCTTGAAATTGTCCTCATTTGTAAATTTTATGAACACATCAAAGTAATCAAGGACTCCAATTATGGCAGATCCTTTCACAGTAACTAATTCTTTGAATTGAGACCTAATTTTGTCAATTTGAGGCCTTGCTTTTAGAAACTGACCCACCAAAGTGTATCGACATTCCTCCGCAATCTTTCCATAGTAATCTATAGCATTGAAGATAACGGCAGGAACACCATTGTGCGTTGTTTGTTTACTCATGATTTGTTCCCTAGGTTGTCAAATCGGTTGTTGATTCAGATAATTTTGGAGTTGGAGCAGTGATAGTGTTCGCATACGAGGTTTTTTCAGCAATTCCACCGATGGGTATATGAGTCCCCACCGGAGGGAGCTGTTCCTTCATCAGAGGCGCCGGAAGAGTTCCTCCGAGTGGCTCCATGAAGGTGGAGCATGACCCTCACTCTCCAAAATAGCAGTTAAAAGTCGTTGGTGAGGAGAGAGAAGAGAGAGAATAAGAGTTTTTTTTTTTAATTCTTCTGAAGCAAGGCATAAGTTGGAAGTTCACCTCAACGCAAATTTTTACCCAAAATTAGTCCTTAAGGCAAACTCTGCCATAAGGCCTAACTTTAAGGCAAACCTCTGCCTTAAGGCCTAACTTTAGCCCAAAGTTAAGGAAGAGGTTTGCAAAAATCCAGCATTTTTTTTTTTACAGAGTTTGAAACCCAACTTATGCCTTGCAATTTTTTTTTTTATTTTTGACTGAGCGGGAGTTCGAACGCGAAACCAAAGGGCTTTTAGAAAAGAACAAAAATTAAAGACCACTGATTTGAGGGGGAAAAATTAAAGACCACCCCCAGCGAAGGGCAATCCTGCAGATTACCCGAAGTGTGAAGACTCAAGACGTTGTTTTGGGCCACTAAGGCCTAATCCCCGTTGCTTGATCCGTATGATTCTCACTAGAGATGGCAATGGGGCGAGGTAGGGTGGGTGTAGCGTGATAAATTTATAACTTGTGAATATTATGAAACAAAAATATAAAATTTATGCTTCGTAAAAAAATTATTTGTCTTGAGGGAAAAAATTAAAGACCAACACAAAATAGGAACAAAAGTGCAAATGGCGTGGTAAAATTCTCCAAAATAATACTATTAGTACAATTTTTTTTTTTTTTTTTTTGTGGTTTGCTTCCCCATGTCTGGATTGAGACTCTACTAACAATTTCATGGGCTACTGTTCATAAACTTGCTTCGTTTGTTTTACTTGTCCACTATAGACTTTGTACACCTCTTATGAAATAATAAATGAAGTACAAAATTTATCATATTAGCCGAAAATTCCACAAAAGTTTAAATTAGAAAATAAATAATTTGACATATTTTAAACAAATATAGCTTGATGCATTTAAAATAATTTCAAACTGATTATAAGAGTAGTCAACCATTTAGTTTTTCTTTTCTTCACAATGGTTCAGAAAAAATTCTACTCCTTCCGTTCCTATTTAGCTGCCTTAGTTTGACTGTGCACGAAGTCTAAAAATTAAAGATATATGCAGTCCTTTAAATCTTGTGGTCTTAAACTTGACATGTAGAATTTTAAACTTATTAAATATACAAAGATGTACTCTTTTGGGACATACCAAAAAGGAAAGTAGAACACTTAAATTAGGACGAAGGGAATATTATATTTCAGCTAAGATTTCGATATATAGAATGATCTCTTTTTGCGTGGATTGTCCTTCAACGACACTGGTCTGTAATTTTTTCCCTTCGCTTAAAAAGGTGGCCGAAAATACCCGAGGTTCTGGGTTCGAACCCCGCTTAGTAAAAAAAAATAAAAAATCGCAAGGTAAGGCTTTGCAAAAAGTCTGCCTTATGCGACAGAGTTTGCCTTAAGGCATAACTAAAGTCTGCCTTATGCGGCAGACGTTGCCTTAAGGCGTAACTAAAAGTCTGCCGCATAAGGCAGACTTTTCACGAAGCCTTGCCTTGCGAATTTTATTTTTATTTTTATGACTTAAATGGGGTTCGAACCCAGAACCTTGGAGTATTTTAGTCGAATGGCAAAAATTAAAGACCAGCAATTTTAGGGGCAAAAATTAAACTTCAAAAGTTACAAAATTGTTAAAAAATTAAAAGTTATTAAAAATAAATGCAAAGATGGGATTAAGGAGCTGCCCATTTAGTAGGCACAATTACATCCCATTCTTTTATATTCTCCTCCACCCCTAACTTAATTAAGCAAATTGAATAAAATTTAAAAGTTCTTTTTCTTTTATTTTCAGATATCTTAATATAATAATTCTTGAAAAGTTTCGATACCGTAATATACCTTAGTGCAAAATCTTCTGGTTTACATATGCTTGATTAGTAGAAATCATGTTTTATGAACTATCTGGTTCAAGTGGTGGGGGTAGTGGGTGGGGGTGGTGGAGGGTGGGGTGGTGTGGTAGGGTGGGGTGAGTGGTTGTGGGGTGGGATGGTAGGGGTGGGTGGTGGTGGGGTGGGGGTAGGTGGCAGAGGGGAAGGGGTTGATAGGGTTAGGGTGGTAGGGTGGAGGTGGGATGGGGATGGGGGTATAATGGGGAAATGAAATACCTAATCGTGCAAAAACTAGCATAGCCGTGGTTATAAAAATTGGGCTTCTCATTGTTATATATACCACGGGATTACCACATATTTACAACACCATACAACATAATTTTAAAAACAATGAAAACAAACATGGTTTCATAGAAAACAATACAATAATGAACCATGGGAAACAACCATCCAAACACGGAGTTAAGGGGCGTGCAAAGACTATAATGGACAAGTAAAGGTGAACGGAGGGAGTATTATTATCTTCTCAAAGAGAAAGAGGTGATGAGAAAGGTCAAAGGCTATTGAGCGAATTGCCATAATCCTTGAACGGCAAGTTAAGGATGACAAAACTTACAAGTCGTAAAACGAAGCCTAACAACTCAACAAGGCATTTGAAATGGGGGAAAAGAACAAAACGCCGAACACGACATAAACGTTTCTTCGGGAACTGAAGAAGGCCCATAAATGATTGATGCAAGCTATGCAGCTCCATATTCCTGGACTGCATCTGAATCATCACGTTACTCCTTCGGTCTGTTTTTTTAGCATTAATTATAAAATTACTAAGCAGTGTATTCTTTGGGAATTGAGAACGCCCATAAGTGTCTTGTTTGATTATTGGCGTTTATTATTCTGCTGGCTTGTGGGCTAACTGATGGCTAAATTATCTTTGAATGTTGTAAGTTTTAATTGCGATAAAAGGTTACCTAACTCAACTAATCAAAGAAGAAATTGATAGTATTAATACAATGTGTAAAACACAAAACTACTGCACCCTTCATCTCGATCAAATCTTCAGTCGCTTTTTTGTTTTACATGTTACATAAATAAATATTAATTAGGAGATGTATTTGATCACTAATCTTACCCTTATTTATGTATAAGTTATAATCTCTCTTCATTAAATGTTTACTCTATTTATGTGTAATTTTCATTAATGACGAGGGCAAAATGAGAATAAAATAATTAATTGTGACTTGAACTTCTAAAACGACAAGTAATTTGAGACAACTACCTTTACTAACCATGACAGATAATTTGAGACGGAGGGAGTTTAAAAATACAAAGTGTAAATGCCCTAAAGTATAGAGTAATAAGAGTTGCGATAACTAAAAATTCATAATTTCATAAGGAGAACGCACGAGAAATAAACAGAGAAGAAAAAAAAAAATTACAACACACACACATCTTCCCCAGAACCTTAATCATAATAAATTAGAAGGAAAAAGAAATACTTAATCATTGCATAATTTTTCAAGCTCTTGTCAGGTTCCTCTTCCGCAAACCGATCTAACATTCAAGAGTCTTCTTCGTCCAACCAAACTAAAGCATGAATACGGTACTGCACAGCAGTGTATTTAACGACATTAGTGCTTCAAATATGAAATGAAAAAGGATAACATCGGGTAGGAATTCTCATGAACAGTTAGTATGAATTTATGTAGGCAAGAATGGATGAATACCATAAGGTACTTTAAACTTTTAGATTGAATATTTGGGAGTTATGAATATTAAAAGCATTTGAGTTATGGATTTCAGCCGTTACCAAAATGAAAATTGCAAAGCAAATAAAAGGAGAGAAAATATAAATGCAAATAGTATTGAAGTGTTATAGCCTGTAACTACTTGGGTCTGTGCAAGAAACTGCTCTTTACATTATTATACAACTTTAATGGCTATTTGAGCTTTTATTAGGAAAAGCTTAAAATAGAGAAATGAAGAGAAAAATGTTAAAAATTTGAGAAAAAAGATGAACGTGAATGCTGGCCATAAAGAGGTGTCACATCATCTTGTCGAGAAAATATCCAAAATAGTCTACTATCTTTGTATTTGGACACAAAATCATACATATTCTTTTAGGTGGAGCACTAATGATCCATAATGTTTACCAAAAGCTCTGTTATCCCTCATTGTCATTTCTAACTTATTATCGCTACAAACATTTTTTCTTTTTGGGGTAAACAAACCTAACGTGAAAATTGTTCGTCTCCTGGCTTAGCTTAATTAGAATCTATTTTATCATCTCATTCTTAATAAGTAATCAACTAGCTCATTTATGAAGGCATTGTATGATATAATTGAGACAGTTAAATGAAATGGAGAAGTCATACAAAAATCCTAAGGTATAATTATAAATAAGGCTTAGTACTTTTTTAAACCAAACACAAATTTAAATTATAAATCGTTATCTAATTTTTAATACAATAATTAAACGCCTGATAAAAAATTATCTCTATATATTACTAATCCACATATTACATAACTTCTCACATAACTTACGCATGCATTAGTAATGGTGAAAAGTAAATTGGTAGTGTAACAAAGTATTAGTTGCCTTGAATTGTATACGAGATTGGTTTAAAAAATGTTTCTGAAAAACATTACTTTTTTAGCTTCATAACTATTCAAAAACACTTATTTCCCCCCTTAAACTTGACCAAAATTATCAACATGGCGGAGCTAGAAGCCCATAAACGGGTTCGTCTAAACTCGCTAGCTTTTGCTAAACAGTGTATTGTATTAAGAAATTTATTAAATATGTACAAATATTAAATTTAAACTCCAATTATTATTACTTGAAGTTGTCAGTCTTAGTTCCGCCTCCAATATTAACTATCTAAAATATATATTTTTTGTTACGAAAAAACACTTTTGATTTTTCAAAAGATTCGCCGATATAGATCGGTAACCAAAAGCATTAGCTATGCTAAATTGTATGCAACATATTATCTGCTCCCGGCATACTTAAGGAATTAGATTGATGGTAAGATTATATTTTTCTTTTCATAGTAATGATGTTTGGATTAGTTTGTGAGGAACTTAACTATTACGTTGGATATTGCTACTTATAACTAACACAATTATCATATGAATCTATTAAAAATTGGACATAAGAATATATAAATCTCTTTGGCCTCTATGAAAGTTTAAAATTTTATTTTCTATGACTTTTCATCCCACGTTTGTAATTGTTAGATCAAAGCCTTTCATTCAAGTGGGAAGTATTTTCATCTCCACTTGAATCACGTGGACTTAGTGGTGAAGCAAGGTGGGTGAAAAAAACAAGCGAAACAAAAAGTACTACTTTTTCTGGCTCAATCTACGTCACACTTTTCATTTTTCGAGAATCAAACGAATCCTTCTTTGACCTAATTTTTTTTATATGTCTTTTAAATATTTTACATTATTAATTATAACGCTTATATCCCTATGTCTATTTTTACTTGTCGTGTATTTGATTTAATAGAATGATAATTTTATTATATTAACTTTAAAATTAATAAAATATATTTTAAAAATTGTGCAACCGCTAATTTTTTTTTGAAATTTCCGCCCCAATAATAAATAATAAAGATAGAATGGATATAAAATGATAAATTATTACTTGATTTTTCAAATAGGAAAAGTATAAGTAAAAATAAATGGAGGAAGTAGTATTTTTTTAATTAATTCTCAAATAAATAAAATTTGTTTTGAAAAAATTTAAAAATTCCATGTTAAACGCACATCAAAATTAAGAAGTTTGAATAAAAGAAAAGTGTTATTAGTAGTATGTTGGGAAAAAAATGAAAACACCTTATTGGTTGCGTGTAAGGTTACAAATAGCATATTAGCAATTAACCTACCAACCAACCAGTCTAGTTCTTGCCCTTTGACTTGTAGCAAGTTTTAACCCATTTCTCTATCTCTTTTTGTATATCAACCTGATCCAAATACCAACAGTGCAGGTTTCCAATGGGGACTGAAAATTCTGGAACTGTAGAAATATCAGAGCCATTGTTAGATGAAATCCCCGAGGATTCCGAAAATATCCCTGATTGGAAAGATCAGATCACTATTAGAGGTTTAGTTGTCAGTGCTGTGCTTGGGACTCTCTTTTGTATCATTACACATAAGCTCAATCTCACTGTTGGTATAATTCCTTCACTCAATGTTGCTGCTGGATTGCTCGGGTTTTTCTTCGTTAAATCATGGACCGGGTTTATGTCTAAGCTCGGGTTTTCTGTTAAACCGTTTACTAAGCAAGAGAATACTGTTATTCAGACCTGTGTCGTTGCTTGCTATGGTCTCGCTTTTAGTGGTAATGCCCTCTTCTTCTTCTTCTTCTGTTTTTTTTCTTTTTCTAATAAGTAAAAAAAAAAGGAATATGAGTGCAATCCATTACAAACTAGTTTGGGTTGAGGTGTACTTGATTGATTGATTAAAGTAAACAAAGAAACTCTGAGTTATTGTTGTAGTGATCTACTCTATTGATTGGTTCGTTACTACTCCCCAATCACATTTATGTGATGCACTTTTCCTTTTTAGTTTGTTCAACAAAGAATGATACATTTTCTGATTTGACAATAATTTAACTTTAAACTTTAGCTTGATCTGTAACCACACAAATACACAAATATCTTTGACTTATTTTAGATCAAAAGATTCAAAAGTCTTTATTTATTTCTTAAACTCCGTGCCCAGTTAAACTATATCACTTAAATTGGGACAGAGGGAGTACTATTGTTTTCTGTGTATAGCAGATTTTATTTTGCTGAGATTCAAATGACTAAAGTTTCTCCTTATATATGTATATATATGTTTATGTACATACAGACCCATTAGTACTGTTGTTTTTACAGAAACTAAAAGGCCATATTTAGTTGATAAGTGCTCTAGCTTTTTGAACTGTTCCTTATTGGACATTTTGATAAACATCATTTCTTTCTCCAAAAAATGGGTTCTACTGTCAAATTTAGTAGGCGTTTGGCCATAGATTCCAAATATTGAATTTATGAAGTTGGAGTTGTGTTGCTTATACTTTTTGCAAAGGAGAGAAGAGAACACTTTATTTGGAATTTATGAAGATGGTGTTGGAATACACTAGGTATGTTGTTGTTGTTGGTGTTGGAAAACAGGTTTGAAGCACTTTTCCAAATTTGGAATCCAACTCCAATTTGGATTTGGAAAGTTTATAACCAAACATTTTTGAAATAAAGTGAAAAATTATTTCGGAAAAGAAGTGAATAATTCTCATGCCTAAACGGCTCCTTAAGCTCTTTTTACTATAGTATTTCCATTGTGCTTCCATGCTTTGCGCAGAACCAAATATATGTTGCATCTTTAAAATTGTTGAAAGGATGATGACGACTTAATAATTTTAGTACTTTTCAATTTCAACTCTTTAAGTTTATCATTTTTTTCTTTTTCTTTTTTTGATAAGTTGCTCTTTAAGTTTATCATATGTCTGATTCATGATGCATTCTCTTGTTACCTTATATTTACAGGTGGCTTTGGGTCATACTTGCTAGCAATGGATGAGAAAACATACAACCTTATAGGTCCTGATTATCCTGGAAACCGTGCTGAGGATGTTAAGAATCCAGGGTTATTATGGATGATGGGATTTATATTTGTTGTTAGTTTCCTTGGACTTTTTAGTCTTGTGCCTCTCCGTAAGGTACTTTCTGGTTCTGATCAGCTCTGGTAGTAGTTCAATAGAATGTTAAGGTTTGCATGGTTTTGATTCTGACCTCTCCGTATGTTTTGTGTAAGAAATCTTGTAATTAATTTAATTTAAGAGGTGGAGAAGACATATTCATTCATAAGATAAAACAAAACCTTTGTTGATTCGGTAACCAATACCACTGCTTTGCGCTTGAACAGTTAGAGCAGTCACCGACCAGCAACATCCTTTCTATTTATTTACTTGTGCTCTTCTCCGAAATGCTTTTTTTTAAGTGGGATTCAAATATCGATTTGATAAATTTTGTTCTCTTTTAAATGTAATTTCAGGTTATGGTAATGGGCTATAAGCTCACATACCCTAGTGGAACTGCAACTGCCATGCTAATAAACAGCTTCCACACAAATACTGGCGCTGAACTTGCAAGGCAAGAGATACATTATTATGTTCATTTCTGTATCTAATTTCTAAAAGATGCTACATTTTTGGGCTAACTACCTGGCTGATAATGAAAATGCAAATGGTGTCTAGTAAGATAAGATCGGTTCAATTTATTTTATACTTAATGGCCCTTATCGGCAAGAAAGATTCTTGGTGGCTGATGTACTTGAAGAATAAAGTTGTGCACTTTGCCTGCTCGACTAAACATCACCAAATAATTAGCACTCCCTTTTCTTTTCTGGCTTTTGGAGTCGTTTTTTTCTTTCTTTTGTTCCGAGGTTAATGAATATATAGATTTCACATTATCCTTTTTTCGCAGTGGGGTTTTGTTTTTGTGGGGGGGGGGGGGGGGTGTAAACTATCCGATCATTTGTACGTTCCTAGGAGAACTTTTACTATGAAACATCTCGTGCTCTATGAATATCACAACTATCATTTGTTGTCACAGGGAGCAAGTTGGTCGTCTTGGCAAATATTTGAGCATAAGTTTCTGCTGGAGCTGTTTTAAATGGTTTTTCAGTGGTATTGGGGACGCATGTGGCTTTGACAATTTTCCCACTCTTGGGCTGACCCTATTCAAGAACACGTAAGCATATCGTTCTAATATCTGTAACTCTTATTTTCCTTTGCTATAGAGGGAAGATCAAACTCTTTTTCTTCCTTTTTTTCTCTATTCGTATTGAACTTTTTTTCCCCTATTCATATTTGATTGTTTGTTATTCTTAAGCTTCTAATTTCCATGGGTTAGCTGTGAAGGAAGAGAATAATCTGTAGCTGTAAATTGGAATGAGAAAGCTGGATTTATGCTTTTGTGAACAAGTGTTCATTTTCAAGAGAAGGAAACACTTGCAACGGTTCTTCAAGCAAAATATGTGCTAGGCTATTAGAACACCTGCATTATTTGAATTCTATAGATGCCAAGTTTTTGGTGCTACTGCTAAATTAGTTGCTGTTGAGACCTCTTTTTTCTATTCGCTCTTCTGCATGGTCTCTTATGGATATTTTCCCTATATTTTAATGTTTACATACAGTCTTTAACTTTTTATTTTAGATATTCTCTGTCCTTCGTTTTTGTTATAGTAAATTGGGGCCTAGAGAGAAACACATCCCGAAGCTTTTTAGTATGAATTCCTTATACCTGTTTTATCCCCCTTCCCCTACCTGCTGGAATACGAAAAATCTACAACTTTCTTGTTAAAGAATGAATTCACTGTTCATGTTTTGGTTCTTACACAGTCATCATCCTGCAGGTTCTATTTTGACTTTAGTCCGACTTATGTTGGATGTGGTCTTATCTGTCCTCACATAGTCAACTGTTCGGTTCTCTTTGGAGCTATTATATCATGGGGTATACTGTGGCCATTGATCTCCCAACGAGCTGGTGACTGGTACCCAGCAGACCTTGGAAGCAATGATTTCAAAGGTCTCTATGGATATAAGGTATGTAATTACTGATGCTAATTTTAGCTAATTCACATCCAAAAACATGACAACTCGGTAATGTGGTCTCAATTTGCAATCCTAAGAGTACTGAGTACTGTACTTCAAGAAAGATTGTGCAAACATTCCCAAGCTATTCCTGTACTTCATTTTGGCAGAAAATGATTTAAGACAAGGAAGTGATGAAAACGAGAAAGATAAGATGGAATTTATATTTGCGGATTCCTCGCCTATGATTCTTGTCAGCCTAGAGTATAAAGATTAATATCTGTAGTCGACTATATAGCATTGAGAGACATTTTCAAAGGTTGGGAAACTTCTAAATTTGCCAAAATACTTCTCAAGCACAGCATCTGCAATTTTCTTTGCAGTAGGTTTTGAACGCACAGCATTCAATTTCTTCAATTCCTGTTTGATAACCATATTTCATAAAGTCTGCTTTTATCTTTCTGGCCTCGATGCTTTTGTCCGACGAACTGGCCATTGGTCCTTTGTAGGCTAGCTCTGTCAATGGCTTAAGATTGTTTGTATAGTTAGAAATTGTGATACACAAGAAGTAAGTCGGTATTGTAGTTGAGGATCCTTGGCATTTTGGTGGAATGCCCACCGATAGGGGTGCCTTCCCCTGGGGGCGAGGTGCTGGATCTAGGAGGTATCTACTTGCCTACTCCAAAGCTGTCGGTCAGAAGCAATTACAGCACACCCTTGGATGTAACATCACTGAAGATACGCACTCTTGAATTATAAATGTAAAGAATGTTGCTGTATCTTTATATTTCTGGAACAATTCTACACATAGAACGATAGTGCACCGTCAACAGAAGATTGCTGTTCAGTGATCAGCAACTTACGAGTTCCTTTTTCCCCAACTTAAGAATCCAAGGGCCTCATAAGAAGCAATCTTTTTATATGCTTCCAGGGCTTTATCAAAAGCTTTCTAGGTGTGATAGCTAAGATATGGGCATTGTCCTCATATGTCACCTCTTAATGGTGTAGACCTTGAGGAAATCAGAATCTTCAGCATATTTTTTTCCCCCCTAGAGATTTGTTATTTTACTGTTGCAGCCCCTAGAGATTCTTAACCTCATATATCATGTTGTCTTCTACCCAATCATTTTAAGGTGCATTCATGACATCACCAGTATGCTCGTTCTATTATCCTTTACCCTGGAGAGCTGGCCATACACATCCATTGGTGCTCTTTCAATCTTTCCATATACTTCCATTGGCGTTATTATAATCTTCCTTTTTCCTTTGTTTGCAGGTCTTCATAGCCATCTCCCTCATACTTGGGGATGGGCTTTACAATTTGGTTAAGATTGTTTCAATCTCCGTGACAGCAATTTTTAAAAATAGCAGCACGCAGAACAATCTTCCCTTGGTCATGGAGGTCATAGGTAGGTCTCAATTGACCAAATGATTGGTTTTTAAGTACCGAGAAAAACATCAGTATGTTCGACTGAGCACCATATTAATAAAATTACAAATTGCTACATTGAAATTCCAAATTGATAAACAGACGGTTCCACTTTCTGCTTAGTTATAATGTCAATGCAATTGAGGAACTGTAATCAAGCAGCGGAAAAAGTTGATGGTCAGCTTTTGCATTGACTTATTCCTCATTTCTGCAATTGCTTTGTCAACCAATCAATCAATTCAGAAAGTCTCTGTTACTGCACTATAGGAAGGGCGAAATGGAAATCTGAAATTATATTAATCATTCAGTCGGCGTGCACTTTTTGGTGTTCACTTTAAAATGGACTTGAGAGATTACTACTTTGTGTCATGGGTGATGTTTCTTGATTTTGTCTGTTCATATTCTTACAGGTGGTGAGAGCTCCAAACTAGAATTGGAAAAGAAGAAGTGCGACGAAGTTTTCCTGAAAGATAGGATACCGTTCTGGTTTGCGGCATCTGGATATGTTGCCCTGGCTGCAATATCTACAGCCACAATGCCAATTATCTTCCCCCCTCTGAAGTGGTACTTGGTCCTTTGCTCATATATAATTGCTCCTGCCCTTGCTTTCTGCAACTCCTATGGTACAGGACTTACAGACTGGAGCTTGGCTTCAACTTATGGTAAGATTGGTCTCTTTATTATTGCGTCACTGGTAGGAAGAAATGGTGGGGTGGTAGCAGGATTGGCAGCATGTGGAGTTATGATGTCCATAGTCTCCACTGCTGCTGATTTAATGCAAGACTTCAAAACGGGGTATCTTACACTTTCATCAGCTAAATCGATGTTTGTGAGTCAGTTGGTGGGAACAGCCATGGGTTGCATTATTGCGCCCCTCACATTCTGGATGTATTGGAATGCTTTTGACATTGGATCTCCCGATAGTCCATACAAAGCACCATATGCTGTTATTTACAGAGAGATGGCCATTCTGGGGATTGAGGGGTTCTCTGAACTTCCAAAGCATTGTCTTGCATTGTGTTGTGTGTTCTTTGTGGCAGCTCTGGCCGTTAACCTCTTAAGGGATGTCACTCCAGCGAAATTCTCCCAATTCATTCCCATTCCAATGGCGATGGCTGTACCATTCTATATTGGGGCCTACTTTGCAATTGACATGTTTGTTGGCACAGTGATATTATTTGTATGGGAGAGGATAAATAAGAAGGATGCAGAAGATTTTGCTGGTGCTGTTGCTTCTGGCTTGATATGTGGCGATGGGATTTGGACCATACCATCAGCTATCCTCTCTATCTTCAGGATTAACCCGCCAATCTGCATGTACTTTGGGCCTTCTGCGAGCACCTGAACAAGTGTATGCCTCGTGGCATTTGCAATTCTTTATTTACTCTATAAAAAAACCTCTCAGATTGTAAATATTCTGTTGTCAATTATTTCTCCAATCGTTTGTACCTGTAAATCTGCACGAGAAATTATAAACTTGGTAGTGTCATACGCGAAAATGAAATCTACTAGAATACTTTTAAAAGAATATATGTGAATGCATATATAGCAGCCATAGTTACCAGGGTCACTTTGGAAATGAATTACCACTTCATCAAGCATTTGACATTGCTGTTCTTTGGAGCACTCACTGCCCCACAAAAGCCAAAAACAGCTGTTGGACCTGTAAGTTTTCTCCTCCTCACTTTTGTTGCACTTCTTTTTTAAACTTATTTTGGAAGGCATTAAAGAAAATGAACATTATGTTGTTAGCAAATTCCAATAAACTTGATATGTTGGAACTTATGTTGGAAGTTCTGAACTGAACTTAGGCCCTTGAAATGGTACTTCTGAATCATAAATATTTGAAATAAGTTAAGTTTTACTTTGATTGTAGAACCTTTTTTAATTACTTATTTTTGTCAAAGCTCATGTCAAAACTTGGAAATATCGAGATAATAGCTCTCTTTCTGAATATTTTTTATGAGAAATTAGGGCGTGAGAATTTGTTCGTTCCAGTCGTAAATCCAGAAGCCTTGTGAAGTTGTGATAGTATGCCGCTTCTATTCTTCCAGGTCAAGTTTACCCTAAAAAATCAAAGCAGCAATTACAACAATAATTACGTTTTTCCAAATAATTTTTATTAGCCTGCGAAAAAGAAATCTTGAAAAAGTGATGTCTAATCAAACAAGTTTGTTATTGAGTTGGATCATCGAAGGGCATGAAAGACATGGTATACATTGCGGCAGCCTGACAAGTGGCAATCTCCAAATCAAAAGATAAAAGGGGTTTGAAAGTTGACAGAGGTTGTCCGGCACCCAATTTTTTGATAAAGAAATTCCCTCCAAAGCCCGACCATCCAATTTTTAGGGCCTTATCTAATCGACAACAAAATGGATGGAAACTAGGCCGGTTCATCGTTCGGATCGGATCGAGTTTAGCATATTTCAGATTATAATTTTGGTTTCCGGATTTTGTAAAATGTAATCCGAATCCGATTCAAATACATTCGGATTTGATCAGATTTTTTAAGTTCGATTTCGGAGCCTTGCTAATTTTGTTGAGTCATATTCAATCACTAGGAAATATCCGCATCTGCGAATAGAAGCTGTGGAGGGAGATTCATCCAATGACATTTCATCAACAGATATCACTAATTCACGAATGAATTGGAAAAGCCAACAGAAAGATTCGATTCTGACTTCGTAGAGCCGGTGTTGCTGTTGCCTGTGCGTAGGGCCGTCCCCCACTTCCCTCCCGGGGCGCTAAGGGGCTTTCTTTTTTGGAACAGACTGCAGTGTTTTGCTGACACCTTAGATCAAGCTTTTATTGCGACATGCTATGCTTTCTCCCCTATTGCTCGATTTAGATAATTCAAATTTTCGATTCGACCTATCAGTCGAATTATTTCTTATTCTTCTTACAAAATGAACAATCAAATAAAATATTCATACCAAATTGCGTTAATATATAGTTCCTAGTAGCTATAACAATCATATAAATAAAGTATTCATACAAGCAACTTAGTATTTTTTTTTTTTAATTATATGGATTAATGTGTAATGAGTAGAGTTTATTTGACTTATTAGATTGGACATATAGGTAATGCACTAATATCTAATAGACAATCGGGTAGGCGAAACATAAGGTATAAGAAATTTAGTTTTCGAATATCCAAAAGTCCTAAGTTCCAAATCCAAATCCGATCCATTATTCAAAAAAGTTAAAAATTAAATCCGAAATCCAATCCAGAATTTCAAAATAGGCCGAATGGCTTGAGATCCCCCTAAACTTTTCATCTTTTATTGGGAAAAGGGTAAAAAATATCCCTTTACTTTGTTTTAATGGCCAAAAATATCCTCTGAACTAATTTTGAGTTATGTATGCCCCTGTTGTTATGAAAGTTAACAAATATATCCTTCATTTAACAAATATATCCCCAGATAACACCATTGATTTTCAGTTGATTTTAGGCGATGGGGCGGAGCGGGTAAAATATGGGAGTGAGTTATTTTTTGTGAAATCGGGTTATTTGAATCAATTTGAGAATTTCCGTCAAATGAAGGATATATTTGTCAACTTTCATAATAGCAGGGGCATAAATGACTCGAAATTAGTTCGAAGGATATTTTTAGCCATTAAAACAAAGTGGAGGGATATTTTTGACCTTTTCCCCTTTTTTATTTAGTGCACTCCTAAACTATGCGTTGGCCCCGAACTTGGTAATATGATAGTCTTGACCCCCCTAGACTTTGATGTGGCAAAGAGTGTGAATACACTTTCTTTTAGGAGCGTGTAAGCGTCAAAAATCGAAAAATCAGCTTCCAAGTGGGGTGTTTTTCAACTATTAATCGCCACATAATCAATATAATGATTTATTTGTTCCAATTGTATTTCTTTTTTGTTTTTCTTGATATACATTGCATATTTTATCCCAATTGGGTTTTTTTCTTTCTTTTTAGATATGATTATATATTTCAACTATGTATTTTTTTTTTGGATCCAAATCTAAGGGCCTGTTTGGCCATAAATACCAAAAACTTTTTCACTTTTTTTGGAATTTTTGAAGTTGGAGTTGGAGTTGTGTTTGGCCATAATTTTTGAAATTGTAGTTTTTGGTGAAATGTAGTGGAAAAAAGTGAAAAAATTTTGAAAAATAAGTTTTTCTTGTTTTTAGTATTCCGGAATACAACTCCGGAAAAAAGTGAATATTTTTTATGGCCAAACGCTAAAAGTAAAAAAAGTGAAAAAAATTTCTGGAAAAAAGCGAATAATTTTTATGGCCAAACACCCACTAAATAACTTAGTTGAAACTCTATTTATTTTAGCCAAATGAAAAGAAGGTTTAGCAAAAGTAATGAAGTTTAGATGGTGTATTTTCTACAAAAAAAAAATTGTATATATTTCTTTTCATGCAATTACAATTTATTTCAACTCTGCATTATTTTTTTCAGGTCAAATTCTTAAAATATTTCTTGATATTTTATTTACTTCTTTTTTAGATGCAATGATTATTTGTTTTAACTTTTGTATTTTATCTTTTCCTTGCCAAATGTATAAAAATAACTTGATTAGAATATCATTATCTTTAATCAAATAAAAAAAGTATGGTCAAAATATTGTTGTTTCAAGTTTTTTTTTTCTTTTTTTCTAGATTTGGCCCAAAAAAGATTATTTAAATAAGCGCGTGTGTCACACATCCATGCCTGTCATATTGTCAAGTTGAGGGGAGTAATTAGGCCAATTTAATTTAGGTGTATATCGAAATAAAAATTGACAAGTTCAGGTGGAGTCCCGATCTTGTCCAAATGTTCGAATTTCGATTTAAATTTCGGATTTATCCAAACTATGCACAGCCCTAATTTGGAAACAAGATTATCCTTCACTTATGAGTTATGACCTGCACCTCCCATGAAACGATCAATCAAATAATAGTCTGAATAATCAAATAATAGCTTAAGTATATGGCATAATTTACAGATTACATCATTAGAGAATAGAAAATTTTAGGTTTAGAGTTCTAAGAATTTGGGGCATCTCTTGATTCAAGGGAATTCCTTTTCTTTGTCTTTTTTTTTAGCCGCCTATATTCTGACATTTACAGATTACATCATTAGAGAATAGAAAATTTTAAGTTTAGAGTTCTAAGAATTTGGGGCATCTCTTGATTCAAGGGAAGTCCTTTTCTTTGTCTTTTTTTTTAGCCGCCTATATTTCTCATCAGAATATATTACTCCTACAAATTTTTGTTTATTAATTGCGTTGACATGTACACGTTGAAGAATATTTCTAGACGAGAAGAGCCGGCATTCCCTCTCCGCCCTTTTCCATTCCATTTGGCTACGGGAAATTAAGAGCAAGTAAATTGACACCACAAATAGCTTGCCTTTATCCATTTAATTCAACCAATGAAAGAAATTGATAAAGACAGATACATATGAGGAAATGTATGCATAAACACTATTGTATTGTGCTTTATAAAACGTTTACTATAATTTGAAAACCACATTAATTGAAATAATTTGCCTCACATGTTATCATAATTACTTTCTAAACACCAAAAAAAGATTAGAGTTCTTCATACAATAAAGATCACTAGTTTGTCAATTCCAAGCAAGTTAGTTTTATTTTTTCTGTATAAATTATTTGACATTATCATGCAATGCACGTTAGGATTCAAGTACATAGAGAAATATGGCGTAACGTGCTGTCCGACATATGTTTCTATTATTAACATGATCGACCAATTAAACTTGAAATTCAAATTAGACGACATAAGCAGCAAGTAATGGAAATTAAGTTATTAATCGAAAAGTTAAAAGTAACTCCTCTCTAAATTAAAAAGGACATGAACAAAAAGCACAGTAGAATTCACAAGTCAACAGTTATGGGAGTTTGACCGTTTGGTTTCCAGCTTCATCGTTGTTTAATGTGCTTTCAACTGAACTTTTTGTCAACATTCCAAACTTTTTTTACTGGAAAAGAATACTGAAACAGTAAATGGAACAAGTTCAGAGCTAATATGTTTTCACACAACAACAAACACCGTAATGATTCTTTCTTTTCTTTGTTTTTGCATGTTTGTGAGGTCATCTTCTTCTATATTAATAAAAAGTATAGGTTTCTTTTTCTTAATCTATAATATAATTGTGTAACAAGAAAACAAGTTCGAATAGTTTATTGAAAGAAACTTTGGGTAGACACATCTGTTCATGGACCCCAAGGAGGTATCAAACTTCTTGAGCCACCCAAATCCCAACAACGACAATATCAGTAACAACAACGACTTGCAGATTGGAATTGCAGAAAAAGATGAAGCTAAGAAGCAAGAGTTGGCTCCAAAAAGAAGTTCCAATAAAGATAGGCACACTAAAGTTGAAGGAAGAGGAAGAAGGATTCGCATGCCTGCTCTTTGTGCTGCTAGGATTTTCCAACTGACACGTGAATTGGGTCATAAATCTGATGGAGAAACAATCCAGTGGCTGTTGCAGCAAGCGGAGCCATCCATAATTGCTGCAACAGGTAATGGAACAATTCCAGCCTCAGCTTTAGCCGCGGCTGGACCCTCTGTTTCGCAACAGGGGATCTCTGAATTTAATAGTAGGAGCAGTTGGCCTATGGTTATTGGAAATTTTGGAAGACCCCCATCTGGTCCTGACGTCAGTAATTTTGGCCATAATTTGGGGACTGGAAGTGCTTCAAATTGTCTGCAAAAGATTAGCTTCCCTGGGTTTGATCCCAATTTGAACCCTATGAGTTTTGCATCTATGTTGGGAGCAACTAACCCCCAGCAGTTACCTGGATTGGAGCTTGGATTATCACAAGAGGGTCATATTGGGGTTATGAATTCTCAGTCGTTGAACCAGATTTACCAGCAGATGGGGCATTCAAGAATGCAACACCATTCACAGCAGCAGCAACCTTCTCCTGAGGATGATAATTCTCAAGGACCAGGACAGTAAAGCTTTCACATACATATTCCAATTTGGGGGTGCATAAAGTGAAATTGGAGTTTTCTGAGCTAGGTTTTTGGTGAATGGTTTTATCTTTAGTTGTTTTCTTATATATTTCAAAAAATCTTTTTTAGATCTTAGCTGAGTGCTTATATCTTGTTTGTTGAAATAAACATAGAAATCATATATCCAGAAGCAATTTTCTCAATTTTGTAACTGATAGATTCATGTTTATCTGTCAATGCAAGAATGGGATTTCCGGCACTGAATTAAATAGCTGGTTGCCCGGATGAATTCAGACCCTCAATAAATGGATAGCTCCACCAATGAGCTACCAGAAAGTCAATGTAGATGGAGATGCAATAAACTATGAGGCGAAAATTATGGCATCACTTGCAGGAAAAATAATCAACTGAAGAGGTCTGGGACTCAATCTAACTGTCTACAGTTGCTAGCCAAACTAGCTTTCTATAGAAGATCTAAGCTTCAACGGAAAGTTCCATCCTTTATTTAGTTCAATGTTCTTGAAAAGTGGCTCCAGAATTGACACTTCTACCTTCAGTGAAAAAGGTCAGTGCTTTGCCGGGCTTCTTATTCATTGAAGTCATCAGGCAGTTAATTCATCCAAGTAAGCCTTTCACTTATAAGTTATAACCCTTTGCTTCATAACCAAACAATGTTATTGAGAAATGCATTATATTTCTCGTTGTATGGCCTCAAGTTGTTTACATTTTCAGTGTTTATGTTTTATCTCTATACAACATTGTGTATTATTCATGGAGTATGTTGTTAGAAGTGCCTATGCTTGATATGAGGTGACAGAATTTTCAAGTACATTACTAGACTTACGGAAGTTCATGTTAGATGTCTAAATTTGGTGTTTGCACTTGGTCGCTCTGTGCCAATTCATAGGCATGTGCATCTATACTATGCTGCTTAGGTAATTGGTACAGAAGCAAGTATATAAGAGAACAATTTCATTGTCTGGGAAGGGGCTAAGGAATTACATAAAAGTACTAGGAAATGGTACAGCTTTAAGTTTCTATCCACCATTAGCATAGCTAGATCGACGTCCTTATCAAATTCCTATACATTCTTTATTCAGCTCCTTTTAGTAGAAACAGAAGCAAGGGTTAATATAGAAAAAAATATTTTTCTTTGTTCATCTTTAAATCACCTTATCCCCCAATATAAACTCAGTGTGATAAATCTGGAGAGGCGTTGATTTATTTAGGTTAGGGGATGGTATCTTAATAGATTCATAACACATCGAAGAATCAAATGAAAGAGTTGTCATTTAATCATTTGTTCAGTCATGATTGTGACGATGTTGGACGCCTTACAACAAGATTACATACTAGCAGGGGCATTTCTATTGCAGTTGCGATCTCAAGGATGAGAAGTCATACATATATGCTGGTCCTTGCAGCTTCCTATGATAACAGAAAAAAAGATGTAAAAGAAATCTAGTGGTCTTATGGATGATGTCTTTCACAAGTGTGGCAAATTTCCCATCATCTCTAGCCTTGTTCCAGTTGAAAAGTACTTTCTAGTACTATGGCTGCTACGGTTCTGAAGACTCAAATTGATCATAAACACCGTTAGTATTTTGCAAATATAGCCAAGGGACTCCCTGTATATGTATGGTATAAGTGCATATACAGATAGGCTTTGTACAATGTGTAGTCTGAAAAGACAAAAAGAACAAACTGTAATGTAATATATGCAAGAAAGTATGATCAACAGCAGAATCAGTTAGCATGAAGGAATGATACAAAGATCATGTCAATGGTACTTGTAATATATTCAAATCTGTAGAGGCATGGAAGGAAGACATTGTCATCGAATGAATTTTTGTATAAAGTAAACAAAAGATGGGTGCGATTTTGCTTTCTCATATTCAATCATCTTCTACTGGAACTTCGTGGATTCTTGATATATGAGTTTCAATTGGGTCATTTCCTTTTTTCTTTTGTTTCTGTCTTTTGGATAGCAGTAAGAGTTTTTCAGATGTTAGTGTGGCTATTAACTAGCTCATAGTGTTGCTCGTTATGAGGAATATGCAGCTAGAGCATTTCATTCTATTCTCTTTTCCTGTTTCCACTTTTTTTTTTTTTTTTTTAAAAAAAGCTTTTACTTGGAACGTCAAACCCTAAAGACAAAAGCAAAATGACTAGGAGAAGAATAAGAGTATAGTTGATATTATGCCTGTCAACCGGTTCCAACCGGAACCGGACCGGTAACCGGTTAGGAAACCGGCCGGTTCCGGTTCCAAAACCGGAACCGCCTAACCGGTTCCGGTTTAACCGGTTCCGGTTAACCGGTTTGAAGGTCCAAACCGGAACCGGTCCGGTTTGGACTCGTTAAATTTTTTTTTTTTTTTTTTTTTTTGTATTATATATATATATTATAGTATTTATTTGTATATTGTAGGTATATTTACATATGTTATACAATTTTATAATTAAAGTTTAAATATTTACTGACTAACAGCCTAACAGCAAGTCAGCAATACAGAATAATGCTTTTCATACACATATATATGTATAACTTACATATACTTATATATATGTACTATATACTTATATATATGTATAACTTAATATATATATATACTATATGTACTTATATATATGTACTATATACTCTATATACTTATATATATGTATAACTTAATATATATACTATATATACTTATATATATGTATAACTTAATATATATACTAAATATATGTATAACTTAATATATATACTATATATATGTACTATATACTATATATAGGATAGCTTAATAGATATATAGGTATAACTTAATATATATACTATATATACATATCTACTATATATACAATATATACTATATATATTTATATAATATATATACTTATATACTATATATACTTATATATGTGTATAACTTAATATATATACTATATATACTTATATACATATCTACTATATATACAATATATACTATATATATTTATATAATATATATACTTATATACTATATATACTTATATATGTGTATAACTTAATATATATACTATATATACTTACTATATATACTTACTTATTATATATACTATATATACTTACTTATATACTATATATACTATATATACTTACTTATATACTATATATACTTACTTATATACTATATATGTACTATATACTATATATAAGTAAGTATATATAGTAAGTATATATAGTATACTTACTTACTTATATATGTGTATAACTTAATATATATAGTATATATACTTGTATATATGTACTATATACTATATATACTTACTTATATACTATATACTATATATACTTACTTATATACTATATATACTATTTTTTCTATATATACTTAAAATATACTAAGAATATACTATATATACTATATATACTATTTTTTCTATATATACTTATATACTATATATACTATTTTTTCTATATATACTATATATACTTATATATGTTTAAGTATACTATATAACTTAAGTATATTCTTAGTATATTTTAGGTATATTCCTAACTTAATAAAAGTAAAAATATAAACACAAATAAATAGAAGAAAGCTCAATGAGCCATATATTTTATTCATTCTTGGATAACATTTATTTGCAAGTTGTATTTTTTTTAACTTGCAAATAATACATGAGTTATACAAAAATAGTAGAATAATAAAATCACCAATTTTGAACCATTTCGTTAATTTCCCCCACATCATATTCGGTCATGGAAATATCTTCAAAGTCTTCCATTTGGTCCGGTCCACTAGCTATCAAATCTTCAATTTCTTCGTCTTCGCCTTGCTCCGCTTCTGAGTTTTGGTTGCGTCGCTCCGATCTAATCCAATCTTGAATGCACACTAGTACTTGCAAGCTAAAGCCGGATAATGAATGTCTATGGTCTCCAATTTGCTGTCTTCCTTGGCTAAATGCGCTCTCCGAAGCCACGGTTGATACTTGAACCGTAAGGATATCTCGAGCCATTCTTGAAAGTATCGGATAGCTTGCCTTGTACTTCTTCCACCATGCTAAGACGTCCACCTCATCCAGTTGGCTGATATCCACATTTCTAAAAATGTATAAATTTGACTAACCAAATTTTTAGTATAAGACACTTTTAAACAAGGATTTAAAAGAGAACCCAATATAAATAAAGTTGGGATGGGAAAAAAATACTTCTTAAATTTGATTATCATTTCAAAAATAGCCACTTGATAATCGGGTTTATATTTATACTCTTGTAAAACTCTAGCTATTTCCGCTAAGTAGGCTAAAATTCCGGTTACCGTGGGATAGAATTGTCTAGAAAAAGCAAGAGTTGCATTATAAAAATTTTCTAAGAGTTCAATACATTCTTTAACATCTTCCCAATGCCTATAAGTTAACCAATCCTCACTATCAATATTATATTTGTTGTGAACTTGTTGTATGGGAATCCTATACTCATATGCTTGTTGTAGCATAATGTAAGTGTAGTTCCACCTAGTCTCAATTTCTACTTGAATTTTCCTAGGTCTAAGGTTATTTTCCACACAAGCATTCTTAAAATCTCTAATTCTTCCCCTATTAGCATTACAAAAAAGAAACGCAACAGCATTTCTAACTTTTTGAACAGAATCATCAAAATGCATAAGACCATCTTTAACAATTAAATTTAAAATGTGACAACTACATCTTACATGAAAAATATTTCTTAGAGGAGGGTTTATTTCTCTTTTTAAAAGACCAATTGCCTTTGTATTATTAGAAGCATTATCTAAAGCAATACAAAGTGTTTTTCTATAAATGTTAAAAAATCTCATTATAGTAGACATTGAATCGGCTAAAAATTTTCCATCGTGACGACCTTTTCCTTCGTCGTATAAAAAAGCTATAATTCTTTTTTGCATAACCCAGTTGTCATCAACCCAATGACATGTAATAGCAAAGAAATCTAAATGGTTAATACTAAGACCCAAATCAGCGGTAAGACAAACATTACAATTTAAAGAATTAAATACATGACGCAAATAAAATCTATATTTTTTAAACAAATCTATAACATCGGCTCTACAAGTACTTCTAGGAATACCCTCAAATAACGGGTTATAACAACGTTGAATGTAAGTAACAAACCCTAAACCCGAGGGAAAGGAAAATGGTAAACAATCATAAGCTACCATTTTAGCTACTTCTACGCGTTCTTTTTTCTTGTCATACTTAAAATTTCTACCAGTTCGTGGGTCTATCGTCATTTGAATCCCCCCCACATTTGAACCCGTTTGCTCTCCCCAAACATCCATATGTTTGGTTCTCATATGAGCATTTAGTGTACCCGTTCCACCATCCTTACCAGTTCCTTGCTTAAAACTAAATACTTGTCCACATAGGGTACATGTAACTGATTGATTTTCCCTATCCTTAGTCATAAATTTCCAAACTTTAGCTGTTGGCCTACGAGTTCTAGGCGGTTTGTCTTGTGTATGTGATTGTGCAGGACCTGTATCTCCTATAGGATTTTCGGGGGGTTGTGTTTCATCATCATCATCATCATCTAAGTCTTCATTAAAAGTGTCGGTAAAATGTTGTTGCATTGCCTCATGACCTAAAAGTGGATTATTTCCACCAACATCAATACCTAAATTAGGTGTTTCTTCCACAAATGTTTCCTCATTAAGCGCACCCCTAACAGTACGACTACTACTACCGGCACCACGTCTTAATCTCTTTGACATTATTAAATAGAAATAATTTAAATCACAATAAAATAAATTACAACAAATTAAATTGCTAGAATTAAATTGCGTAAATTAAATTTCAAAAAATAAATTGCTAGAATTAAATTGCGTAAATTAAATTTCGAAAAATAAATTGCTAGAATTAAATTGCAAAAATTAAAGATAGAGTTGGAACGAAGGTACCAAATTGCCGGAATAATTTCCAACAAAGCGAAGGCGGCTAGAATTGCAAATCCACCAAAGCTACTTCGGATTGTTGCAAAATCACCAACTCCACCAACAATATTATAATTGCAAAATTAATAATTGAAAGTTCAAACTATAATAAGACTTTGTGGCTAATTATTGCAAAGTAACTATAATTGAGAGATTGAGATTTGAGAGAAAGATGAAGAAGAGTGAATTGAAATGAAAATGAAGAAGGGTTTATATAGGGGTGGGGGAGGGGTTAAAGTGTTAAAAAAAAAAATTTGGGGGCCAAAAATTAAGAAAATGACCGTTTGGCAACGGCCATTTTTGCAAATGGACCGTTGCCAACGGTCCATTACCGAGGCCCAAGTCCAACGGCTCTTTTCTTTTTTTTTTTTTTTTTTTTTTTAACCGGTTTAACCGGTTTAACCGGTCCGGTTCCGGTTAAACCGGTTTAACCGGTTCCGGTTAACAAAAATTTGGAACCGGACCGGTTAACTAATATCCGGTTAACCGGTTATACCGGTTCCGGTTCCGGTTCCGGTTTAACCGGTCCGGTTACCGGTTAAAACCGGTTACACGGAACCGGTTGACAGGCATAGTTGATATGAAGGAGTATTTTCTAATGTTTTCATGTTTGGTTGTTATAAATGTTAGTACTACAAATATTCTATTGGATAACAAGTTCCTTAGAAAATGCGGAAGTGACTTCCCTAATGAGAAAAGGAAAAGCAAACTTCATAAAGGACATTCCCCGTTAATTGTCCCATCCCCAACCATCCTTGTTGCCCAACCCAGACCCTCCAACCACCCCGCCCTCCCGACCTCGACCCCACTCCGAACAAGATTCGATAAATGCTACTGGGTTGGAATAAAATTTTCTGTATATACCAAATACTAGAAAATGTCACTTTATTTTAAGAAAACATTTTGCTTCGCACCAAACACACCCTAAGAGAAAATACAAGATGCCCAATCCTATGTTAGCAACTTGAGAAGGGCATCAATTGAACATTAATGTGCAATGTCTCGCTGTGTGCCTATCTGTAAATGATGAATTGTGGTCCATGATCTATCCTCATCCTTACTTGCTTCACATATGCTTTAGGATTATGCAATACGTTAAATACTCCAAACCAAGCTGCCACCCACCCTTTATCCCCTATTTGTTTGGGCATTCGATAGAGATGTCAACTGCACCTTTTAGTGATATTTTCGGGCTACGTGGACAACTTGCTAAAACAATATTCCTTTCCATATCTTCAACAGAATCTCGATATATCCATACTCTCTTCAATTATCAAAAATATAGTTGCCTACTTGATAATCAGGAATAAAATTTAGCAAGTCTGACAAAATATGTTATCCAATATTATCTGATTGGAGCCAAGAAGAGCGATTCACAAAACATCAACGTGGACGTTCTCAAATCAACGCATGATTTAATGATTAGTGATTATTTTATCTCTTTTTTTTTTTCTTTGGCAACATCCGACTTCAAAATTAGACATCAAATGTCGATATGATAGAGTCAAATTTTGTCACTCAACTAGATATTTCTAAAAAGTAGTTAAATCAGTGCGATCATATATCCATAACTATCAAGCCTGCACGTTCATGTCAATCACTGCCGATGTTTTTTGTTGGCTTTTAGGGGTTTAAAATATGAACACATGTATTATGTATTTATGTTATCCATCCATTCATTTTGTGTGTTCAGCTAATAAAAATGGGTAAAAATTGATAGTATTACAAGATTTGGATAAGAAAATTTGAGGAGCACGTTAGGCCTAATATTTGTGATTGACTTGGCGAGACAAATCCATTCCCCGCCGAACTCTGTTAGACTTTGGGCGGTGGATGAGAGAGAGAGCTCAGCATTTGAAGAACATGGTACGAAAACAAGTGGGCCAAGCAGAAAATGCCGCCAAACACACCTTGTACATTTATATAGTTTAATTAATATTTTCTTTACACGCCACACTCTTTTTTTTTTATCTGAAAAATAATAACACCTTCTTATATTTAAATAATATATACTTTTTTATTTTACTCATAATAATATATATTTAATAATTATAGAATAACATGTGACATATAGAGTGTAGATTACTAGTCCCTCTATCCCGATCTAAGTGTCTTACTTTCTTTTTTGGTCTATTCCAAAAAGAGTATCACTTTCTGTATTAAATAAGTTTTCTAATGCAACATATAAAGGACTACACACAAGTTCCTTTGTTTCTTAAATTCCGTGTCAAGATAAACTAAGACACTTAAATTGGGAAGGTGGGAGTGAGAGTTATTAACCGTAAGTTCTTTTTACATTTATGTTTTAGTTTCCCCCTTTTTAGTACTTTAAAGGGTCGTTTGTTTCACATTTTAAATTATCTCGATATTGTAGTCCTGAGATTATAATTCTTGGATTAATTTATCTCACCTGAAAAGTGGAATAAAATAACACATAGTTTGATGGGATAAGGTGAATATCCCGAGTTAAATTTATACCCGAACTTAATTTATGAGACATCCCACCTTATTCCACGAACCAAATGATCCGCAAGGGTTAAAACGCGAATTTCATTTTTGATTTCAATGAGAAAGAGTGATTATTACTAAGAGAGATAATATATTACTCCCTTCGTTCACTTTTACTTGTCCACTATTTCTAAAATAGATTTTTATTTTACTTGTCATTTTTTACACATCAAGATAAGATAAATTCTTTTTTTCTGTTTTACCCTTAACATTAATTACTCATTTTAAATTATTTTTCAAAATTAATACCTTTATATAGCAATTAATATGAATATCATGGTAAAATATACATTTTATTTATTATTTTTTAAATAACATAAAAAATTAAAAGTGAATAAATAAAGTGAGCGAAAGAATAGTTAAATTGGAAGTAAGCCAAAATAGTTCTGCTTAATGATGACTAAGGCCTGAGGGCATAAATCACGCATCATACTTTGTAATAGCTGAATAGCCTAGAAGTGTATAGACTCTTTAATATAAAGGGTGACTTAGTGGTGAACCTTGTAACGTGTCAATTATAAGTCCTCAGCCGCCTTGGAGAAAAGGAAAGGAGGCGCTCAATTGTCCAATAGAGCAGTAGTAGTACTGCTACTTGTTCCTTGTTAGTGTCAACTGTCAAGTGGGAAATAGCGGTGCGGCGTGTTGTTTCATTAAATCCCAAATATTAGGTGCCCTTTCCACTCATTAAAGCGTCAGTTTACTCTCTCTCTCTCTGAAAATATCATCAGCCTTTGCCTTTGGTTCCGGAGACATTGGAGACTCATTCTATTATTAACCCCCCCTTTCTTCTTCTCTTCTTTAACCACGCGATTCTTCTTTCTTCATAGACATGGATGACGAGTATGCTAAGCTTATCAGGAGGATGAATCCTCCCAGGTAACTTCTCTTTCTCCTTCATTTTTTGTACGTAATGTGATACCCACATCATCTATTCACTTGCCTGCCCATCACACCAGCTAATTTGATTAATTTCTTTCTTCTTTTGTGTCGGTTTGGAGTGACTAGTTTTGGTTATTTTCCTTGGTCTTCTTCTTGCCAAGTGAATTGATTTTCGACTCAAAAACTGATAAAATAGTTTATATAATTAGGGTATTTGAAGAAAAATCCTCCTTTTTCTTTAACCCTAGTTTTCTTGTTACAGAGTGGTAATTGACAACAAATCTTGTGAGGATGCAACCATTATCCAGGTATAACCTGCCCCACACCTTAGCCCTTTTCTGTTTCTCTCTGTCAGTCCAGCCATCCAATTCTAAAATCAACTAAGTAGGCTTTTGGACATAAAAGGTAATATTTGAAAAAAAATTGAGAAATGGTATTTGAAAAATGAGTGGTAAAAAGGAATTCGCTTGAAAAATTGGTCAAAACCACTTTCTCAAATTTGTAACTCATCTTCAAAAAATAAAAATAAAATAAAAATCGAGTGTATAATTAAACGCTGTTTTGAAATTCTTTTTGGAAAAAGAGAGAAAATTCACGTGCAGACGGCCTAAAAGATTTCAGTCTCTGTGCCTAAAGTATTTATGTTATGTTTAACCGTGTGCAGGTTGACAGTGTCAACAAGCATGGGATTCTACTTCAAGTTGTACAGGTTCTGACGGATTTAAATCTTGTTATCACTAAAGCATACATTTCCTCTGATGGGGGATGGTTTATGGACGGTAAGCTCTTCTTATTTACGGAAGATCAAGGAATTCCGTTGTGAAAGTAAACTTGCCACTGACTATTCTCTTTATTGTTTCTTCAGTGTTTAATGTGACTGATCAAGTTGGAAATAAAGTTAGGGATGAAGAAATCCTCAGCTATATTCAAAAGGTACTTCATATTAAAGGCCTGTTCTTCCTTGGACCATTTTCATTGCAGTATTGTACTATGGTTATGGTGTATCAGCAATACAATCTTAATCCTTAGTGGGTCGTTTGTTTGCTGGTTAGAGTTATGCAGGTATTAGTGATGCGGGGATTGGTTATGCAGAGATTAGTTATTCATGTATTATTGGTTAATGTATTGGTTGTTCCATCATTCTATCCTGCGTAAAATAATACATAATTGACTCATAACTTATACATATTTTAGTTATGCGTGATTGTAAACGGGTAACACCGCACTTGTTGTGTCGAATTTTATACATAGCAACTAAAAGGTTACTACCAAACATGTACTAGTTATGTTGGTTTTAATACATAAGTAATTCACTTCCTAACCAACAACCAAACGACCCGTTAAAGTTGTCTTGTGCCCCAACAAATCAATATGCTGTAGGCAAGAAGAATCCCAAGTGCAAATGAGTATATTTTTTCTTTTGTTTCCTCAGTTGGCTCAAAGTAGTTCGTGGATCCTAAATTATTTCAATTTCCTGTTACGCAGACTCTTGAAAATGATGAAGTTCTGTTACCCTCTTTAAGGGGAACTGTTGGCTTGATGCCTTCTGAAGAGCACACGTCCATTGAACTAAGTGGGACAGACAGACCTGGTTTATTCTCTGAAGTGTGCGCTGTTCTTTCTGACCTTCACTGTAACGTGGTGAATGCTGCAATCTGGACACATAATGCTAGGGCTGCAGCTGTGGTTCATGTTGTCGACGACGTTACAGATTGTGCAATTGAAGACCCAAAACGTCTTGCTACAATTAAGAAACTTCTTCGCAACGTCCTCAAGGGAAACAATGATTTGAAAACCGCAAATATGACACTTTCACCTCCTGGGTTTACACATAGGGAGAGAAGATTGCACCAGATAATGTTTGCTGATAGGGACTATGTAAAAGTTAGAAGGGGGGCAGAACAGGGCAAAGTTGAGGATTTGAAGTCAGGGCCTTGTATAACTGTTTATGATTGCAGCGAAAAGGATTACACCGTGATCACTATGAGGTCAAGGGATCGACCTAAGCTGTTGTTTGATATTGTCTGCACTCTGACTGACATGCAGTATGTGGTCTTTCACGGAGTTGTTCACACAGGGAAGATGGAAGCTTTTCAGGTAATACTCCCTCTGTTTCAATTTGTTTGTCTTAGTTTGACTGGGTAACAGAATTTAAGAAAGTAAAGAAGACTTTTAAATCTAGTGATCTTAAACTAAAGATATGTATAATGTGCCAAATTGCCCTTTAATCTCGTGGTCTTAAACATGATGTTGGAATTAATGAGTTGCCAAATTAGGAAACAGACATTCTTTTTGAAACGGAATAAAACGTAAAGTAAGAAAAACAAATTGAAACGGAGGGAGTGTTAGTTTCTATGTGGACAGTATTTGATGGTCTTTCCACTGATACTGATTCAAGACAAACTTAGTTTAACTGAATTAGCTTTGATTTGTTATGTGTTAATGAGATGGCATGTTAACTAGCAGTCACTTCCTGTACGTCCTGCTTTGAAAATGTCTAATGCCATCCTTAATTATTGGCCTGCTGCAGGAATTCTATATTCGACATGTTGACGGGTTTCCAATAAGCTCAGACGCTGAGCGAGAACGTGTGATTCTGTGCCTTGAAGCAGCTATTGAGAGAAGAACCTCTGAGGTAAAGTGTTTGATTCCGAGACAATAAGATTTTAAGTTCTTAAAGCTTTCTCTAGCACGAGCATACTAATATGTGCTAGCTTTCTGCAGGGTCTAGAGTTAGAATTGTGTACAGAAGATCGACCAGGACTACTATCAGATATCACTAGGATATTCAGGGAAAATAGTTTGTGTATTAAAAGAGCAGAAATTTCAACAGAAGGGCGGAAGGCAAAGGATATCTTTTATGTCACAGATGTGACCGGGAATCCAGTTGAGCAAAAGACAGTTGACTCAATTCGTGAGCAAGTTGGCTCAAATATGCTGCATGTTAAGTGGAGTCCTTGTCACTCAGCAAAGCTACCTGAAGAGGGAACAATTAGCTTCCTCTTTGGAAATCTCTTCAAAGTTCGAACTCTCCAAAATCTGAAGCTGATCGGATCCTACTCTTAAGTGGTTGCCAAAACTGGAAAATTTGTCGATACGTCAGAAACAACTAAGTATGCAGATCTCAAATAACGAAAGGTGTAGATAGATATCCTACCCATTGGTGAAGAACTCTTAGTTTTATGTACCATTAGATAGTTAGACCATATAGATGGTGATTTGGTATCCAGAGTACTGATATAGAAGAAACTCTGAAACATCAGTAGTAGCAGATATTGCCAAGGGGCCTCTGTACATACATGGATGTGTGATATAAGTGCATGTGCATATATACTCTGGACAGTGTTCTTCTAAGAAAGAAAAAGAACCAAAGTATGTAAATAGAATATTTGTACAGATATTCATACTGCAAAGAAAACAAAATATGTTAAAAGGTTTAGTGTGATATTTTGTCAAGTGTGGTTCTAGATCAAATGACAAATTGCCTTGGCTAAAAGCCATTTGGTTTCCAGCTCCTTTTCCCGACGTTTCTTTTTCCATATAGTCGGCGGTGCTAATGCATTCTTGCTACAAAATGCACTGCGTTCCTAAATTTTTTCGAATGAATTCAACGAAAACTTGGGAGCTGTTACTGCTTCCACTCAGTACTCGTGCATATAGGCGTTAGGATTTCAGTTTTATGGGTTTTGGATTTTAGAACAGTGACTTCAAATGCTAGTAATTGGATTCTAAATTTATATACCTACATGCTTAATAAATTCCTTAATACAAATATGCTATTTGAGCAAAACTTCTACCTCCACCCGTGCTCGTGCATTAAGATAGTCTCAGCAAGATAACCTCTTTGCGTCCATTATTGGTTCTACTTTGTAGCAGCATGGTCAAAGTTGTAGTACTACGTTTATCAGTATTTAGCTCTTTTCAGTAATGCTGGGGTAGTAGCTAACAATAACTATACACCACAAAAATCAGACCATATAAAATGATGAAGCGATCAGTGGGAGAGTTTGCAAGTGTAATAAGCGGAGCTCTCATCGACGCATCAAAGCAAAGCACCCGAACCCAAACATGGACACCAGCATTAGAACAAACATTGCATCACCTCAGATGCCGGGAATCACTCAGCCCAACACTCGTCGCCAAAGTCATCGACCCATTTCTTGTCAACCACCATTCTCTTGCACTCGGTTTCTTCAACTGGGCCTCTCAGCAACCAGGCTTCTCACACGACTCTTCCACTTACCATTCCATTCTCAAAACTCTTTGCATTACCCGCCAATTCAACACACTTGATAAGCTATTTAAACAGGTTAAAGCTCAGAAAATCCGACTTCATCCTTCTCTTTATCGCTCTGTTATTGCTTCCCAGATCATTGGTAAGAAATCCAATTTAGCATTTTCCATTTTCAGTGAGGTTCCTTCGTTGGCATCAGAGATTGGATCCCAAACTTGTAATTCACTGCTTGCTGCTTTGTCGTCGGAAGGGAATTATAAATGTGCTTTCCAGGTGTTCGACGAAATGAATCATAGAGGTGTTCGGTTGAACACGCTTGGTTTTGGTGTGTTTCTGTGGAGATTGTGTAGTTTTAATGGGTTGGAAAAGAGTTTGGGTTTGTTAGATGAGGTTAGGAAGATTGACTTTTCGGGAATTAACGGATCAGTTCTTGCAGTTTTAGTAGTGCATGGGTTGTGTTCTGGGTCTAGGATAGCAGAAGCTGTTTCTGCTTTTGATGAGTTGAGGATAAGGGAATGTAAACCCGATTTTATTGCTTATAGAGTTGTTGCTGAAGCGTTGGGGAATATGCGAAGTGTAGTTGACAAAGATTTGGTTTTGAAGAAGAAGAGGAAACTAGGGGTAGCACCGAGGAATAACGATTATAAAGAGTTCATCTTTGATTTGATTTCGGAGAAGCTGATCATTGAAGCTAAAGATTTGGGCAAAGTAATTGCATGTGGGAACTTCCCTATGGATGACGATTTGCTCCATGCTTTAATAGGATCAGTTTCAGTTATTGATCCTGAACTCGCCATCTTTTTTTTGAACTTCATGCTGGGTAAAGAAATGGTCCCTGATCTTGTTGCTGTGACGAGCTTAAGTGCAAACCTTTGTAAGCATGGAAAGATTGATGAACTGCTTGAAGTTTTTCAAAATTTGTCTTCTAGAAACTATTTTAGTCACACACATAGCTATAATATTATGGTTTCATTTTTGTGTAAGGCTGGGAAAGTGAGAGAAGCTTATGAAGTTCTTCGTGACATGAGAAGAAAAGGTGCAATTCCTGATATACAATCTTACAATCTCCTTCTAGAAGCTTGCTGTCAAGAAGATCTACTACGACCAGCAAAACGGTTGTGGGATGAGATGTTCACAAATGGGTGCCCGGGTAATTTAGAGACGTACAATATTCTTATTCAAAAGTGTTCAGAAGAAGGTGAAATTGAAGATGCTTATAGGCTTTTCCATGACATGATAGAGAAAGGAGTAGTACCTGATGCTATTACATACATTTCAGTCCTGAAAGGTCTTTGTCAAGCAAAAGATCTCAAAATGTCTCTTGAAGTTTTTGACAAATGTGCTATGCAGAATCCAACCCTTGCACGTTCCGTCTTGCGTACATTCATCCTCAGCCTCTGCAAGGAAGGTATTACTCCGTATTTGTGATGATGGCATCACTTATGTTTGGCTGAATCTCTCTGTTTTACAAAGGTTTTTACCTTACAATTGCAGGTTATTTGGTTCCTGCAATGGAGTTACTTCGTGACCAAAGCACTGATATTGCAATTTTAGACTCCCATCTGATTCTTCTCAAGTTTTTAGCTGATGCTGAAGCGATAAGTTTGGCTGTTGAACATTTGAAGTGGATTCAAGGCAAGTCTCCTATGATGCATCAAGCACTGAGCAATGAAATATTGGCATCAATATCATCTTCTTCCAAACCAGATCCAATTCTCAAGTTATTTCAACTGATGCAAGAAAACCGTCTCAATATTACTAATGACTTGGGGAAAGAAATGGCTTACAGATGACACATACCACTTGTTTGTACATTTAGAGTACTCTAATTGTTGGTCTTCTCCATATGCTTAACGCAGGAGGCGGCAGAGACATTAATACACACATCATGATACAAAACCAAGAAGCCGAGAACCATAATACGTAGAGGATCTATTTTTATTTTTTGGTATACATAACAAGGACAATTTAATAGATATTCCCTTCTTCTTTTTTTCTCTCTTTTGTGGAACATTGAATTTACTCGTAAGTTAGTTAACTGATATCCGATCATGCATGAAAGATCATTTGTGATTTGCTCAAACAACTCTTTTTTTTTTTTTTTGAGGGGAATCGATCCCAGTCTTCCATGGGAAAAACCACTCACCCAATCAACTCAGCCAACCGTTGCGGGTAGCAGCTGTGGGTTTTCGTGGGAGTTCCAAAGAAAACATCAATTTCGATCCAAACCATTACAAAAATGTCTAGACAACGCTTTGATGTGTTCACTTTTGTTTCTTACAACTACAGCATGGTCCACAACGGCCATATCATATTATGTGTTGTGATAATTCGTGGTAAATTGACTAATTTTACACTAACTGTCAACCCACTATGTAACCACCCTAAGATGAACAAGAGAAACTGAAGGGGTGTAAACTCACAACATATTTCCCTCTCGAGAATGGAGCAGTATTCAATGAATTACACGAAGGGCTAGTTCACCAAATTAAAGAGGTTGATTATGCAGGAAAGTTCACCAAAGTGGTAAAAAGTGAAAAATTACCTGATGCAAATATAGGAATTTTGCAGAATTAAGAAGCTAAAATCGAACTCAGCTAAAAATAACTAGGATAATATTTTCATTCATATATAGGTTGAACGTGAAAAAGGACTAAAATGACATAAGGAAAACTTAGTTATAATGGTAATTATCAAATAATAAAGCAATGAACTCACGGGACTCAAATGCAAGACATAAAGCGTAGAAATGTTTACTAATTTAATTAATAGCTACGTCTTCCAATGATTTTACTAGCAATAGCCATTACCAACTAAAAAGCTCTGATCTTTGCTGTTTGCGCAAGCAAAAACAAAATCGCAAAGTTGAAGGGAAGTCGAGTCCATGATTGATCCAGCTGACTAGCAACAATATGGATAACAGAAACGTCGTCGTTTGCGACAACGGCACCGGGGTATTCTCTTTCTTCTCTCGCATTGCCTTTTTTAATCCGCTGATATACTGGTAATTCGTCTGAAGATTTCGCAATTGTCAAACGAAACTGATTTTTTTCTGAACAAGGTTTTAATAGCTGAAATTTTGTAATATTTACTTACTTGATTAGAGGAAATGGGAATAAACTTGGTGATTTTGAATGTGCCTAAATGCTTAAATTGACGATCTGCTAATTAGAGTCGATGCCTTTTTTTCTTTGTGAAGATTACATTACCCTGTGTGATATCAGTAATTGATTTTTAGTTTTTTCTAAATTCAGTTCAGTCAACTATGCCTAAATCCGAAACTATTGGGTGTGCTAGTCCTCTATAGTTTTTTTTTTTTTTTTTTTTTTTTTTTTTTTTAATTTAGACAGATTTCCCTTCAACACAATAAAGTACTGTTTTGATTTATCAACAGAAAAAAGAAAGTTGGCTTATGTCTGGAATGATCACATGGTTTCTTCATTGACCTTGGACTTATGCGATTATACTACTTTTTATTATGTGTAATGTTGGTATGAGATGAATTTGAATGGAGAAACATGGTTAGTGATGATTCATATAGCCGACTCGAACTTGTTTGGGGCTGAGACGAAGTTGTTGTTGTAGCTACTTTTGGTTTTATTTCTTTGTTGGCACTGCTCATTCTTGAAAATCAAATCTCAGTTAATCTATTTTCCTTCACAAGATGCAAGCTTTGACTTCAATTTCTGGTTATGAAGACCATCATCCTAAGTTAACGACTCAAGCATGATGCTATTCCTTTCCTTGTGGAACCTGCTTTTCAGTTTTTAACGAGTGAGAGAGAGTTTACACCGAGCATTTGCCTAAACATAACTAATGCTTCTGGCCATTGCGTTTCTTTTTTAGCATTTTCTTTTGGGGCCAGTCATGGTGGTGCTTGGGGCCCAAATACTTTTTTTTGGAACTGTTTTAATGTCTAAATGGACAGTACAATGTTTTGTGTCAATTCTCAATGTTTTAATGAACTAATGCAGTATGTCAAGTGTGGCTTCGCGGGTGAGAATTTTCCCACATCTGTATTCCCTTGTGTTGTGGGGAGGCCAATGCTAAGATATGAAGAATCCCTCATGGAACAAGACTTGAAGGTAAGCATCTCTCACTTTATTCTTACCCTACAATGTAAAATGTGAGAGTTCTCTTGCATTTATAGACAACTAGGAATCTCTTCTTAGAGAAAGAAATTCGGTTGAAACTTCATTAGTTCGCCAATTGCTTGCTAAACTAGATTATATATAGTTACTTCTTGTGAACTGAAGTTTTAACTTTATTTTGGTTCCAATACACCTCAGGGATTTTTAGTTCTGCTTACGTTGTATATTCCTGGATTCTTTGTTTAAACTTCTAGCTTGCAACTAAAACACAGGGAATCTTCCTGTCATCTCTTTTCTTCTTATGTCCTCTTATATACTTTGCTCTCTTTTCTTCTTATATCCTTCTCTTATATACTTTGCTATCTAACCGTTGAGCTTCATAAGTAAAGCTAGTCACAGACTTGTTTACAAATGTGCAACTCTTTTACATTATTCCTCTAGGATATTATTGTAGGAGATGATTGCTTGAAGTTGCGCCATCAGTTGGATATATCTTATCCCGTCAACAATGGAATTGTGCAAAACTGGGATGATATGGGGAATGTATGGGATCATGCATTTTACAACGAACTGAAGGTAGCTTTCTCTACTGCTAACTTCCCTGTGAAAATTTCTAACTGGTTTAAACTTTTGCTTGCTTTTCGATGCTTGTTGTATGACAAGTTCATGATTAACTGATAAGGCTTTCCTTTCATTCTGCTGTTGAAGATAGATCCAACAGAATGCAAAATTCTGCTGACAGATCCACCTCTCAATCCATCCAAAAATCGCGAACAAATGGTTTGTGTTAATGTATTTCTTTTTCGAAAAATACATTCCCTTTTTGTACTGCCTCAATGATTAGATTTACTCGAATTACAGGTAGAAACCATGTTTGAGAAGTACAACTTTGCTGGTGTTTTCATCCAAATTCAAGCTGTTCTAACATTGTATGCTCAAGGTACCTTTATACATGTATGAGTTCTTGGGGCATAAATTGTTTTCAATTATCTAAGAGAAGGACAATGATGAGTTCAGATATTGCAATTTTTTGCTGGGTATTTGTTACAAGGGTGGGTTTAATTAAATATTTTGCTTCTACTTGGGTCCTATATGTGATAGATTCGCTCATCATAGCTGTTCCCAAACATGCAGGTTTGTTGACTGGGCTGGTAATCGACTCAGGTGATGGAGTTACACATGTTGTAAGTTTTCCATAAGCATGGCTGTGTCATGATCTATAGTTAGATAATTTCTTAAACAGTTTGAGGTAATCAAACTAGGAGTTTCCATTGCCAAACATAGAACTGTTTTCCTGCGAAGTCCGTTGGGTTCCCTGTGTAATTTGGTCAATGTGGTCATAAAAGCAGTGTTTTATTCAGCTATTGGTTCTTTTGATGTACATGGTCGTACTTGCTATGAACTGTGGGGTATTTTTCTTCAGTATGTTATTCAGAAATGTTTTGATGCAGGTTCCCGTTGTCGATGGATACTCATTTCCTCACCTCACGAAAAGAATGAATGTAGCTGGACGCCATATAACGTCTTATATGGTTGATCTGCTACTTCGGAGAGGGTAATTGCCAACACATATTTGAAATAAAATAAATCGGGTCATTCATGCAATATTTGATTATTTTAACCATTACTGTAGTTCTGATGGTCAGTCAATATCTGAAGGTATGCAATGAATAGGAGTGCTGATTTTGAGACAGTCAGGGATATTAAAGAAAAGCTGTGCTACATTAGGTGAAATTACTTGCGTCATAAATTAATTCCTTTACTACTTCTTATGGCGAGTAATGGTATTTACTTGACTGCAGTTATGATTACAAGAGAGAATATCAGTTAGGGCTTGAGACTACAATTCTTGTTAAGAATTATACTGTGAGTAGGCTCCATCCATAATAAGCTACTACTTCTATTATTTAAGTAGAAGTTACTACTTCTATTATTTAAGTAGAAGTTACTACTTCTATTAATTGGTAAAAACAAAGTTACTACTTCTATTATTTAAGCTTTTCTACTACCTTGATCTTCAATTAAGTATGGTACTTTGCTCTTGGATATAAAGGTCTCTTTTTTCTTCCATAAGAATCTTGGTCATTCAGTGACTCATTGATTCAGTTGTTTTTAACAGCTTCCAGATGGGAGGATACTTAAAGTTGGCACAGAGAGGTTCCAGGCTCCTGAGGCACTTTTTACTCCAGTGAGCATGCAATCCCATTTCTATTTTCCTCTTTCAAAAATCAAGAACTTATCTTTTTCGTAAACATGCACTGGATTTGCTGGTTCCTCATTGAAGGGGAGACGAAATGCAGTTGATATTTTCATAAAGAACGCTAATCCTGTATCACACCAGATGTCTATGTGACACTTATTTATCTAATACAATGACCAGCTTTTGTTGTGACAGCTTCTTAAATTTGGTGGTTTTTCTGCTATTTAATCACTATTTTAACCTCTCAACCATCCAATAGGAAAGTAATAGTTTATTTCTGACAAATTGAAGCAAGAACACATTGTCTGAACTGCATGGTTTCAAATGTTGTTCTATGCTTCTCCAAACTTCTAATTGATGGGTTGATGCATGTGAAGGAAGCTAAATTAAAATATTATTCCATGCTTCTCCAGAATGTTAATTGATGGGTTGATGTATGTGGAAAGAACTAAGTCTCACTTTTGTTGTCCATTTCAGGATCTTATTGATGTTGAAGGTGATGGCATGGCTGACATGGTATTTCGCTGCATCCAGGAGATGGATATTGACAACAGGATGATGGTACTTCTATTTTGAAATTTCTTCGGTATTCTTTGCCGTAGTATTGTCATTTGCTATCCATCTTATGTTTAATGTATATTTTGATTTATTTTTTTGCAGCTCTACCAACATATTGTTTTGAGCGGCGGAAGTACTATGTATCCTGGCTTACCTAGTCGGTAACTTACTCAATATACTCTTCCTTATGATAAAAACTTTGAGAACTTAGCTGCTGAGTACTGCAACTGTGCACGGTTAATTCTGCATGCTACATTATTGTCACACTCTTCTAGGAAGTTTTAACTGGTGTGACATCTTGCTTTGAGTTTATGAATCAAATCTAAAGGTTTCAGTTGGCCTAAGTGGTTCAAATTATTTATACTCTTAAAGTATTGATTCACTTCTCCAACCACAAGGAGGTCATAGGCCCTTTAATACCGTAGAGAGGTATTTTAGTGAGTTCTTCAAGCTATAGGTGGTAAGTTGGTTTTATTTTCTTCTACTCTCTGTCCCAACATGGCTGTCCATTTTCTACGTTTTGATTTGCCCAAGGAAAATTCAATGACCTTATGGGGAAATTCTAATACTATGTGTTACATTACAACAACAACAACATACCCAGTGTAATCCCACAAGTGGGGTTTGGGGAGGGTAGAGTGCACGCAGACCTTACCCCTACCATGGGAGGTAGAGAGGCTGTTTCTGATAGACCCTCGACTCAAAGAAAAGCAAACCAAATCAGTCCAGAAGAAATAATAGAAGTAAAGAAGCCAATGCAAAATACTAAATAAATCATGACAAAGCAGTCTGAGAAAAGGAACAATAACGTAACTACCACCAAATCATACGAGAATAGAAGTACCAGACACAACAGATACTAGCCGAAATCAAAGGACAAGAAACTACAAGAGTAATATGAAGTGTGACAATGCTTAACTACCTATTAGCCTTCTACCCAGATCCGTGTCCTCCCTAACCTCCGTACAATGTGTTACATTGAGCAAAGACTGAGTTCTGCTTTATATTTCTAGAAAAAGGTGTAATGCCCCTTTTTAACAAAGTGAATGTTACCTGTGGACCTTATGTGTGTATTCGTTTTCACAATATACCTTTTTAACTCTCATCTTGTTACGTATGATAAATTAGAATATGAGGTTCTACTCAAGAGAGGAGTATTATGCAGAAATGTGCTATATTTGGAAATTCAGGTATACACTGTGATGCATGAAAAATTCCTGTTAAGAATATCCGTGAGCTGTCATCGAGAAGGAATTTCATTTCTCTTCGTGATTTATTACCTTAAATTCTACTTTTGCAATTACGGTATCCTTTTGTTTACTGCGGGAATAAAAGGAATGAACTATTTCTTACCCACCTCCCACCCAAACCCCGTCTCTATTTCATTTTCTTGAATAATTGCTACTTTCCTTCTTTTCAAACATTGACAGACTTGAGAAGGAAATTTTGGACCGCTATCTTGATGTTGTTTTGAAGGGGAACAAAGATGGTTTGAAGGTACTGTTTGGCTCTTCAATTTCTTGACTTTTGGCTTATGTTGTATCAGGTTTATGTGGCAGAGTAGCATTTATTCGAAGAGTCTAACCCAACCTAATATTTTTTTGTTCAAACAATAAATGTGAATAAATGGCATTTGAATTCTGATCAAAAGGCATGGTGATCGGTTTCTCCTTAGTAAAAGCCATTTAGGAAAAGCTTCATCAAACCAGAAGGTTTGGTTGGTGGGGGAAGGGAGGGAGGGGAAGAAGTGCTTGAATTAAATACCCCAATCTCGCTGGTACCTGCATCTTATGATGGTTTCTGCTCGATATAAAGTCAAGTCAATCAAGAGATAGAGATAAGAAAGTAGTTGGAAAAGGACGAGTAGGGTTTAGCATATCTAGGAAGTTTTACATTGCATACAAGCGTATTGTCTTTTATGCATTGCTTGGTTTTCTTAAAGTACTTGAAATCTTCTCTATTTTTTAAAATTTTGTTTTATATCTTTTCTGCAATAGAAATTGCGCTTACGAATAGAAGATCCGCCAAGAAGAAAGCATATGGTGTATCTCGGAGGTGCAGTTCTGGCAGGAATTATGAAGGTATGTGATATCTGTTTCCTCTCTCTAGCCCCATTTCTGCTCCTTCCTTGATCGTGCACATAAAAGAGTATTTATTCGAGAAGAAATAAAAAGAAAGATGGCCTGCTAGGATACATCCTTTTCCTCTTCCAATCTGTACACTTACCCATAATTTTCAAGATTTGAATATTCTATTTATGTCTTCCATTGAAGTGGGTACGCCAATGTTAGAGTTTACTGTTTTGATGTGATTCAGCCTGTGGAAATCAACAACTTCAGGCACAAGGAAATTTGTGTTTTGCATCGACTCCAATCTATCTCTTTTTCTTATACTTTCTGTGTAAATGATCAAATCATCTGCGTGTGAAAGATACTCCTGTGGCTGAATGCAACTGAATTTTAAAAATCCACTTAGTACAGCTAGTTAAGGAATTTTATGTGGTAGTTTAAATGTTTTTCTTTAAATTATGCTGAAATCATAGTGGCTGGTATATTTCCATGTTTAAACGATTCTGGCTGTCCTTCCATTCTAGTCAGGATGCTCATTCACGTAGAAATCATTTCATAGAATGCCGTTGTTTTCTCCTTGAGCATTATTATGTTTTTCTCATTATGCCAAAACGGAAAGGATTGCAATGAATCAATGCGCACCCTAATTGAAGAACAGACAATTTGAAGCAACATTATGATGTAAACAGAAATAAATGGATAATCGAATAATTTCTGCAGGATGCCCCTGAGTTTTGGATCAATAGACAAGATTATTTAGAAGAGGGAGTTGCATGCTTAAGCAAGTGTGGTCAGGCATGACTTTTACATGTCATCACTTGTTTAAGCTTTTGCTATCTTTTCAAAGAAAAGCGTGGAAATTTACAAATCAGGCGTGCTGGCAATGACTCTGGCAATCAATGAAGAAACTCTTGTACTGTATTTAACTTGAAAATTCTCAAAGAGACAGGACATGTCACACTTGAATGTTTTTACTGTGTCTGCAGTTTATTTTAGTTGTGCTGGAATTCTTTAAGACTTGAATTTGTACAGTCGATATTGAATTAAAAGAATGCTTATTGGAACTGCTTTTCATTCCATGTCGACACCTTTTGTGAAGTTTATAAAATGTGAGCTGAAACATAGGCAGCTTATTGCGTAAACTGGTGCAGGCCGAAGAGGCTGTGAACTAATTCTCAAATGTAATACAGCTTGAGGTACATTTGATGTTTGTTGTATGTACATGTATCTGTTATTGTTGACTTTCTATCGAGATATTAACTTTGTATTCATTGTCTATCAACACCCGTGGTTGAAAACGGCTTATGCATCTTTAGGTTTTTTGCTCGTTGCATCTCAGAAAAACATTCATGTTTTCTTTTGTTTTAATGTTGTAGAATGTCAAAACTTTCATCTTAATGGCAGTTAGCATCTGTGCAGTGCTGTTTGAATCAAGTGACGGGGTAGAAAGTTGTCATTCCCCTAAAAGGTAAAATGAGATTTTTATGTCCAAAGAGCTACACGACACAAAGATGAACCTTCTTTCTTTCTTTTCCATCAAGGAGAGATCACAGATTAATTAACCAGCTAACAACAGCAGGACTTAGTTCCTCTGGTCAAAAATATAATTAAAAAAAAAAAAAACACAAAAACATCTGGACGTGGAGCCTGTTTCTAATACATATCCTTGTATTCACATGCATTTAACAGCACAGTGTGATGCAAGCTTTTGATTATACTGGAAATAAAAGAGACGTGAATTATACATGTTATTCCCTATAAATGGGAAATGAAAGTGAAAGAGAAGGAGAAGACATTATGGAACACTTAAAAGGGAAGCCATCTAAGTAGTTGGGGCGTTAATTTCCACAGAGAGCAACATTTCTCTTAGAAGGTCTGAAATTTAAAGCACTGAGACTATAGATGCACATGTTTGCTTGTTTAGATTTGATGGTAATCTCATCAGTAGTGGTTCTTGTAGAGCCAGGTATATTACATGAAGAAGATTTGCTTCCAATAAGGGTAGCCCTGCAAGAAGTGCCCACTTCTTTCTCTGCAGCACACTCTATTCCATCCACAGAAGGTATCTCCAACCTGTAAACTCCATGTCTGTTGGTAGTTCTGTTCACTGACACTGATACCAGTTCTGCTGTCCTTGTTGCCATTGCCTTGAAGGTGCAGTCTATCTTAACTTCTACACCTGTTCATTGATTTATCCAAATATCAATCGCATTTACCAATTAAGCAACCGTTTATTTAGTACATCACCCGCCCAAGTTTAAACGGGTTTGGATTATGATCCGTTTGTCGATCTTCTCCAACGGGTTGAACCCCAAGATGACCCATCAAACTATCGGATCAAAACTGGTCAAATTTCAAATTAAATCCGAACATACAAAATCAAATTTAGAGATCGAGAATTATGTAAATTTGGTAGATCTTAAAGCTAATAATAATAAATTTTGCTTTCAAATTTCTTTTTTCATAAAGCAACATAAAAAAGGGAAGTTGAGTTGGGCGGGTTAGGGTATGACCCATGACCCATTTTGACCCATGCAAATTTTGCGTGAATTCGGTGATGACCAACTTATTAATTTGGCCCATCTGGCCCAAATTTGACCAGACCGCTCATTTGCCACCTCTAGTCCATAGGACTATTTTAGATAGCATTACAGAAGATGAAAAATGTTATGGATTTGTGTATATGCAAGAATTTCACCAAAATTTTGCAAGGAACAGTGTACCTGGCATGAAGTAGCTGTGCCTGGAGAAGGAATTATTGGAGCAAATGTCACAGTAAACCATACCCATCACAGTGATTTGAGGATTAACCACTTTTGCTGCTGCCTCAACTTGCAAAGGTGACGATAGATTCAACCACAAGAAGCAGCATGAAACCGCTAAGAGAACAAGTGCAGTAGTAGTCATGGCAAAAGCAAAAATGCAGACTGACCTGAGACTTAAAAGAGTTCAAAAGACTCAGAAAGCAACAGATAAAACTACTTATATGTGAATAGCTAGTAAAATCGAGCAGCCTAGTGATTATATTACGTTAAGCAAAAACATTAGCTAATATGGTTGAAGTTTTATGTTTAAAAAGGAAAAAAAGAAAAAGATCTGAGCTAGAGTGAGTGTATGGATAATGAGTAGCGACGACAGCTATGAAAAAGAGAGATCAAAGTTAGAAAGAGGGGAGACAGAGATCGGACCTTATTGCTAGTCGGAATTCACAAACAAACAAAGCATGTGAACTTTCTTTGGAATTTTGTAAGGGTGGATGTGTAGGAAAGAGAGTATAGTAGGATGTAGACAAATTCATTACATAGTGGAATAAATAGACCCCACTTTTTCCATTCATTTTCATACATGTTTGTAATTTATGGTGGTCTTGCTTCTTAGCGTGATATATATAAATTAACAAGCTGATAGCTGCTTCTTGAACTTGCTATTTGCTACTGTCTATTTATTATTCGACCTACCCAAGGAGGGAGTCACGGACTCTCGACCTTTCTCATATCTTCAACTACTTCACTTTTCCACTGTTATTAATCGGCTGGGTTGATAGAAGAATTGTTTCTACTGAGAATCATGTGATCATAGAGGCAAGAATTAAGCCAACCATAACTTCACATTTATTGTAAGTTGACCTCTCATTCTTTCTTTCTCCTTGTATATGTATTCATTGAATCATTGTTGTAGAGAGGTGACTTCATGGCACTTACTTTTTATTACTCGGTTTTCCATCAATTAGAAACTGCCTACACTTGATTAGTTGGTTATGTCTAAACAATGACGTACCAAGGAATATTTAAGCAGCGCAAACATTTTCAATATTGCAATGAACCTGACCTCTATTTTAATCATGTTTAACGTAGTCAAGCCAGTTCTGAGATTCCAAATTTATACATTCATCTCCACATGCCAGCCAATGTAAGACCAGGTTATTGGGCTTGGTTACAATTAGGGGTTTCAAATTAGCGGGATTGAACTTAATTTGAGCAGCTTAAAATTGATTGGGCAATTAGCCGGAATGCCCTTATTACGGGGTGGTCTTTAAGTTTTACCCTTCAAAATGGGAGTCTTTAAAGTTTGCCCTTCGCTAGGGACCGCTTGGTCATGGGTTCAAACCCCCGCTCAGGCAAAAATTTAAAGAAAAATCGCAAGGCATAAATTCAGAAAAGAGGCAGAGTAACTCTGCCTCAAGACAAAAAGGGCAAAATTTACAGAAATGGGCAGAAATTGCAAATTCTGCCCCATGCAAGTTCTGCCTTAAGGCAGAAATTCTGCCTTTTTTTTTTTTTTTTTTTTTTTTACAACTTATGCCTTGCGAAAAAAATTAAATTTTCATTGAGCCGGGGTTCGAATCCGTGACCAAGGGGTCCCTAGCGAAGGGCAAACCTTAAAGACCACCCCAAATGAAGGGCAATACGCACAAAAAGAAGAAAATGATTGAATTGATAAATGGGTAGGTCATTAAGCCAGCGAAAAGTTATTTGGGTTGAGATGGACTTGATTAAATGGGTAGTCATTAAGCCGGCGAAAAGTTATTTGGGTTGAGATGGACTTGATCAAGATGGGTTCAAGTTTAACAATGGGTCATAGTTCAACCCGCTCAACTCTTACCAAATTTAAATGGGAAAAGGATACACAGTGGCCATCAGATATTTGTTTGACTCACATTTGGGCTTAATACCGCGAGTTAGCCATTCGGCCCAAAATTTTGCCAAGTGCTAGCCCAGCCCATTCACTACCAAAAAAAAAAAAAACAGACTTTAGTCGCCATAAAAGAGCGAAAAGTCGTCACTAAAAGGTTCACTACAAAAAGAATATGTATAATGTGTGTATAATTAGTAAGTATACGTTAATTGAGCCCTAAAAAAATATCCCCAAACATGTATAATATGTGTATAATTAGTAAGTATACATTTATTAAACAGAAATTATACACCAATGATACATTTTTCAAACACGTACTATTCTATACAACAACGATACAGTTTCTATACAACAATGATACAATTTCTATACACATGTTGAAATTAGTTGTAAAAAGGCTAAAAATGGAATTATTTCATAAAAACTAATAAACGTCTTATAAGCTTTTTGGGCCATCCGGTTGTCAGTTGTTTGGGCCGGATGCCCATTTGTGTCCTTTTCCCAATTTTAATTTCTTGATCTATTTTCTTATAATTTGTCCTTTTTTTTTTTTTTCGTGGATTGCCTTCATTTGGGGTGCTCTTTAATTTTTGCCCTTCAAATTTGTGGTCTTTAAGTTTTGTCCTTTGCCTAATACCCCGAGGTTGTGGGTTCGAACTCAGCTCAATTAAAAAAAAAAACCGCAAGGCAGAATTTTGCAAATCTGGTCATGCAAATTCTGCCTCTGCCCATGCAAGGCAGAATTTGGGCCTTAAGGGAAAAAATTAAAGACCACCAATTTGAGGGACAAAAATTAAAGACCACCCCCAGCGAAGGCCAATCCTGCAACATGCCCATAATTTGTTCCATTACCAAACAAAACTAACAAAATTACTTTATTCTTTATTAGGGCTATATATAACACATTAAATTAAAAAAAAATCTAATTTTTTAACAAGGTTTCCCACGGATAATTAATTCAATTTTTATATAAGTTGAATGAGTGAGTCAAAGTGATCTGAGCTAACAAATAAATAGATTGGGGAATCATATTTCATGAGTTTGTTTTACCGCCCAAAATACAGGGAACAAAAGTAGGAGTAGTAAATACAGTGAGGTTAGGTAATTTTTCTTTTTGGGGGCCAAGATGGAAGGGACCGTCTTACGTGGGAGGGAAAAAGGTTGAAACATAATTGGAGTGAAGATACGAAAACATCATTTCGTTTTGATTTTCTTGCACGTCTTTATGTGTATGTACAATTCGGGACACCACTATATTTTGATATTTGCTCTTGAACGATAGGCATTTTTACTTTTCCTAGAATGTTTAATTTCAGTTTCTCAAAAGCTATAACTTGAGAATGTATCTGTATCTTGTATTATTAGCTTGATATATCCACCGGACAAATAAGTTTTTATCATCGATTAAATTACACTAACAGTGCAATACTCGTGCAGCACTGCACTATCGCAAAGGAGAAAGAGGCCCAACTATAAAGGCAAATAGACCAATCAGCTTCTGCAGTTCTCCCCACGGCCCAACACACATTCCTTTTTTCTCTTATGGGCAATTTGCAGGAATGCAATTTGCAGGAATGTCCTTCACTGGGGGTGGTCTTTAATTTTGTCCCTCAAATTGGTGGTCTTTAATTTTTCCCTTCGCTTAATAACCCGAGATCCTGAGTTCAAACCCAAGGTCAGTAAAAAAAATAAAAAATCGCAAGGCATAAGTTGGGATTCGCAAGGCATAAGCTGGACCCCAACTTATGCCTTAAGGCAGAGGTTTGGCTTAAGACAAAATTTTATCCAAAATTAGGTCATAAGCCAGAGGTTTGCAAAATTTCAGCAGAGTCTTTTTTTTTTCTTCCCCTTAAGGCAGAATTTGAAACTCTGGCTTAAGGCAGAGTTTGTGTAACACCTCGTAGCTTTGGGCTAAGTTTTGACTCGTAAGGCGATAATATAATGGAACCAATATGAGGATTTTATAAAGTGTTTTGAAAACTAATCAAGTCATAAGAATAGTCTTTGGACAAAGCAAAGTCAGAAGCCTTTCTACAGAGGATGTTTTCAAGTGAGTTTGTAGAAGGTCTTACATCCAGCGACCATAAATCCTTTATTATTTGGGAATTTGGGAAAACTTCATTGATGAAAGTTGTAGCCCTTTGAAATAGCTTTCCAACGGTATATTATGGGTCTTGAACAGAGCTATGTATAAGAAGTTATGCCTATTTTACCGAACACTGTGCAGAACCGGCATATGTCGCTTGTGAGGGCGTGTGCGATGGCCCCGCGTCGCGGGACGATCGTACAAAAACACCCTCTCTGAATATTGACATGTATGGGGTCGCGTGATGCACGTGCGTCGCTGACCTAACACATAAAAGGTCGGGTTTCGGGTCAAAAGTCAGTTTACGCGTTTTAAGTTATATTTAAGATTTGGGGTTTATTTCCCCAACACCCCATTCACGAAAAATCACCCTAAATTCATAGAGAACAAGTCCCAAACCTCAAGAACCTTCCAAGGTAAGTTTTATCATAATTGTAGGTTGAATTCAAGTCCCTAATCCCTTTCTAACTTGAGTAAACCCTTCTAATCCATAGAGTAATGATTGGAACATTATTGTTGGATGTGGAAACCCTAGAACCCGAATTCAAGAGGATTGGACTTCAAAAAGGTAATGTTCCTACTCTCTAATCATTTATAGTTGTGAATTGATGAGTTCTTGGGAGAATAGTAAATGGGTTTGATAAAGAGAATTATATGAACGATGCTAGAGTTTTTGGATTATTGACTTAGGATTGCTGTATTCATGTGGGTGATGAAGAATGATGTTAATTACATCTGATTGAGATTGTAGAATCAGCTAGAAGTAATAGAATAGGGATTGGGTGAAGAAAACACCATTAATGAAGGTTGTGGAGCTTTATGCCCACCAAGTGTTTGATAAAATGCTTAGATGATCAAAGCATGGATATTGTTGCTAATATAGAATCCCTATGACCTGTATTGCTATAGATTAAAGTTGAAGGGATTGAAGGACACTGTGATACGCTCAAAAGCAGGAAGTCAAGGTATGTAGGAACTATCCACGTGTGGGAACATCCTTGTTCTTCCCCATGTTTCAGTATTCCATGATTACACACCAACTTTTAGGATTCTAGGTATATTCATGATAAACCCTAGACACTTGAACCATGATGTATATTCTATGGTCAATTACAATTCCGTTTAATTAGTCTTAATTTACTGTTTTGGTGATTGAGACCCAGTCCGTAATCTATGAAAACCCATAACTTGCATCCCATGGGTTCTATAACACAAAGTATGAGATATTTTGCTTATTTCCGTGAAAAGCTCGTATATATGCATTTATTCGCATGTCTTCATGTACCCATGTTCATGACAAGACTCAGAAATCATGTCTTCAGTTATTTTCATGTTCGGGAGTTGTATTAATACCGAGAAGGCTCAGATAGCCTGCAACTACGTATGCCAACGTAAGATAAGGATCGCTCCGCCCAGTTAGGATAATTCCTTCATGTTTTCCCCATTGAGGGATTTTGGATCCATTCATGTCATGTTCATGTCTCGTGCCCCGGAAAGGTACGAGATGGCTTAGCTAATCGAGCCGAGATCAGACTCCACGTTTCTCCCCGTGGTGGTTCATGTCGGTATTACAGATTATTTCATGCTTACAATACTCATGTTTATGTTCAGTTTCAATATTCAGTTTCAGTTTCAATTTCATGTTTATGTATCATGTGCCTGTTTATTATCTCAAGTGTTTACATACCAGTACATTCAAAGTACTGACGTCCCCTTCTTATTGCCTTGGGGGCCTGCATTTCACGATGCAAGTACTGACTTACCGGACGACGCACTTGCTCAGTAGGACAGCTCTCGTATCAGCTTTTGGGTGAGCCCTATTTTCTTCGGGGTTTAGTCAGTTGTTTACTTTTTGTCATTGATGCATTAAAGTTATGCTGAGGGCCTTGTCCCAGCAAGTATGTTTTATGTTCATACTTATGCTAGATGTTTCATAGACTAGACAAGTCAGTTGGGTCATGTTAGACTTTCATATTCGGTTAGCCTTTTTGGCTCAGTTATGGTATTATCCGCGCTCTTGTTTTTAAAAAAGTATTTTATAATTACTATGACTTCATATGTTTTCTTAAAGCCCATCATGTTTCATATTATATTTCCGCTCATGTATGCCTCATGATGATTCAGCAAGCCATGTCGTTCGCTCGGTCACATGCAATCAGGCACTGAGTGTCGTGTTATGCCCAGGCCATAGTTCGGGGTGTGACAAATCTTGGTATCAGAGCCTAGGGTCAATGATCTTTAGGGAGTCTATGAAACCGTGTCCACTTGGGTCACTTTTATATGTGTGAGGGCCCCATACATATAAACAGTTGACCACCAAGACATTCAGGATTGTCTCACTTCTTTCATACTCTAGATCGTGCAGTTAAAGCATTACTCTTAAGATTTCTTTCTAATTCGTGCGTGTACGTGTTCTCAGAAAATGCCTTACAAAAGAAAGTACAAGAAGAGGAACACAGCCACCAGCCAAAGGGCTACCGCGGAAACAGCTCACGAAGAAACCGTTCCGACTCAGGCAACAGCTCCAACCGCCCCTACCGTTACACCTCCTAGTGCTTCAAATGGGGATGTTAGGAGTGCTATCAACATGCTCACACTGCTGGTAGCAGCTCAGGCCCAACGTCAGGAATCTGGGTCAAGTTCAGGGAATAATGTAGAGTCTTCTAAGACCAAGGATTTTCTCAGAATGAATCCCCCAGTCTCCATGGGGACGAAGAAGGATGAAGACCCTCATGACTACATCGATGCTCTTCAGAAAATTTTCAGAATTATGTGATTTTAAGATTACTATTTGGAGTTCGTTAGTCTGGCTAAGCATGCTCCACACATGTTACCCGACATGAGGGCAAGAGTGAGAAGATTCGTTGGAGGTCTCGATTCCCATTTGTATGATGAAGCCAATATTGCTGCACAGAATGGGGGAATGACTATCTCCAAGATGGTTGCTTTCGTGCAAGGGACTGAGACAAGGCTAAAACAGTAGGAATCCTTGCAGAAAGAGAAAGACAGGGAGTTTAACAAGAGGGTTAAGTCTACCGGACAGTTCAGCGGAAACAGGAAATTCTTTAAGAACAGGTCAGCAGGACCTGCTCCTCCCACAGCAAGTGCCCCAGTTCCCAAGTTCCGTAATGATAAGAAGTAGAATTTCAGGCCATCAAGTTCTTATTCTCAGGCAAGTGTGGGTCAGTCGACTTATACCAATCCAATATGCGGCAAGTGTAATAGGAGACACTCAGGTGAGTGTCATATGGGCATAATGTATGTTATGATTGTGGCCAGAGAGGCCGTTTTCAGAAAGATTGTCCGTCAGCTAGGCAAGGTACCGGAGGTAACGTGGCGCAGCCCACGAATTCAGCAATCCCTCGTAATAATCAGGCCCAGCAGGGGCACAATGCAGCTAGGTCTGGAAACACAATCGGTCGGTGAAACCGTTTGTATGCATTGACAGGCCGTCAGGATACAGAAGCTCGTGCAGATGTTGTCACAGGTACACTAACAGTTTTCACTTTTGACGTATATGCCCTTATTGACCCAAGATCCACTTTATCTTATGTAACCCCATTTGTTGCTAAGAAATTTGGGTTTGAACCAGAAAAGTTGCATGAACCCTTTGAGGTGTCCACCCCAGTGGGAGAGTCAGCCATAGCTAGACGTATTTATAGGGGTTGTCCAGTTCTAATTTATCACCGCAGAACCATAGCTGACTTAGTAGAATTAGAGATGGTAGACTTTGATGTGATCATGGGTATGGACTGGTTAGCTTCATGTTATGCCACAGTATGTTGTAGAACCAAAGTTGTGAGATTTGAGTTCCCTAATGAGCAGTCATAGAATGGTAGGGTAATTCAGTAGTACCCAGGGGTAGATTTATTTCTACCTAAAAGCTAGAAAAATGATTTCCAAGGGTTATATCTACCACCTAGTTCGAGTCAAGGATTCAGATGCCCAGACTCCAACTCTTCAGTCTATCCCAGTTGTAAATGAATTCCCAGAAGATCTTCCCGGAGTCCCTCCTGACAGGGAGATTGACTTTGGAATTGATCTACTTCCCGACACTCAGCCGATATCTATTCTGCCATACAGAATGGCTCCAGCGGAGCTAAAAGCCCAATTGAAGGACCTTCTTAACAAGGGATTTATTAGGCCCAGTGTTTCACCTTGGGATGCGCCAGTTTTATTTGTCCGAAAGAAGGATGGTTCTTTACGCATATGTATCGACTACCGCCAGTTGAACAAAGTCACCATTAAGAACAGGTACCCTCTTCCCAGAATAGATGACTTATTTGATCAACGTCAGGGCGCCCAATGTTATTCCAAGACTAACCTCAGATCAGGCTATCATCAGTTAAAGGTTAAGGAAGTTGATATTCCGAAGACCGCTTTCAGAATCCCTTATGACCATTTTGAATTTCTTGTTATGTCATTTGGGTTGACAAATGCGCCAGCTGCTTTCATGGATCTTATAAACAGGGTCTTCAAGCCTTATCTCGACTTATTCGTCATTGTCTTCATTGATGATATTTTGGTGTATTCCCATAATGAGGCTGATCATGCAGAACATCTCAGAATAGTGTTGCAGACTCTTAAAGATCGCGAACTTTATGCAAAATTCTCAAAGTGTGAGTTTTGGCTTAAGTCAGTGGCGTTCTTAGGCCATGTGATCTCAGGTGAAGGTGTTAAAGTTGATTCTCGAAAGATTGATGTCGTAAGGAGTTGGCCCAGACCCACCCCAGTTTCTGATATAAGAAGTTTCTTGGGTCTGGCAGGCTATTATAGACGTTTCGTAGAAGGATTTTCTTCTATCTCTGCTCCGTTGACTAAGTTGACTCAGAAGAAGATTAAGTTCCAATGGTTAGATGCTTGTGAGCGAAGCTTTGAAGAGTTGAAGAAGAGACTGACTTCTGCTCCAGTTTTGACGTTGCCAAAGGGAACCGAAAGGTTCGTAGTTTATTGTGATGCTTCAGGAGTGGGTCTCGGATGTGTCTTAATGCAGCATGGTAAGGTTGTAGCTTATGCATCTCGTCAGCTCAAGGTTCACGAAAAAAAAATTATCCGACCCATGACCTAGATTTGGCAGCTGTAGTTTTTGCACTTAAGATATGGCGTCATTATTTGTATGGAATACATGTTGAAATTTTCACAGATCATAAAATCCTGCAGTATATCTTCAAGCAAAGGGAGCTGAATCTTAGGCAGATGAGATGATTATGATGTGGATATCCTCTATCATCTGGCGGAAACGAATGTGGTAGCTGATGCTCTTAGTCGGCGTTCCATGGAGAGTTTAGCCCACGTTGATGTAGATAAGAGATTTATGCCGAAATAATTCACCGTTTGGCCAGTCTTGGAGTTCGACTTTTAGACTCCGAGGATGGTGGCGTGGTTGTTCAGAATAGAGCTCTTTCCTCTTTAGTCGTTGAAGTCAAGGAGAAACAGTTTAGTGATCCCTATTTATTGCAGCTGAAGGAGGGGATTCACAAGCATAAGACAACGGATTTTGAACAAGGGGGAGATGATGGTACCTTGAGGTACCGAGGCAGATTATGTGTTCCAGATGTAGATGGACTCAGAGAGCGAATCATGTCAGAAGCTCACAACTCCAGGCATTTCATTCACCCAGGTTCCACTAAGATGTACCATGATCTTAAGGAGATTTATTGGTGGAATGATATGAAGAAGAATGTGATAGATTTTGTAGCTAAGTGTCTGAATTGCCAGCAAGTGAAAGCCGAACACCAGAGGCCTGGTGGCTTGGCTCAGAATATTGATATTCCCGTCTGGAAATGGGAAATGATCAATATGGACTTTGTATTAGGTCTATCTCGTTCAGCTAGGAGACATGACTCTATTTGGGTGATCGTTGACCGACTTACTAAGTCGGTGCACTTTTTGTCAGTCAAGATCATAGATTCAGCAGAGGATTATGCCAAGTTATATGTTAATGAAATTGTCAGATTGCATGGGATCCCAGTCTCTATTATTTCAGATCGTGGTGCTCAATTCACAGCAAACTTCTGGAAATCCTTTCATAAAGGATTGGGTACCAAGGTCAACCTCAGTACAGCTTTTCATCCGCAGACAGACGATCAGGCAGAGCGCACTATTCAGACTCTTAAGGACATGTTGAGAGCATGTGTCCTAGACTTCAAAGGTAATTGGGATGATCACTTACCTCTCATTGAGTTTTCTTATAATAACAGTTATCATACTAGTATTGGGATGGCACCATTTGAAGCTCTGTATGGGCGAAGGTGTAGTTCACCAATTGGTTGGTTTGAAGTTGGTGAAGCAGAATTGTTAGGACCAGATTTAGTTTATGAGGCTATGGAGAAAGTCAAGTTAATTCAAGAGTGTTTGAAAACGGCTCAGAGTCGCCAGAAGTCTTACATGGATGTGAGGCGAAGGGACTTAAAATTTTCAGTTGATGATTGGGTGTTCCTTAAAGTCTCACCCATGAAGGGTGTCATGAGATTTGGCAAGAAAGGCAAACTCAGCCCCAGATATATTGGACCTTATAGAATTCTGCGAAAGATCGATCTAGTAGCTTATGAACTTAAGTTGCCACGAGATTTAGCTGCTGTACACCCCGTGTTTCATGTATCCATGTTGAGGAAGTATGTAGGAGACCCATCGTTGGTTGTTCCTATTAAGACTATAACAGTTAAGGATGGTTTGACCTATGAGGTGATCCCCGTAGCCATTCTTGATCGCCAGGTTCGCAAGTTGAGAACTAAGGAAGTAGCCTCAGTGAAAGTCCTGTGGAGGAGTCAAAAAGTTGAAGAGGCTACCTGGGAAGCAGAAGAGGATATGAAATCCAAATACCTATTTTTGTTCGAAGAACAAGCAGAGAACGCTCAAGGTAAATTTCCAAGTTCATGTCACGTCATGTCTCATGTTTCACGTTCATGTCACGTCATGTCTCATGTTTCACGTTCATGTCATGTACCCAGCGCCATATCTCATGTCTCATGTCTCATGCTTCAGTATTCATGTTTCTATGTAATTATGTCAATTCATGTCCCATGTTTCATGTCATGTTTCCTTCACGTTCATATAAATCAAGCCATGTCCAGCCATATTCTTAACCATGACCCATCATTCGAGAACGAATGATCCCAAGGGGGAGATATTGTAACACCTCGTAGCTTTGGGCTAAGTTTTGGCTGGTAAGACGATAATATAATGGAACCAATATGAGGATTTTATAAAGTGTGTTGAAAACTAATCAAGTCATAAGAATAATCTTTGGACAAAGCAAAGTTAGAAGTCTTTTTACGGAGGATGTTTTCAAGTGAGTTTGTAGAAGGTCTTACTTCCAGCGATCATAAACCCTTTATTATTTGGGAATTTGGGAAAGCTTACTTGATTAAAGTTGTATCCCTTTGAAATAGCTTTCATAAGGTATATTATGGGTCTTGAACAGAGCTATGTACAAGAAGTTATGCCTATTTTACCGAACATTGTGCAGAACCGACACATGTCGCTCGTGAGGGCGCGTGCGATGGCCCCGCGTCGCGAGCCGATCGCACAAAAACACCCTTTCTGAATATTGACATGCATGGGGTCGCGTGATGCACGTGTGTCGCGGACCCAACGCATAAAAGGTCGGGTTTCGGGTCAGAAGTCGGGTTTACGCGTTTTAAGTTATATTTAAGATTTGGGGTTTATTTCCCCAACACCCCATTCACGAAAAATCACCCTAAATTCATAGAGAACAAATCCCAAATCTCAAGAACCTTCCAAGGTAAGTTTTATCATGATTCTAGGTTGAATTCAAGTCCCTAATCCCTTTCTAACTTGAGTAAACCCTTCTAATCCATAGAGTTATGATTGGAACATTATTGTTAGATGTGGAAACCCTAGAACCCGAATTCAAGAGGATTGAACTTCAAAAAGGTAATGTTCCTACTCTCTAATCATTTATAGTTGTGAATTGATGAGTTCTTGGGAGAATAGTAAATGAGTTTGATAAAGAGAATTATATGAACTATGCTAGAGTTTTTGGATTGTTGACTTAAGATTGTTGTATTCATGTGGGTGATGAAGAATGATGTTAATTACATCTGATTGAGATTGTAGAATCAGCTAGAAGTAATAAAATGGGGATTGGGTGAAGAAAACACCATTAATGAATGTTGTGGAGCTTCATGCCCACCAAGTGTTTGATAAAATGCTTAGATGATCAAAGCATGGATATTGTTGCTAATATAGAATCCCTAGGACCTGTATTGCTATAGATTAAAGTTGAAGGAATTGAAGGACATTGTGATACGCTCAAAAGCAGGAAGTCAAGGTATGTAGGCATTATCTACGTGTGGGAACATCCTTGTTCTTCCCCATGTTTCAGTATTCCATGATTACACACCAAGTTTTAGGATTCTAGGTATATTCATGATAAACCCTAGACACTTGAACCATGATGTATATTATATGGTCAATTACAATTCCGTTTGATTAGTCTTAATTTACTGTTTTGGTGATTGAGACCCAGTCCGTAATCTATGAAAACCCATAACTTGCATCCCATGGGTTCTATAACACAAGGTATGAGATATTTTGCTTATTTCCGTGAAAAGCTCGTATATATGCATTTATTGTCATGTCTTCATGTACCCATGTTCATGTGAAGACTCAGAAATGATGTCTTCAGTTATTTTCATGTTCAGGAGTTGTATTAATACCGAGAAGGCTCAGATAGCCTGAAACTACGTATGCCAACGTAAGATAAGGATCGTTCCGCCTAGTTAGGACGATTCCTTCATGTTTTCCCTATTGAGGGATTTTGGATCCATTCATGTCATGTTCATGTCTCATGCCCCGGCAAGGTACGAGATGGCTTAGCTGATCGGGCCGAGATCAGACTCCACGTTTCTCCCCGTGGTGGTTCATGTCGGTGTTACAGATTATTTCATGCTTACAGTACTCATGTTTATGTTCAGTTTCAGTATTCAGTTTCAGTTTCAGTTTCAATTTCATGTTTATGTATCATGTGCCTGTTTATTCTCTCAAGTGTTTACATACCAGTACATTCAAAGTACTGACGTCCCCTTTTTATTGCCTTGGGGGCCTGCATTTCACGATACAGGTATTGACTTACTGAACGACGCACTTTCTCAGTAGGACAGCTCTCGCATCAGCTTTTGGGTGAGCCCTATTCTCTTCGGGGTTTAGTCAGTTGTTTACTTTATGTCATTGATGCATTAAAGGTATGTTGGGGGCCTTGTCCCAGCAAGTACGTTTTATGTTCAGACTCATGCTAGAGGTTTCATAGACTAGACAAGGCAGTTGGGTCATGTTAGACTTTCAGAGTCGGTTAGTCATTTTGGCTCAGTTATGGTACTATCCGTGCTTTTGTTTTTAAACAAGTATTTTATAATTACTATGACTTCATATGTTTTCTTAAAGCCCATCATGTTTCATATTATATTTCCGCTCATGTATGCCTCATGATGATTCAGCAAGCCATGTGGTTCGCTCGGTCACATGCAGTCAGGCACCGAGTGCCGTGTTACGCCCGCCCAGGCCATGGTTCGGGGCATGACAGTTTGAAACCCAACTTATGTCTTGCGAATCCCCACTTATGCCTTACGAACTTTTTTTTAATTTTTGACTGAGCGAAATTCGAACCTGGAACCAAGGGACTTTTAGCGAAGGATAAAAATTAAAGACCAGTCCTTTTGAAGGCATTTCGTGCAAAAAAAAAAGATCTCTTATTGAGTATTTTACCGTTTATCAGAATGTTGCAGAATTTTCTTTCGTTAGAGATTCGCTTAACACGAAATTACCAATCAGTAGCCACCAACTTTCCATATACGTAATTATGTATATAAAGTGAGAATCATGAAACTACTATAATTACCCACCCTTAATTCTTCTTTTTTCTGGTTTGTTTACATTTTGTTACAGTCTCTCCGATTCCATTTGGCTGGTATAACAATGCAGATTTGGTGATCTCTCTCATTTGATCGACCGCGTCGTAATTGATGTTTAAGAAATGAGATTTAGAGATACATGAGTCATGATGACGCCACCTTAATTGGGTCTACACTGGCCTTTGGCATTTTGTAAATAAACTGGGTCGTATCAATTTGCTATTTCAATCCCTTTTTTCCCCTATAAGTTGTGGGGTTGATCAGTCTGCTAATAGAACATGCTTACAAAGTTCCAAAGAAATGTACGCGGTTCAGGTTTAGACTAATCGTAAGAGTAGTAGTACTATATTAATAGTGTAGTACAATAAGTAAGGCACATAAGGGACTAATTCAACAAGAAGATCTAGTAACCAATGTGCCAATCATGTATGGCTCACTAGCAAAAAGCTCATAAAGGACGGAAAGCATAACTTTTTTTTTTTTTGGGTCTGTAAACATAACTCAGTCTGAAACTTTAAATATACATATAGCCATGAATTACTAGTATAGGCACTAATCTAGAGTCACGATTCTAGTAGAAAAAATGGTACTCGATAACGTTGTATGTAGTTTATATACTGGTAGTACTTTCTTAATTAGAAGAAATATAATAGTCGTTCCAGGTAACAAAATATTAAACTGATATTACCTTTATGTATAAATACTCAGAATCAGAACTCTGTGTTACTGTCAATTAAGATTATTTTTTTATATTATATGTAACCATCATATAAACAAGTTATCCCTTTGTATAGAGTTACTTTCCCTAACATGCTCCCACCGATCAATTTCAACACATTTGAATGTACGTAGTTGTTTTAAAATTTCCACGTGTTATGCCTGCTGCATTTGTTTGAAACAAATTTCATACACGTAGAAGGTTAAAAATGTTTTAACTGTCATGATTAATACTGTGTTTACATTTTTCACAATGCAATATTAATTTCTTTTGCGAAGAAAAAATTATGGTGCAGATTACGTTACTTAGATAAAATCAAGTACTTGGAGCTGCAAAACACAAGGTTAGAACGAGATGATTTTGCATATATATTAAGTGTTACCTTTCTCCTCTTTCCCTTATGAGAATTGGTCCAAATACATTTAATAACAGAATTAATTTTAATACATCACAAGTATACTTTTTTTCGTTATATATATTCCAAAAAGAAAAAGGGGGAAAGTCAGAAGCATAGGTTTTTCCATTTGTTACTTCGTGGCTACCAGTGATCAGACAAAAACCTACATCTATCAACAGATCATTATGCTAACTAATTATATTTTCCATGGATTATTTTTTCTTATTGTAGTAGTGATGATTTATATATATATATTATACATCCGATCTGAAGGAAAGGGAGAAAAGTGTTGGGCTAAACGGTCCAAAGATACTCTTAACACGATGTGATATTGTCCGCTTTGGGCCAAGCCCGCACGGTTTTCCCCAAACTCGAACTAAGTTCCACATGGCTCATTATTATACCATGGATTAGAGATTCAACATGTCTGTGTGTCACCCACATCGTCAGAGTATTTACGGTCACCGAAGCCCAAAGGCTGTGTATGCGCCTTCAAAGCTACGGGTAAAGGTCGTAAACCGGCCCGTAGACGGGCAAAGGCACTGAGCCGGCCCGCTAAACCATTGGCTCTGATACCAGTTGTTGGGCTAAACGATCCAAAGATACTCTTAACATGATGTGATATTGTCCGCTTTGGGCCAAGCCCGCACGGTTTTCCCCAAAAGGTCTCACATCATTAAGAGTATCCAACTCCTTATAAACAGCTTCCTTTTCTTTTCAGCTAGGTACTTTGTTCGCACACCCAACAAAAAGGTCCGCTACTCTTTCATTATTCGTCCTTTTTTTCCTTTGCAGATGAATAAGTAATCAATTGAAATCCTCTAAAGGTTATATATAGCCGCATGTCCATATCATCATTTACGCAGATCGTCTCACTAAATGCTGATTGATGCTAGTTTTTACTCTTCTATATACACAAAATTATAGTCTACTTCTTCTATTAAAAATCAAAGTATTAAAACATTTTATAATACTCAACAAGTTGATAACCGTTTTTACTTTTTCTTAATAACATATAACATTTGTCTCTCAGACAAATACTTATTAAATACCAATATTCATTGCTTTCCTCTAAAATATGAACAAGACAAGAGTAGTAAATATCTCTTAGACGAGGTCATGTTTCTGGGGTGAGACCAAAGACCTTCTTTTGTGGTTATATGAAGATTTATTACACGTGACCCTAACTTTCTTGCCGCTGTGTGTTTAAACTAGTGTTTCTGTGATGGGAAAGGTTAATAGGTTAGTTACATTGTAGATATTTTCTTTAAAAAAAAGAAAATTATTAAATATAGTGACAGGAAAGGGAATAAGATTACAAAGTGAGAGTCGAGTGTTCACTAATAAGATGAAAATTTCAGTAACCAAATAAACTACACGGCTAGTTTACAGATAAGAAACTACCAAATTAAAATTACATTTAGTAAGTAATTAGCGACAAATAAGTACTTGTGCAACAATACATCTCTCTCATTGGATTATCTGAGAAAAGTTAATAAGTTGGTAACATATGTATATTTTATAGTGTATATTATTGGAAACGTTATAATAAGTTGTTAAATTAATTCAATAGTGGAAAAATAAGCTGAGGAGTGTGATAAACAATTAAATGTTATCCAGTTAGAAATAAGCTGGGGTAAACTTTAATTTGGGAAGGTGGGAAATTAATGAAGAAAAAAATGCCGACTTTATGAGGAGAGAAAAAGACAAGGGCAACCATCCTAGGGCAAATCCAGGGCATATATAAGCGACGCCACATGAGACGATCGATGTCAATTTATTCTATTTGTCACCAATTACCCCTACTTATCCACCCCTTTTTACATTCTTCTTTTCCTCTAATCATTTTTTCCCTTCAAATGTCCATGTTCGAAAGTAATTGCCGACTAATTCAAAAAGATTTACTATGAAAAGATTTAACGTTCCTAACAAAAAATATGGAATTAAGCGAGGAATAACCTTTACCATTGGACACTTGGAGTTTTTCACTTTTCTTTGTTACCTCTCTACTTCCTGTTTCACCCTCAGTTTCCCTCTCAAACATCGGCCCTCAATTTATCTTGGAAAATGACCTACCACCCTTCCTTGGCTAACACTTGGAGTTTTAAAGTTTAAAGAATAAATCTACAGTGACTTCTTGACGTTTATATTCGATCGGCTAATGTAGTTTTTGGCTAAAGCTGAAACTCTTTCAATATTGAAAGTTTACCTCTTTGTTTCTGAAGCAGCTTCATGCCACCTTTTCTTTTACAGAATTAATTGCGCATTAACTTTCAAGAAGAGAGACTGGAAATGGAATTTAGAATACTAGAAAATGTGGAAATGAAAGCAAGAAGGTTACAACGTAACTCAACGGCAGATCGGATAGCTCTTAAAGTTGAATTACTTAGCACGAACAGCCAAAGATTGCACTTGTCATATAAATGCTGGACATTTCTGCAGGATGTTATAATGTCCCAAATTAGTTGAGGAAATTAAATGAACTGTTTGTTCTTTATATGATGGGCAATTCTCATATCATATCATGAACTATTAACTTTTGAGGTAATTGAACTGCTAGCTCCATTTTCTCAACAGTGGTCGAAGCGAAATGAAAGGGATATTAGATAAACGGAAAAGGCTTAAATATGTCATTGATCTATCGGAAATGGCTCATTTATGCCATCGAACTATCAGAAATGGCTCATTTATGCCATCGAACTATCGGAAATGGCTCATTTATGCCACTCGTCAATACTTTGGCTCATTTATGTCATCGCCGTTACCAAAACAACTCATCCATGCCATTTTTCATTAACGCTGATTTTACAATACCGGATATAACATGTGGCCTCCAACTAGATTATGGTCGTGGGTGGGTCGGGTGTATGGGTCGGATTTTCTTATTAAATTGGGATTTAATATTGGGTTGGTTTAATTAAACGACGTATACCTCTAACTGAAGGTCATGTGTCATTTATGGTATTATAAAACCGGCGTTAAGAAAAATGACATAGATGAATCATTTTGGTAACGGGCGATGGCATAAATGAGTCAAACTATTGATGAGTGACATAAATGAGTCATCTCCGATAGTTCGATGGCATAAATGAGGCAAACTATTAATGAGTGACACACATGAACCATTTCCAATAGTTTGATGACATATTTGAGTCTTTTCCGTCAGATAAATGCACTTTGGAACTTTCACTCCAAGAATAATAGACACCAAATTACTTCCCCTGTAAGTGTTGTACAATAGGGACTACAAAACTAGCGACGCCAGGTGAAACTAGTATGTTGCGGATAGATGCACCTGGATTTTTCACATTTGTTTGAACTGTATTTATACAGAGTTTATGTTTTGTACGACTAAAGAATATCCTTTTATTAAGTAAAATTGACTTACAATAACAGGTAACTTTTCATATTAAGCTTAGTATGGTACCCTAAAATTTGAAGCAACAATTTGTTATAATTAGTTATATATTGCACTGATCGTGTTCAGAAAAATCTTCAACGATATCAGTGTGTATATAAGCTAAAACTCATTTGTAAATATTGCACCTAAAATATATAAACATAAGCACGACAGAAAACTGTTCAGATATTTGTTAAATGTGGAAAAGTATTTTTGGGCAGGTAAGCTGGGAACTAGCTAAAGTGACTTCATTGTTAACCTAGAAAGTAGCATTGCATTTATCTAATATCCCTTTCATTCCGCTTCGACCAATCCCCTCTTGCGGATTTCACTATACTCCCATTATTTTAATTTATTTCATGCCAGCAACTGAAAGAAATCATCCTTTATATTCAAAAATTCCCAACTAATGCTCTAGCTTTCTGTTGCCATTGTCAGCTGGGCCGGCCTGGGATGGGGCCCACGCCACGAAACTTCGTACAACCGGACCTTATGCATCCCATGGGCCCCACTATTTGCTTGCTTTGCTATGCACTAGAACCATAAACACTACAGTACGTAGTTTAAGAAAAGAACAACACACAAAATAAAATGAAGTGGAATCAACCAACCAGCTAACCGAAAATTTTAGTAAAAGTATACAAGGTATAATTCCAAATCCCATTCTCAGGACGAGAGAAGTTGATAAAATTCACTAACTTCCAAACATGCCAAAATGAAAAAGTCACAGATTTTTCCAAGATTTTCTTCCCTCAAATGCTACAGTCTGGACGAGCTGACGAGCTCTTTTCCAATTAAAAAAAAGATTGAAGGGCCACAAGCATTCAGCTTTAAAACCTCTTTCTTTTCCTTTTAGCCTGATTTTCAAAATCAACTGCCTTTTTGTCTCACGAGACCTTCATATCATAACCATTTCTAAGTTCCCTGGTAACTATATATAGGACACCAAATCATAATAATAAAGGTTGATTCATCAGCAGAAACAAACTACAAAAAGCAGGGGCAGTGAATGAGTGTGATGAACAATTCTTTGTGTGGTAGCATGGAGAATTTAAAGAATGACATAAAAAGTGAGGTTGGCAGCTTAAAGAGTGAAATAGGGAGTTTAAAGAGCGAGAATTCATACAGCAAGCTGCCGATAGATGACTCTCTTGCTTATTCTGAATCCAAGAAAGTCTCCTCTGACTTTGAACTTAATTGTGGCAGCTTAGCACCTACCAGTCTCACTTTCCCTGCCAAATTCGAAGTGGACGATGATGTTGAAATCCAATCTCCTGATAACTCAAATTGGGAATCCTTCTTTGCTGATCAGCTCGAGGGCGATTTCATGATCTCTTCCCCCATCAGGAACCTTCCCTCGCCTCAACCTGCTTCCAGTTTCAGTACTACTACTCACCATAACAACAACAACAATAACTATAACGCTTACGCACATCATCAGGGAATTCATGGGCCGAGCATGATGATGTGCTCCCCTCCTCGTTCTCCCCTGGGACCTAATAATTACCACTCGAGTAATAAAGGCAAGGGTCTCAGCCCACTCCAGAGAGTTTTCAACTCTCCTAACAATAACCAGTTCATGCAAATTGAGAGTTTTAACCTGCCAGCTCTTGAGAGTTTCTTGGATGATGATTATGAAAAGGAGGATCTAGCATCCTCTTATTCCACGCTCAAAGTTTCAGGTAGTGGTGTAGCAGGTTCCTCTTCCGAGTCGTTTGATGCTCTGTCGTTAGTTCCTGATTTGTTGGAGTGCCTGGCGTTGCCAAATTCATCATCCAATTCGTCCGGTAGCCTCATGGGATCATTACTCAGCAACACATCTGCCGGTCAAGTATTTAGCCAAGACGATGAGATTTTCCAGACGGGTTCTATTGCTCCTTTGTCACAACAGCTACATCAAGAACGGCAGCATGAAAAGCAACAAAGACCAATACATGTTCAACCACCATCAACACAACAACAACATACGCAAATTATCAATCACAACTTAATTGTTGCTGCACCTGATCATCAGGTACTAGTTTATCTATAATTTTCTAATTCTCCTTTCTTAAATCTATTGCGATGACACTTATCGAGGGTTTACCACAATACCTGTGAAACCGTATCTACCTCTCCCTCCATTTCAATCTGTTCGTTTTGACACGGAGTTTAAGAAAATAAATACTGCTAAGACTTTTAGTCTTGTGATTTAAATTATAAAGATTGGTATATATACCAAAATTCCATATTAATTTTGTGTCCTAAACATGCCACATGAAATGTTAATTAAAAACGCTTCCAAATTAGGAATGACATTTATTTTTAAACAAACTAAAAAGAAAATTAAGACAAACAAATTGAAACCGAAAGGGTAGTACTCATGCAAATATATATATATATCAATATTTAGTGTCTTTCCGGTGTTTTTGATTTAGTCATGGATCTTCCTTCTTCACAACAGAAGTAGTTTTCTTTATTTAATAGCATGTAGGAAACCAAGTCAAGTTTAAATTGCAACATGTCTACAGTGAATTCTAATTATCACCATGCAAACGTGCTTGTCCCTCTTTGTATGGACAGAAGGTGATTAATAAAAGAGCTTAGTCCTTGTCATTCCACAAAATTGGACTCTTTGAATCAGCTTGATCACTAGACAAATATAAACTATTGCTCATGTGAAGACGTTTCACTAGATAGCAACGTTTATTTTAATCTCCTACATAAGTGGCACTATATACTAAAGAAGTAGTATAAATTAAATTGGGCGCATGCAGGAACAGGACAGTGGCTTACAATTGGTGCACCTTCTCCTAGCGTGTGCAGAAGCAGTCTCCAAAGAGGACTACATGTTGGCAAGACGATATCTTCACCACCTGAATCGAGTAGTCACCCCGATCGGTGACTCCATGCAACGTGTCGCTTCCTGCTTCACCGAAGCTCTTAGTGCTAGACTTGCAGCAACACTAGCCACTAAACCCAGCTCTTCTAACCCTAAACCTTTTAACCCTTTTCCTCCTAATTCCCTCGAAATCCTTAAGATCTATCAGATTCTTTACCAAGCCTGCCCTTATGTCAAATTCGCTCATTTCACAGCTAATCAAGCCATATTTGAGGCATTCGAAGCTGAAGAGCGCGTTCATGTTATTGATTTAGACATCCTTCAAGGTTATCAATGGCCGGCTTTTATGCAAGCGTTAGCAGCCCGACCAGGTGGTGCTCCGTTCCTTCGTATCACAGGAGTCGGCCCGTCTCCCGAAGCAGTTAGGGAAACGGGCCGATGTTTAACCGAACTGGCCCACTCCCTGCATGTTCCGTTTGAATTTCACCCAGTGGGCGAGCAACTTGAGGATTTGAAACCACACATGTTTAACAGAAGGATCGGCGAGGCTCTGGCCGTGAATTCCGTGAATCGACTCCATCGAGTTCCAGGGAATTGTATTGGCAACTTGTTAGCTATGATCAGAGACCAAGCCCCAAATATAGTAACAATCGTAGAGCAAGAAGCTAGCCATAACGGACCATATTTCCTAGGCCGGTTCTTAGAAGCGTTGCATTACTATTCGGCGATATTTGATTCGTTGGACGCGACATTTCCAGCAGATTCATCACAGAGGGCAAAATTGGAACAGTACATATTCGCACCGGAGATAATGAATATAGTGTCGTGTGAGGGAGGGGAGAGAGTGGTGCGACACGAGAGGTTGGAAAAGTGGAGGAGGTTGATGGAAGGAAAAGGGTTCAAAGGAGTAGCACTAAGTGCAAACGCAGTGACACAGTCAAAAATATTACTGGGACTCTACTCATGTGATGGTTATAAATTGACAGAGGACAATGGTTGCTTGCTTTTGGGCTGGCAAGATAGAGCTATTCTTGCGGCCTCTGCATGGCGATGCTGATTTAATTTCTCCATTGCTCCCTTTCCTTCTTCTCAAATTATTACTTGTATGTGTCGATTAACCTTGTTTTCTAGTTTTCATAATATTTCTCTTTCGGAATGTGCTGATTTATGTTTTTGTTAAGCACATAAATCAAAAGTCACGGAAATGCCCAAGAGGAAAAGGCAATCAAACAAAATTATCAAAGTTCTAGATAGTTTTTTTTTTCTTTTTATTTCTTGTGTGACCAGAAAAGGACCTCTAAAGATGGATTAGGTCAACATTAATTTATTCATGTATTATGCTTCTTTTTTTTTTAATTAAGTCAAATCATTCGTTTGAATATTATAGTAATACGTACAAGGAAGGGATAGCTCAAATTGCTCCTCACTGTCGTAACCAGTGGATTAGGTCAACATATAATCTCCAATACGTAACCTCCGGACTTGAGGATGCTGCTTAAGTAATTTTTGGGGAATTTCAAATCATATGTCCCTGTTGTAGCAAGTAACTTTACTTACTTTCAAGATTATATATCTAATAATTTAAAAAGGATTAGAAAATGGAGAAAACGAATTACATAAAGACTATAAAAGATTTTCAAGCATCATCATGTCATTCCCATACACATTATCTCTCGTTTCCTTTCGGAAAAGTGAAAATGGTGTGATTTACTATCTGAACCAGAGCATAACCAACGTCGTTACTCTCAAAATCAAACACTTTTTTGGCGTACAAACTAAGGTGTCACGAACTTAGCCGAGAGCCAGAAACAGCGAAGCTGCATTGATTTTACCGCTCTTAGTAAATAAATAACCTCGAATACACAACAAAATCAGACGCCAGTAGGGAATGAGTTTCTATATCCAGCGAATCTGAATTGTCTTCTCTTTTACTTTGTACCCTGTTAAAATACTAATCTCTATCGACATGTCAAGCATTATTCAGTTGCATTTCACTATGTAAGAGTTGCTGCGACTTTTGGGTAAGGACCATTCTCCTCATAAGACATCCACAAATATTAACAAGAGATCAGCAACTATGCAAAGGGTACACTAATATCCCAGTTATTGACTAAAACATGAATCCATAAATACATTTAATTGTGTCTTTTTGACATGATCCAAGTACAAAGAGACATGACGACCAGTTTAACCGATTAATTAAAAAAGAAAGTTACAGCTAAAAATCCTTCTGTGTGTCTCCAGCCTTCTCTCTGTATTTTTTATATGAGAAATCTGTGACTCCCAAGTGTAAAGATTCGAACTTTATAGAACAAAGTGATCATAAGAACATGAAATAGTTACATAAAAATGCTTTTCAACAAACATGTAATGATGTGGTATCATACAAATTATTGCTCCAGGCTAAACTTCACAGCGCAGGTAACCCCAAGGATACCACAAGATCAAGCTGAATCACACTTACAATCTCACAATATGGAGCACGAACAGATGCATGGCTTTGTGTTCTCGTCAATCTTTTCTGTGGTAGAAAGACAAGTCTCAGCAGCAAAAAGGAAAGCTTAAAAGACATCAATGGCTCAATAACACAACCCTGGACTGAATATTAAAAATGGGGGGCTGGAGTAGGGCGTAGGGTGTAGCAGGGCCACCAAAGATCTTCAAATACAGAGATCTCTCTTAAGGTTCAAGATAAGCACATTGACATTGAACAATTATAAACGCATTGATAAAAATATTCCAGTTTTGAGTATTTGCAACTTCAAAATAGTGGAAGAAAAACTTAGTAGAAAAACTTAGTAAGTCCACATTCATTAGCTGCTCTACAAGTTGAGAGTCGGTGATCTCAGGTCACGCTATAAAGTGGAAGATTATCTCAATTGTAGCAACAAGAAATTATGCGCAAACAATTACAATGTAGCAAATCCCTCACAGATCTTCAGATAATTCAGCAGAAAGGCAAACAAAAAGTAGCACTCCTTGCAGCCTTGCAGGTGAAGAAGTTAAAAGAACAACAAAGACAAACAAACTGAAATAGACAAGGTGAAACAGATACAATAACAACAATTGTGCTTCAATGACGAGCTAGTTGGAGTCAGCTATATGGATCCTCACTAACCATGTCTTTCCAGTTAGACCCCCATCAATCCAATAATTGGAGATTTAGATTCTTTAACCTTAGTTCTCAACATCTTTTACTGGTATATAAGACTGTAATCACAATTAATTGGATTGCCTACATTGTGCCATAATTTGCAACGTCTACATGGACTCTGAAGGATAGTAGTTCTTTCAAGATAACTTTCTTCTATGTGATTTAAGGTCTACCTCATCTCTTTTTAGCACTTTCAGTCAGTGACCGCCTGATCGGCACATCTGGAAGTCGATATAGGACATTATTAAATTCACTCAAGTGACTTTCTCTCAGTTTATCCTCTAAGTGTGTCACTTGCACCTCCTACTGAATGTGATCATTTCTAATCCTGTCTTAACATTCGCATATTTGCAACACTCATCCAGCGAATATATTGGACACTCATCTTAACATTTCTAATATGGTCCTGATAAGAAAATAACATTTCTTCTGGTCTTATAATCGTTGAATGAAACTTGCATTTCAAGTAGGTACCCTTCTGCCGCATAACACTCTAGTATTACTTTTCCATTCTGCCAACCATCCTATTTTAATTCTTTTTTTTTTAAGACCAACCTATTTTAATTCTTTTTTTTTAAGACTATCCTATTTTAATTCTCTGTGTAACATCTTCATCTATCATACCATTCTCTTGGAACATCAAGCCCAAGAATCTGAATATTTTGCTTTCAAGCACCACCAATCATGTCTAACCTCAATTCATCTTCACTCTTCTTATGGCCTAAACTTGCAGTGCTATATTCCATGTTAGTTCTATTTATCTTAAAACCACTAATCTCTAAAGCGCTTCTCAAGGCTTTTGGTTGACACTTTCTCTAGTTTTGACAATTAACATAGTAATGTTTGCAAATAGCATACACCATATCGAGGTAAAAAGATATTGATGAGGAAAAGAAACATACTGGAGGTAAAAAGGGAAAAGAATAATTAAGACAATTCTACACCATGAAACAAATGCTGAGTTATCACAGAATACATTCAGAGTTAAACACATGTTAAAAGCTAGTGTAATTATAAGCTCCTATTTTAAGAAGTTAATGCCATCTAGAGTACATTCATGCTGATCTATGATAAAGCTATTTCACTCACATAGTACTCTAGCATATGTTAACATCCGAAGATACCGTTGTCCACACAGATTGCTATAAAATAGTAAAACGTAATACTAAGACTTATGCATTCATTCATTTTTCAGTCACTCCATAACAAGTTCTTGTCTATGCTGATATACAAAGTAGGAACAAGTTAAGATATATCTTTGTTGGTGTTCGTTTGCTTATTTCCTACAATTTTACCCTCAAAAGACAGTAGGGTAATTTCACCATTTAATTGGTTAGAAAATGCTCACCTTTTCGTAGCTTCTTCAATTTTATGTATGGCAAGATTTGCTTCACATGACATTTCCCTGTCTATATGCCATTCATTACAAATCTCAACTCCCCACATCCTTTCCACGCTAGACTATAGTTTTCTTACAAAAGTAAATCAAGGAACTCAATTCATAAAAGAGAAATAAAAATATTATACTCATTCTCCATCTTTATTTCCAACAAAAGAAAATGCAAACATCCACCATGTTTTATATCTTTATAGGCATGCCTAAATAGAGTTATACTTGTATCTCTATATTTTTTTTTTTATAACTGTGGTGTCCGGGACCTGGACTAATTCCACTTGGTACCTGCTACCACCAACCAACACAGGTACCGGGTAACTCTGTCTACCAAAGCTTGGACAGATGATAAGAAATCACCTAGTGTTTTTGCCTCTGGGTTTTGAACCTGAGCACTCATAGTTCTCATTTCACTTCATTGGCCACTAGGCCACACCCTTGGGTGCATACTTGTATATTTATAGACATGCATAAATAAGAAAAAGAGTTATACGTGAAGGATAGTTGTAAATTTCACTGGACATAGAGTCAAGAGTCAATTGAAAATTATCTCTAGTTTCCTTTTGGTGTACTTATGAGGTCCCTATTTGTATAGAGGATTGGATCTCTTTTGTTGAGAATCATATTTTGGTGTAGATTCTCTTCTTTTGGTATATGGCTTGTATACGGGGAGTTCCCCATTTGTTAATAAAATACTTACCACATCACCAAAAAAAAAAAAAAAAAAGAGAGTCAATTGAATCAATTTGACAAGTATTATGTTCAAAGTAGAAGAAAAAATATAGACGGGACAACAGAAATGTCAAATCATCGCAACCTCCTTTCTTCTCATAAATATACATATTTCTCATACCACATGCGAAAGAGTCCAATTAAACAATAACTGGACATCTTACACTCTTGCCTTAGAGAAATGTCAATCTTCTAAAACTCTTGCAGAGACAATTGACATCTCCAGCAAAACTATGTTAGAAACAGATGCATTTTTTGTCAGAAATGAGACTTGCACATGCAACACTGTTGCTTAAAACAAGAAGAAACAGACATAGAATGACAGCAAACTATGTTAGAAACAGATGCATTCTATGTCAGAAATGAGACTTGCACATGCAACACTGTTGCTTAAAACAAGAAGAAACACACATAGAATGACAACATATCGCGGTAGTAAGGAAACCTACCTGACTTTGCTTTAGCTATAGATGGTTGTACAACAGCATGCATGGTAATTACACCGTTTGGTAGCTCACCAAAAGGCATCTTACATTGACCAACAGTCCTGCTGTTTTCCAAAATTTTGCCAATACAAATCAATTTTACATCATTTGCCGCCTTGGGTGCAACTTTTTTATCTGCAGCAATAGCAGCTGAATCTTATCAAAACATAGCCCCAGACACATACAATAAAGCAGATCTGAACAAGAACCCTTTTCACAGGCCCCTGCAGAAATCATGTACTGTGGGAAAAGCAACAAAGCATGACATGAGAGGAAGATGTCAAATGTCCGTTCAGATGACTATTCACATTCTTGCATCGTATAGAGAAAACAAAAGGTAGGCTTGCATAGGTTTATAATTTGAAATGGTCTTGGATTTACCCCATGTTCTATAGGAGTGAAAATAAGACATACTTAAAGTTCAGTCTTACAGTATAGAAACATAAACTTGTCTCTTCTAATTCTGAAGGAGCATCATTTTGGGTCACGTTGGCTCTAGAACTTTACGTATAGCTAACCCAAAGAGCTTTAACTTTTGACTGATCTTCTATCTTTTCTTTTGGTTTAGAGTATGCAGGAGGGAAAGGACTTTTTCATCCAGGCTCTTCAAACACGAGCCCCTCATGAGAAGATTTACTTAGACTCATCCTACGGTATTTGAAATTGATTGGCATAATCTTAACTTTGCAATTTTTTCCTATTTCATAATTTACCATCAATATAATAATTTCCATATTTAGAGATATTTTCCTGGCATTATATATATATATATATATATTTCTTTGATTTTTTTTCTTAGTCAGCACCTTTTTTCACTGAACAACATGCTTTGATTGTGCTTAGAAGAGCACCAATAGACCTTGGTTTCTATGCTTCTGGCCTTTGAAAACAATGCATATCCTATACTAAGAACTCCTAAGGTCCATGGGTGCTTCTTCGAGCTATCTTAAGCAAAACGAGTAGGATCAAAATGCTTGTCAAGCTTTGATAAGAGTGATTTCTGATTTGGTGTCATACCTCGATGATCTAGATATCAAGTCCCCTTTTACAAATACTCTCTTCATACGTCTCGGCAATCTCAACAAATACTTAGCAACGGTTCCATAAGTATCCTTGGATATGTTTCAGTACAAGCCTCTAATCATACACATTCTATGAGTATATATATATATATACACATACACACACACACACACATACACACTAGTAGAAGTCAGTACATATCTGACAATTTGCATACATATCCTACTTTTCTTGTAAGACACTATCAATCATGCAATTATGAATGTCTTGGTCACATCAGTTTGAGTCACTCCACTGATGGTGGTGATTTTGATCTTAAAGATGGATAATAAATTTATCCCCTGCGCTTTTTGACAATATGAATCGTAGGTTGGTTACTTTTAAATCCGAACACTAGAATATATAATGTAGTAGTATGTATGATTGCATTTCCTTCATATGATTTTGCCATAGATCATATGTACGAGCGAGCAATCATAAGTGCAAGAATCTCTGGCTTATATGAATGAGTTAACTAAGAGCATACTGGGTGAGGTTATGGTGCGGATGGCGTGGGTTTATGAAAGGCATATGCCTCCATCAGCTACTTGTTTGCCCTAGTTATGAATAAACTAACTAATAATACATTGCAAGAGATTTTACAGTACATTATATTGCATAAGATGATATGTTAAATGATGAAACTAGCAACGTAGTCAACCCAAAGTTGGAAATATGGAGAAACCCTCATGATACTAAAAATTTTGAAGTAAAAGCAAGACCTAATATACGCGGCCTAAAATTCAGCAAAGATACTTTCTATCATTAGTTCATGATTTGACATTTGCGACAAACATTAGCATTTATGGACTTTCTCAAAGGAGTTTCAACTTGATAATAAGCATTGTAAATAAACCAGGCATTAAAGGTAAATCATCCTAATCACCCAACGTGAATCCGCCTTTGCCTAGTTCCATTAAGAAATTATCACAACAGTGTTAGAACTATATATCAAGGCACTCAAAAGCTGTCTATTAACAAAAAGTCAACTTTCAAAACATGCAGGTACCCTGTAGAAGTAATTTTCATAGCAGAGGATCACATTGTTGTAAAAACTACCCAGTAAATTCCCACAAATGTGGGGTCTGGAGAGGGTAGAGTGCACGCAGACCTTACCCTCACCTTGAAAGGTGAGAAGGCTGTTTCCGAAAGACCCTCGGTTCAAAAGAGAATTTACTAATAACCTTAAACATAGTCAAAACACCTAAATGTGAAAGTCAAGGAGATATCATATTTAGGAAAATTACAAGAGCTGAAAACATGGAAAGGATGGTTATACATGTTGTAAGATGAACACAGAGCCCACAAAACATTAAAAGATGCAAAGAAAATAAAAACAAAACCTTTAGGCCACTCGACGACAACTCTCTCTTTAAGCATAGCTATAGTGGAAGCAGGTGAGTATCGAAAAGGACCAATATCTGATCCATCATATAACCGAAATTTGAGTTCAATTAAGTCCTCCTCCGGCATTTAATCACTTGTTTTCCGATCAACACTCGACTTCCCAAATTACCCTCAGAGTCCCTGAAGACAAATAGCGCACGCCGTTGAACCACTCAAACCCATAGTTTAAAAGAAGCTAATAAAATAATCTTCTAAGCTACCAAGAATATAAAAATAGATAAATAAATAAATAAGAACATGTACCAGTGATTAGCGAGTACTGACAGTGGAGATTTGAAGCAGTATTATTGAGGTTGATTGCATTGAATTTAGTTTAGTAAAAGGGAGGGAGATGAAACCAGGAACCCTAGACCCCAAATTTATGACAGTTGAACGAGAAAGCAAGCAAGAAAGAAAGAAAAAGTTATGTAAAACAGTGAAGAGTAATGGAGTAGTTTTTCCTTTTTGGTTTTATGTAGGGATTAATAATGGGATATGTTACGTATACGTACGGAGTCCGCCACGTGTCATATGGCTGGGTGGAGCAGCTGTAATTCACTTTTTTCTGTTCGTTTTTTCACGTTTTGTTTTGCTTAGTGCGTATTTGTCATGTATGCGTTTTTATTATATCTTGTAGTAATTTATTTAATTCTCTGATAAGATCACAAGTTATTTGAGTTGGATCTTTTTGCATCCTATCTCTTTTTTTTTTCTTGTTTGATAAATGATTTATGGATAACATTTGTTTGTACCTTTCATGATTGTGAGAGGAAAACCATAATGAAAAGTTTGATTATTTGCACCCCTAAATAACTCAATGAATCTCTTCATTCACCATTTTAGCGGTCGATTTGATCGTTTCATCATTTAAACAAGAAAACTAATGCAAATTAACTTAAAAAAAAGGGGTAAATTTAACTCTTAATGAGTAACTTTCTAAGAGACAAAAAAGTTAAAAAGTTGATTTTTAAGATTAAAAAGAATTATTTTAAATTTAATTGACATAAATAACCGCTCATCAAAAAAAAAAAAAGAGCACTTGTGATGGATGATGCGAAATATATTGTGCATATTGATTAGTGGAAGTAAGTAATTTTAATGAGTGGCCAAATGTGTAACTTCAAGCACATTAATAAAGAAAGGTTGTTAAATATAATCCTGTATTAACGAGTAGTAGTAGAATACCTTTTCTCATATATTAGCACTGAAGCGATCCTTATTAATACAGTTAGAAAGGGCCATAACAACACTAGGATAAGTAAAAGAAAAGGACTAGGTTGAAGCCTGAGTTTGTGTTGGCTTGTGAGAGACACAACAAACAAAGCTAAAGTAAATTAAAAAGCGATCATATGTAAAGAAATGAAGAAGTACATTTCCTTGTTCACTTCAATTGTCTCAACAAACGGAGGAGGGAGCAAATTACAGTATTTCTTCTGACCCTTAATTTTTGGCTACAAAAAAAAAAAAAAAAAAAAAAAAAAAAAAAGCAAAAAAAGTTCCTTCTCTAAAAAGTGGAAAAGAAGAAAAAAGAAGAGATAAGTGAATATTAGCATCTCCACTTCCTAAATGAGAAATAAGGTTAAAGCCAGAGAGCACCAGCCTCTTTTAAAAGAGGAACTAATGTGCCATTAATGTGAGCTGCCATGACATTGTCCATAGACCCAACTAGCTTGCCACCTATGAAGACAACAGGCAGAGAAGAGGAGGAGTTGCCAAGAAGACTAAACAAGGCCTGCTGCCAAGTGGGGTTGTCATCATCAAGTTCATAAACTGTTGGATTGACACCCATTCCACACAAGAGCCTCTTTATGGCGTGACACATACAACATGTACTAGTGCTGAATATCACCACTGCATTCCTTGACGCCATTCTCTCTATTTCTTCCACTGCTGGGTAACCATTCCAAGATTCTGTTTGATAGTGCATTCTATTCTATTCTATTCTATCTCAATTGAGTTGCGAGAAATTTCTATAGACTGAGGGATGTGTAAGGCGAGTTAGTCTGTTCTTTGATATATGGCCTTGTGATGAGTGAGATTGATTCATGTTACTAGAGGTATTTATAGAGAATGACAGGTGTGAAATTAAGTGGCATTTGGGTAGTTAAGTGTGAGACTGGTTAACTGTCCTTGTTGTATTCAGCATAAATGCAATTTCAGCATTATTTTGGCTATGTTCTAGCTTAAACCTTTATCCAAAGAGAACCAAAAAAAAGAGTAGAGTTTGAGGGCGTGTCCATTTGTTTATTCGGCGCTGTTGTACAAATAGTTAAGAGAGGAGCGAAAAGGAGGGACAAAAGGAGCAGGCTTTTTCAGATATAGGGAACTGCAGTTGTTGTTGTTACTTAATTAGAATTAAAATGATCATGTTTAAGTGAGGAACCGTCCTTGCTCAGTATGGTTCCCTTTTTTAAGGAGACATTTGTCTCTGATTTGCTAGAGAGTCTATTATACTAGAACGGCTGATTCTAAAAATATTAAGACAAGGTGCCATGTGGATGTGGTACTGTGTTTATTTTACCCTTTTGGGCTCACTCCTTATACATAGTACTTGTTAGACTTTAATTTGGACGGCTGCCTTAGGACAAAAAAAGCTATGACTGGAGATCTGACATTTTGTCTCTTTTTCTTTGTTTATACATGGAGTATTATTTTGTAAACGGACACTTGTTCTTCGAAACAAACTAGGGAGTACAAGTAGTTTGCTGATGGGATATAGTAGGACAAAGGGGGCAAAGTAGCTGCAGTTTTTGCTCTTATCAATTTTCCTTTTCCTTTTTCTTCTTTACAGAATCAATGATCAATTGGGATGAACATGTAATGTATTTTTGCAGTACGCAGGACATAGAGAAAGGCATGGAGAAAATGAGTGAGTTGTCGACTTCTTCCTAGTACCAACAGCAAGACGGCGGCCTTAATCAGCTTTTGTTCCCACACAAGTTAATGAGTTTTATGGCATGTCCCCATTGACTGCATTTTTTACTCTTTCTTGTAACTTCTCCCAGATATGGGTTTCTCTAAAGCTGTGTCACTGTGTCAGTTTGGTCGAGAGCTTCATACTCACTTTCGGCAGCCTCAATCAATATCCATTGCATCTTTGTTCATGTCGCCAACTCAAAATGGGTCGGGCTGTGCACACCATTTCTATAATCAATTAACAATTGTCTCGAGGACTCTCATTGCCTGTTTGCTTCTTCTGAATATATATTGCAAGCAGTAGAAAGTCACTGTTGCCGCTCATCGTGCTTCCTAATCCACTCTCCTATTTTTGTGGGGATGGGGGTTGATACCAGAATACGCTCCATTGCTTTCCATGACCATTAGCAATTGAACATTACTTATTTTGGCTTACAATATTTAACTTTTAGTATTCAGGTATCAAATGACCAACTCTTGTGGTTGACGTTGTGATAATAGAAAAGTAGTCAAATAGACGACTTATTTCTAGTGCAATACTAGGTCAGTTTTATATAAACACCAACAACCTCCAATCTAGAAAAAAAATCACAACATAAGTTACATAGTTACAATGAGAAGAGCCTAATCGTCTACATCAGACTAGTTAACAAATTAAATAAAAGCTGTCAAGAACCCTAAAGTTAAGTGACAGAGAAGCTAAGTATGAGTGTATAGCTCTAAAATATCAACCCAACCATTCTAGACACCACCGGGAACTGTCAATCCTACTGACGGGTAACGGGTGCCATCGGCAGGGATGAAGACTGGCTATATAGACTACTCTCAGTTGAATACCCTTGATAAGCAATTGTCGCCGGAGATGTAAAAGGAGAAACTCCATTGACTGGAGGCACAACTTGGGGAAAACCAGGCAATGTTGAAGATTGATGGGTTGGTGCAAAAACAAATGCTGAACTAGGAAATTGCCCAGATGTCTGAATGCACTGAGATACTGGATATGGCTGCATAGGAGGCAGGGGTGGCAATGGTGGAGGTGATGATGGTAGAGGAGGCGGTTCGATCGGAGTTGATTCCCGAGCAGTGCTTGGGGGATTGTGTTGCACTGAGTTTGGCTGAGAGAAAAATGAGTGGGGTTCTTGAGGATTCTGAGGGGCGAGGGGGGCATAAGACGAGCGGTCATTTTCAAGCTTCATCCTTTTCTCCGGTTGATTATCGTGGGAAGATTCTTGGGTTGAGTTGCCTATGACACCTTCGGACGCCAAGGATGAGAGGACATAAGTCAGCATCTGGGCTGAAGATGTTGATGCAGTGAGCTTTGCTGCCACTGCAGCAGCTGCAGATTTCATATCTTCATCATGGTTGCCAGATTTTTCATAAGATACCTGTCGAGTGTACATCACTGGAGCAGATTGTTCTCGATTTCCAGATATGAATGTGTGTGGAGCTTGGGAGGTGCTAGCTTCCTTTCGATTCTGCTCAGCTAAGATTTGCCCATTGCCATCACAATTCAGGAATTGTCTGAAAATACTTCCTGCCTGATCTGCGTGGGACTGAGCAGCCTAAAATCCAAGCAATGGAGCGTCACAACATTGTTTAATTAGGCACAAGTGTAACCCAGAAAAGATAGCAGGATAGCATTATCAATACTTAATGTGAGAAGTATCACTTCTTTACTTTAAAAAAAAAAAAGCACCGACTATTCGTTCTCTACATTTTGAGTTTTGATGAATAGGAAGCAGGTCGCTCCGGTAGGATTTTCCTTCACAACAATTTTTTTCTTATCAAACAAAAAAAAAAGGAAAAATAACTCTGCAAGCAAGCATGAGGTATCTCTCTCCTCGTCTAATTATGATTCCCTCTTCTGAACCAGTATAATGTCATCTATAGAAAAAGCACAATCGAACTTTCACCAAAAAGATCATAGCACATCAAAGCGACTGGGAATCACAAACATTTACCAAACCCAAAAACTGACACAACAGCCAACCCACAAAGAGGTATCATGTTTTTAGCAACGACCATCATTTCAATAGAAATAAATAAGCATGTTATTTACCTGAAGTTGATTGCGGACTTGATCCAGCTTATATTCCTAAGGAGAAACGAATGGAACCACTCAATCAAGAGAAAAAGCACAAAAGCAAACAGGGAAATGGAAAGATGTTGAGTACCCAAAATGGGATGACTGACCTGCTCCTGGAGGACCTCTCTAAGATGAGAGATGAGGTTTGCCCTGGATGATTCAACAGTGGTTAGCTGCACAACGCAGTCCTTCAATATTGTGTGCTGCCCCTTGAGCTCATCCACTATACCAGATCCATTAAGATGGCCTGAAGGGCAAGCAAGGAAGTCGATAAAAAGTCTAGCATGATAAATACCAAGCATCAAAGAAAAATAACTCAAAACTACAATGCAAGAGAAGAAAAATAAGATATTATAATATGGATTAGATAATTAATAGCTAAAGACCACAATGCCCTATGGCTTAGTGTTACATTGAACCATGCACGCTAAAACCGGCTTCTCTGACTAGAAAAATTCACTATACATTTACCTAAGAAACACGACTTGAATAAAGTATTTAATAACTTTTTCTTTTAAATAAGACTGATACAATCATGTCTCCCCTCTATAATAATAAAACACATACACTTTCCTTAGTTCCGCAAAGTTGAAGAGAAATTGAATTTGTTACCAAAACAGCAAAGATAGGCAGAACATTTTTATTATCAAGATTATACATAGTATGACCCTAAGCAAGTGTTAAAACAGACACCGTCCTCATAAAAAGTAACTTCAAAGAGATACAAGGTGTTCGATAACTTTTAGCTAAAATTGATAACTCATTTTTTCTGTTTCATTTGATATTTTGTCATAATGCCTAAGCCATGGTGGACAAAGCTACCCTGTATCTGTGTTGGTTGGAAGTAGCAGGTGCCCAGTGAAATAGTCGAGGTACACACAAGCTAGCCCGGACACCATTATTAAAAAAAAAAAAAAAACACTCATGTTTCCTATTTTATTTCAACGAGTCCAGCGCCTAAAGGGAATGCTTTTGGTTTTCGTGTAGCCCTCCGCGAGTTGCCTATAATTTTAACGGAACCCTTATCGTCGTCTGTTGCATTGCCAATTAAAAAAAAAAAAAATGCTTGCAAATCGTGGAGCCCTACACGATTTGCAAAGTTTTTTTTTTTTTTTTTAAGAACTAATAGCAAATCGTGTACCAACCCAAATTTTAAAAAAAATTGGAAGCCTTTTATATCGTGCACAAGGGCATGAGTTTCCCTAAATTTTTCTTAACTTCTTCCTCCGCCTCCTTCTCCATCTCCATCAATGGCCATCCAAAAAGATCACCCTAAACCTTCTTTTTTTTCAAAAATTGGATATCTACTTTGTGGAATCTCTACCGTTGAAGTATCTTCTTCATCAGAAAACTTTTATCAACAAATATATCTTGAGGTATTTTCTCTAACCCAATTTTTTTATATATATAATATTATTTAGTTATGTTAGATGATATATGATTTTCTTTAGATTTTAATTAAGCATGGTTTCTTCTATTTTTTTTATACAACACATTAAACCAGTAAAGTTTATAATTGTAGTGTGGTGGACTGATTATTTATTGATTTATTCATTTTAGTATAAATATTTTTTTCTTTTGAGTTTGATTTTGTTGTTCGGTCTATATTTTGATATTTGTTTATTGTAGTTAGTAGTATTATTTTAGTACTACAAACTTTGATATCAAAATTCTTGAATATTTTTGGTTTCAACACATAAAAACCGTGGGTATACCAAAAAAAAAAAAAAACATAAGAATAGTGGATACATAAGAAATTTTCTTTTATTTTATATTCTTACCATTGATAGATAACTCACCAAAAGTGATCATGTCCTTTAAAATTAATATGGACACATGTCAAGAATTGTTAGAATAGTTTGTACCTTAAATAGTTTATTATGGAATAATCATGTGAGGCAACAAATCATGTAACTTTATGACTCATCTTACTTGACGTTTTTATTTTACTAATTTTTAGTTTCTTTAATTTTTTGTTTATAGGTATGGATCTTCCACGGGTGACTCTACATTCGGGTCCAGAAAAGTACGATGTGTTAGCACTCCAAGAGAAGCATCGATCACAGGGTGTGTGGAATGGGACCTTGAAAGGACAGAAAGCGTGCCCATTTCCACACCGTGCGGATCGCGAATTCTAAAAGCACGTGAGGCGTCATCCTTGACTACTTTGGCAGGTGTGGATTTAGGGGAGTAGTCGAGGTAGGATTTGTCCCATATGATTGGGGAGTCACTTATAGAGAGATGGCGCCCTAAGACACACACCTTTCATCTGCGTACGGGTGAGGCGACGACCACATTACAAGATATTGAGCTCATGTTTGGCATGGTCGTAGATGGTGACCCCTTGATTCAAGCTAATGCTAGAGGTATAACCCATGTGGGGTGGCAACATTTGATCTACGACCTTACTGGTTGGGCACCTGTTCAGGGTTGCTTTGACTGTGTTAGTAGGTAAATTAGTTGAATATATGAACGGCTTAGATGCCATTAAAATCAGACAGAAGTCATTGATGTGCAAAAGCGGGTCAAGTTGTACTTGCTATGGCACAATATTTCCGAATAAGTCCGGTGACGAGCTTAATTTAGACTATTTGCCTGACATGTGTGACCTTAACGCAATGGGCACACAAGCGGGTCATATTTGTACGATGCAGCTGCTCCCCAAGCTTATGTGCCCATTGAGTAAAAGTCACACATGTCAGGCACATAGTCTAAATTAAGCTTGTCACCGAACTTATTCAGAAATATTGTGCCGCCAAACAGCCATAGCAAGTACAACCTGACCCGCTTTTGCACATCAATTTCTTTTGTCTGATCTGTAATGGCATCTAAGCCGTTCATATATTCAACTAATTTACCTACTTTCAACCTACTAACACCGTCAAAACAACCCTCAACGGGTACCCAACCAAGATTAACTGTTGCCACCCCACAAGGGTTATACCTCTAGCATTAGCTTGAATCAAGGAGTACGACCATGCCAAACATGAGCTCAACATCTTGTAATGTGATCGTCGCCTCACCTATACGCAGATGAAAGGTGTCTCAGACGCCATCTCTCTATAAGTGCAGTGATGACTCCCCAATCATATGGGAGCAATCCTACCTCTACTACTCCCCTAAATCCACACCTGCCAAAGTAGTCAAGGATGACGCCTTACATGCTATCAGAATTCGCGATCCGCACGGCGTGGAAATAGGCACGCTTTCTGTCATTTCAAGGTCCCATTCCACACACCCTGTGATCGATGTTTCTCTTGGAGTGTTAGCACGTCGTACTCTTCTGGACCCGGATGTAGAGTCACCCATGGAAGATCCATACCTATAAACAAAAAATTAAAGAAACTAAAAATTAGTAAAATAAAAACGTCAAGTAAGATGAGTCATAAAGTTACATGATTTGTTGCCTCACATGACTATTCCATAATAAACTATTTAAGGTACAGACTATTCTAACAATTCTTGACATGTGTCCATATTAATTTTAAAGGACATGATCACTTTTGGTGAGTTATCTATCAATGGTAAGAATATAAAATAAAATAAAATTTCTTATGTATCCACTATTCTTATGGTTTTTTTTTTTTTGGTATACCCACGGTTTTTATGTGTTGAAACCAAAAATATTCAAGAATTTTGATATCAAAATTTATAGTACTAAAATAATACTACTAACTACAATAAACAAATATCAAAATATAGACCGAACAACAAAATCAAACTCAAAAGAAAAAAATATTTATACTAAAATGAATAAATCAATAAATAAACAGCCCACCACACTACAATTATAAACTTAACTGATTTAATGTGTTGTATAAAAAACAGAAGAAATCATGTTTAAGTAAAATCTAAAGAAAATCATATATCATCTAACATAACTAAATAATATTATATATGCAAAAAAATAAAATTTGATAAAAGTTTTCTGATGAAGAAAATACTTCAACAGTAGGGATTCCACAAAGTAGATATCAAATTTTTGGAAGAAAAAAAAAAAGAGGGTTTAGGGTGATTTTTTTGGATGGCCATCAGGAAGAAGTCAAGAAAAATTTAGGGCAACTCGTACCTTTGTGCACAATATAAAAGGCGTCCAATTTTAAAAAATATTTGGGTTGGAAAATCGTGTAGGGTACACGATTTTGCTATTAGTTTTTTAAAAGAAATGCTTTGCAAATCGTGTAGGGATCCACGATTAGCAAGCAAAATATTCTTCTTTTTAAAAAAAAAAATTGGCGACGCAACAGACGACGGTAAGGTTCCGTTAAAATTACAGGCAACTCGTGGAGGGCTACACGATAAACCCCTTTTGGTTTATCGTGTAGTCCACAACCCCTTTTGGAATTTTGGTTTAAAAAGCATACCCTTTAGGCACCGGACTCTTATTTCAACAGTCGTACCTACTACCTCTGGTCTGCCACGTCGTGCTCGAGTGTCAACCTCTGTCTGTCAGATTATATATTAAAGCACATTTTCCCTTTTTTTTTTAATTTTTTCCAGTAAGTTTTTATTTCTCTCGTGAGAAGATCTTTTCTCTGACGAGTTTTTCTCCATGAGAAGATTTTAAGTCCTTACTGAAATCAAAAAAGTGTTTTGTCACAAGTCATCCCTTTCCTGATGGGTTATCTCAAGGTATTTTTCTCCATGGAGCTTCTGAATTAGCATCACTATGAAATCAGATATAGAAGCAAAACAAATGAACCGAGACTTTGATTTAGCTTCAGTATGAAACTACATATGCAAGCAAAACAAATGATGTAGCTTTTCAATTGGTAAAAGTAAGAAATCAGAAGAAGGGAAACAGAATGAAAAAATAAAACTTCACTTGGGAAAAGGAACCCTAGACATTAAGAAAAGCCAAAAATAAAAAAGTAAAATGTCACGCACACTTGGAAGAAGGAAGCGCCTTCTTCCTACTTTGTTTAAGCTAGGCATAGGAATATAACTCGAAGGACAGCAAAAACAAAAAAAAAACATCCAATTTGAATATTTAAGCAGAAATGTTCATATATTCTTTAACTAGAGTGCCAGTCAATTTAGTTTTGCGGAATTAAAGGGAGGTCCAAGTAATTGACCCCAGAAAACTAATTATTCATTTAAACAAAACAGAATTGTAGATTCAGTTGGAAGATAATTGACTGGCAACTAGAGAAACCCTGGTGAAAGGAATAAAATGTTTTGTTTGGGCCACTGTAACATGGAAATGGATAAGCCAAGCTGGGTTAGGCACACATTACAAGTGGAAAAGAAAGGGCACCTGGATTTAAATCACTCCCAATCTCCTTATCTATTTTCGCAACAGAGCTAATGGCATTTCTACATCTGCTCAATATAGCATCCTCATCAATTTGACCACCATACAATATCTGATAGCTTGAAACTATTTTGTCAAGGGCATCTCCAGCTGAGCTTCTCTGCAAAGAGTGCAATGAGAAGGTGCTATCATCTTCAAATATACGGAGAAAAGAATGAACAGCTAAAAAGATTCAGGAACAAAAGACCGGGATGAAAAGGGAGACTTACCACTTTGCCTCCACTATGCTTTCCATTCCCAACATGCTTTCCGGCAAACTCTTCCTTCAGAAGCTGCCCTCGAGAACCAAAGACTTTCCTCTCATCCCAGATACTGATCTGTGGTTATCAGAATTAAATGGAACATTAAGAGGGGCACCACGTCAGTTCCTCAATGCAAGTCATACTGGACAAAGATCAATAAACTCTACCCAGGATTTTAAAAAAAAAAAAAAAAAAAATGATATCATAGCAACTTTTCATCCGATTTAATCATTCTATTCGGGTCAATTCACAAAATAAGTGGCTAATCAAAGTTAAACTCATGGCTACAAGTAGTACGATCAGTATAACCATAGTGCAGTTCTCGCAATGCATGTCCATACCATAAGTTCAAGAACATCTTGTCAGTCCTCCATATATTTAAAGGCTATTGAAGATGAAAATGCAGTAGGAATCACCCTGAAAATGTTGTTTAGCTAAGTGCTGGATATGATCTAGAACAAGGTCAACTAAGATACAATTCAATAAGTGGTTTACCAGGGGGCATCTAACGTTTAACTCATATCCATACAATTGCATCCTGAAGAAACTTTCATTCTGAACGCAAGTATTCAAGGGTAAGAGAGGTGAATATAGGGGAAAATTACTTTTTACTTCTTGAATCATCAGAACAGATAAATCTACTATTAATTGTTGTTTCATCTCTGACCAACAATCATACAGCACAAAAAGGAGTTACTTTCAAATCCATACATTTTTGGCAGGCAATATCTGTTTTGGAAGGTGCAACCGAGCCACAGTGTTAGCTCCACGGCAGTAATAATAGTCATACTCAATTTCTACAACTACTGTTCTTACAAATGTTACTTCAAAAAAGAAATAGAACTGGTAAAATTTAGCGCAAAACCATGCAGGACACTGAATATAATAGGACAAGGCCATACGAAACAGAGAGCATTGACCACATTCCTGCTTATTCATGGCTAGGACTAGACCAGTAGCTTATAAAATAAAAAGTTGATACATATACCTGAAATCACATGGAAGGAAGTTGTCTCAAAAGACCTATAATCTATTAAAATCCATGTAAATTTTTAAAAAATAAACACAATGCAAGCAAAAAATCCATACAGGTGATACCAACTAGTTGTGGTTAAAGCTAGTCAAGATGGAGCCCGTTTGGATTGGCTTATAAGTTGCTTATAAGCTGTTTTCAGCTTTTTTGAGTGTTTGACTGGCCAGCTTATAAGCCATTTTGTGCTAAAATAAGCCCAAAAAAATAATTTGGCCCGTTTGATTTAGCTTATCTAAAGCAGCTTATAAGCTGAAAACAGCTTATAAGCCAAAAAAAATAAGTTGGGCTACACCAACTTATTTTTTTTTTTTGACTTATAAGCTGAAAGCAGCTTTTTTTAAGCCCATCCAAACAGGTATATGGTAAACTTATATTAGGTTCAATAAATGGTAAGAGTTGGCTTGTTAGGAGATCTGTATGCCAATAAATTATCATTAAAGTGCCACAAAATATTAATCATTGGAGTGAAAAGGGTCCAAGTTGAGTGAAATGGATAGTGAGGATTTATATAGCGGACCACAACTAGCTTCGAATTAAGTTTTAGTAGTTGTTATTTTTGTTGCATGTAGCTCGGTCAATAGAAAAGGAAGGTTTGTCCCACATTCTCCACTTGCATCCCACTTCTTAACCACAAAAACAATCCAATCACACAATAAATAGGCTAACTAGGTTAAGGTTTTTCGCCGAAGTGTTTTAATTTTTTTTTGAAACAGTAAGTGTTTTAATTTCATACCTTGCATAATGTATAAAAGGCTTTTTCACTTCAACAATGGGCTTGCATATCTTTGACTCTGAGGCTTCAAGGCTCTAAGCTCTTAGGTTCAATTTCCCAAGTAGCAAGGTAGTTTAATTTGAGTTGTACTTATTTTCTTACCTTGTTGCAGATATCATGTGAAATATTAATGATTATTCATTATTTTTTTTGTTTTTTTTGGTGAAGTAATTAAAATGTATTAGAATGGCATCAAGAAGATGCAGAGGTTACAACTAAGCATAGAGCTGCTTCAAACAAGAATTAACATGAAGCTAGCTGAGCAAAAATCTGTAAACCAGTCAAAAGATCCAAAAAGATATCCCCTAAGACCCTACTGTGCTAGAGTTAGGGAGCTAACAAAATCCAAAAAATTATCCACATTGTTTACAGGGGAGAAAAAGTGCCAACTAAAAAGAGTAACTAAACATCTAGCCTTAATGAAACTTATGGAAGTTGATATTCCATCAAAACATCTGCAGTTTCTCTTTCCAAATACTCCAAAAGATTGTTGCTGGGATCATCCTCCAGATCCTTTTGATGGTCTTGTCAACTCTCCAGCATATCCAGCTAACATAAGCATCTTTGATGGAAAAGGGCATCACCCATTGGAGGCCAAACAAAGAGAAGAAGAAATGCCATATGTTAGTTGTTATGGGGCAATGCAAAAAAAGATGATTGACACTCTCATTGTCTTGTTTGCAGAGAAAACATCTATTGATGAGAATGATGCCCCTTTTCCTGAGATTGGCTTGAGTAAGGCAAGCCTTATGAAGGGCTGTCCAGGTAAAACAGGAGACCCTAAGAGGTTGTCTTGTCCTCCAAATATGTTTCCAGGGAAAATCTTCAAGGATGCCATTCTGGGCACACCCAAACTTGTAACTTTCTTTCACAGTGTAGACCCCTTGCTTGGTGCTGCCCCAAAGTAATCTATCTGAGATTTGTGTATCTAAGTTGCATTCTTCAAGTGTCTGTAGTAGAAGAAGAAGTTCATTAATTTCCCAATCATTCGGGTTCCTTCTGAAGATTGGGCTCCAGGCATTGTCAACTCTGTATTGTGCAACTGTTGCTTCCTTGTTGGTAGCTATCTGGAACAGCCTAGGAAAGGATTCCTTCAGAGTAGTGTCCCCAATCCATTTGTCTAACCAGAATCTTATTTTGATTCCATTACCAGCTTTGAAAAAGACTTTCTGGAAAAAATCATCCTGAAAACTGCTAATGTGTTTCCAGACTCCTACACCATGAGGTTCTGTACTTTTCTTTGGGCTCCAATGGTCATGAGATCCATGCTTTGCTTTGATGATGTCCCTCCAATACCCTGCCTCATTCTGCCCATATCTCCAAAGCCACTTCATAAGCAAACTTTTGCTATGCAGCTTTAGGTCTCTAATTCCCAACCCCTCTTAAGCCTTGGGTAGAATAACTTTCTGCCATTTCACCAGAGAGAACTTATGAGTTTGGCTGTTACCTTCCCACAAGAATTTTCTCCTTAACCTGTCTATCTGCTTCAGGACTGAACCTGGCTCAGGAAATAAAGACATAAAATATGTGGGAATACTATCCAATACACTATTGATTAGAGTGAGTCTGCCCCCCATAGATAGGTATTATAGTTGCCATGTAGCTAGTCACTTCTCTATCTTTTCAATTACTCCATTCCAAATCACAGTGGATTTGAAGTTAGCACCTAATGGTAGGCCCAGATAAGTGGTGGGAAAGGAGCCTACGTTGCAACTTAGAATATCAGCTAGTTCCTCTAGATTGGGAACCTCATTAACAGGATAAATAATGCTCTTGAGCATGTTGATGTGTAGACCAGAAATGGATTCAAAGACCATAAGAGTAATGTTGAGATTGTGAATTTGTTGACTGTCTGCTCCACAAAAAATCAAGGTGTCATTTGCATAAAGTAGATGAGAAACATTGACTGTGGTAGCAGGGTCTCTACCCACCTGGAATCCTTGAATCTACTGTAGCTCTTTGGCCTTTGCTAGCATTTGAAAGAGCCCCTCCATGGCCAAAATAAAGAGGAAAGGGGAGAGTGGGTCTCCCTGCCTTAGCCCTTTTTTAGAAGAGAAAAATCTAGCAGGGCTCCTGTTTACTAATACTGAGAATTTCACTGTTGATATGCAAAAAAAGATCCACCTGATCCACCTATCTCCAAACCCCATTTGCTTCAAAATGTTGATCAAGTAAGCCCAATTTAGTTGATCAAAAGCCTTTTCTATGTCCAGTTTACATAGGATCCCAGATTCTCCACTTTTGAATTTCCAGTCTAATACTTCATTTGCAATCATGGAAGCATCAGTGATTTGCCTGTTTTTCATAAATGCACTCTGTTGGCCAGAGATTAGAGAGCACACCACCTTTTTAATCCTCTCAGCTGGGGTCTTTGCTAGTATCTTGTATACACTACTTATAAGACTTATAGGTCTGAAATCTCTTAGCTCCAAAGCTCCTTTCTTCTTTGGGATGAGGGCAATGAAAGAAGCATTACAAGACCTCACCATTTGACAGTTCTGATGAAAGAAGTTGAGTGCTCCCATTATGTCACATTTCATGAAGCTCCGTGAACTCTGAAAAACTGCCATGGTGAAGCCATCTGGTCCTGGAGCTTTGTCTTTGTCTGGAGCACATGACTTTAGGGCCTCTGAAACTTCCTGTTCATTGAAGGGTAATTCAAGCACCTCTTTTTCTTCAGCACTGATAGTGGAGATTCCCTCGAAGACAACTGAGGGTCTCCATGATTCATTCTCCTAGTACAGCTTCTGATAATAATCAAGAATAACCGCCTTTATCAGCCCCTTGTCTTCAATTTAAACATCCCCTATCTTCAATCTGTCAATGCAATTACCCCTTCTATGTGAGTTGGCCATTCTTTAGAAGAACTTAGTATTCTTATCTCCTTCTCTCAGCCATAAACATCTGGATTTTTGCCTTCATGAGGTCTCTTCAGCAATGACAATCTGTTGAATCTCAATTTTCAGATTAACTGACTTCAAACTCTCCTCTGCAGTATGAGGTCTTTGTTCAGCAATTTGGTCTAGCCTTCCCAATTCCATGAGGGCTTTGTGTCTTTGAGAATCAATCTTACCAAAAACCTCTTTGTTCCATTTAGTGATGTCCCTTTTTAGATGTCTAAGCTTCTGGATCAGGACATAGTCAGGAGTGCCCAAAACAATGTACAAATTCCACCAATCTCTTACCATGTCTAGGAATCCATCTGATTGAAGCCACATGTTCTCAAATTTGAAGTAAGAGGGTGAAGCATCCCAGTCCCCACTTTCCAAGACAATAGGCTTGTGGTCAGAGAACACTCTAGGCAATGGAAACTGTTTAATAGCATTGAACATTTCACTCCACTCGGGTGAGATTAAAAACCTGTCAATTCTTGAGGCTTGGATAGGTTCCTCCCCTCTTGACCAGGTGAATTGAGCTCCTTAGAGAGGAGGATCAATCAATTCTAAGTCTTGAATGGTGTCAGAGAAGCCCAACATAGCTCTTGATCTTCTGGTGCAATTCATTCTTTCCTCCTCAAACCTACATGCATTGAAATCACCTCCAATTACCCACAAATCAGACCACAGACCCCTAATAGCGCTCCTAGTTCAATCCAAAATTCATCTCTTTCTGGGTTTGTGTGAGGCCCATAAACCCCTGAAAAAACCCATTTAAAATCTTCAGTAAGACTCTCAAATCTGCAAGAAAGGGAAAAGATACCAGCTTCAGAGTCAACACAATTCCATAATCTTTTGTCCCACATTATCAGGATTCCCCCTTTGGTACCAATTGCCTTAAGTTCAGCCCAAGCTATCCACATATTTCCCCAAATTTGTCTGATTAAAGTAGTATTCCATTCATCTATTTTGGTTTCCTGTAAACAGATGATGTCTGCCCCCCATTTATGGATAAGAGATTTCAAGGTGCTTCTCTTGTTTTTATTGTTAAGCCCCTGCACATTCCAAATGATTGTTTTGACTTTCATCTAGAAAGAACCTTGTGAGACCTGCCCCTTTCCTTCTTTCCACTGCCCTCTTGAAGTCCCCAAGCCAATTTTTTTAGTTCAGCATCTGCTTTGTTCTTCCCTTTCCTAGAATCCCCATTTTTCAACTTTTGCTCTTGCATTTGTAGTTTTCTCCTTTCCTCCATTCTAAGAATAATGTCAAAAATTTCATGTTTGAAACCTATTACATTCACCCCCAAAGCCGTGCAAGCTTTCATCATTGTCAATTTCGACCATTTAGAAGTTTCCACCACCACAGGTGTATCAACAATTAGCAACTGCTCACCACCCCAATGCCAAAGAAGTGGTAAGAAATTGTTGAAAGAGTGAGCAGTGATACCCGAATCTGACTCCTCACGAGGAGAATCTAATGAATGATGGATTCGGTTTTGCATGGTGTGACGGGCATACTGTACATGTCTGCTTCATCGTCTGCCTCTAATTGTGAAATTGCTCCATCAGAAAGCTCCCAATCTCTAAGTTTGGATGCTTTATTTCCAATTCGAAAGGATCAAAAGAGACCGCTGCCTGAGAAGAAGAGGGAGGTCTGAGAATGCAAGGATCAATTTTGGAGGCAGTGGCTCTCCATATTTGCGTTGCTCTGTAATTTCGTTTATGTCTGCTTCTGGTTGGGCCCTTGGAATAAAAGCCGTTGTTTAGATCTCTTGTGGCTTTCCCTTTGTGGGCTTTTCCTTTGTTGTTGCTGATTTTATTTCCCCTGTTTTGGGCCGGCCCATTAAGAGGTAAAACCCTTAATTTGTTATTTGTTTTAACAGCCCCTGTGCCCTTCACGTGCTCCTCATCACATGCCAATTTCAAATTTCCTTCACGTGCGATAGTGTGTAAAGAGGACTCTGGCTCCTTCTGTCATACAGTATTTTCTGACCCATTCAAAGACCCAGTGGATAATGGAGGAGACCGGATCTCCAGGAGAATCGATAATTCAAATTTCCAACCTTGCAAATCAATACTCAAACTCGTCGGAATCTGCTTGCCGGTACTCTTGATGCAGACACGAGCCCAGAAAAAATGGGTTCTTTCCTTAGTATCTTCGTCAACACCGATGAAGCCTCCACATTGATTCCCAATTTGTTGAAACGTATCCAGTGACCAAGCATTCAATGGAATCCCAAAAACTTTAACCCAGGTATTTTCCGACCTTTCTTGTTGGATAGAACTGATACCCGGCGACCACCAGTCAAGGGAGAGGTGCCTGCCATTCCAGAACCAGTCCCCCGCCTTTACTCTCGCTGCTTCACGTCTGGAAGGAAGTTCAAAGAGGAATCGATTGTGGTCCATGGGGATGACTTTGAATGCAGCAGTGATTCCCCACCTGATTTGAAACCATTTATGGATGATTTCGTGGTTTGGGCTATGGTGGAAAGGATCATTGAAGGTGCCTACCAGACTTCTGTGGAGTGGATGGCTTTCGAGAGTGTTACCTAGTTTTTGGTTTAACTTTGGCCAGCTTTCAATGTTAGCAACAGCTTTATAGGATTTAGTCATTGGGGCCGGTGGTGGAAATCGAGCCGGAATGTTGTTACCGAGAAATCGAAGAATTTTCTCCGCAATATCAGACCAGCCACTGTTGGAGCTCAACTCTGGGATGATCACTGCTGCTTTGAAGGAACCATGCCAAACTTCTACTCTCACAAATCTACCATGAACATTGTAGTTTTGATAGACCCTGTATAGGCTTTGTTGTTGTTTCCTTCCCCACTTTCTGTATAGCTTCCCCGACCCTTTTGATGCTTGTTTGAGGGCTTCGCACACCCATCTGAGATTGTAGGCGTCCATTGTAACTTTGCTTGTGTATCTCCTGCCCCTTTCGATCAACGAATACCATCTGAACTGTCTGTCTCCTATATTTTTAAGCTCAAAAGATTTATCACCAGAAATAAAGAACATTTTGTCACCTATGGTGGATTCCGATGGTAGAGAGCCACCGGCAAGGGTCCCTCAGGCCCCAAGGGGCCTTTGGAATTCTACCTTGGGAGAAGTGCCTGAGAGCATTTTTTTTACTAAAGGTTGTACATATTTGTGGGATAATGATTATTCATTATTTGAGTGATAAATCCCTCCGTAATTAAGTGCTATCATACTATCATCACTTCTCTCCGAAATAAATCTACAATCAAGTATATCGAAACTAAATACACCTCCCTCTTGATAAACACATGAGACTCCCTTCATTGACAACAAACTCACTGGTTGAATGTTACCTATTACTCGATCAGAACAACATATATGAGAAAATCTTAGGAACTCTTCAAACTGAAAAAAAGATTTCTCAAGAAATTAGGAATTAGATGTATGAGAAGTACAAGTTGATAGAGATATGGCAAGAGATACTAGACAATTTTGAGAATAAGTTGTCTGACTGATACAGTGGTGGCACACTACCTCTGATTAACATTATATTGGACTCACCCTCTCCATGTACATTGTCTTTATTTTCCTATTCCTAAATGTGGAAAGCAGGCATGATAGGATAACAAGAGATCTCCTACGGGGAGAGATAACGAGAAGAGAACTTTTGATGTTGTCAATTGAATCGCTTTACCAAAAGATCAAAGGGTTGGGGGTTAGAAATTTCTGGTTGCACTAACAAAACCTTCTCTTCAAATAGTAATGGAAATATAGTAAGAACATTAAAGCTTTATGTAAAGAAGTGGCTAGGGGAAAATATGGAGGGGAACATTTTTTGGTATACTAGTGCTGTCCTCTCTTCGAATGGAGTTGGTCTATGGGAAAAATTCAAGGCACCTTCATCGAAACAAAACAAAAACATATCAAGGCACCTTCATCAAAACATAATGGATGATGGGTCCGCTTCTCTACCCTTCTCCATTTAAATACCAAGCTTTTGCCTTTCGAACTCGTGACATGTGTCAAAACTCGTTGAACGGTTCAAGTAGAAGCGAACGGGTAAGAAGTAGAAACCCCCGTATCAATTCATCTCCATAGGAGACAACATGAGAAAAAGACGGACCCACACATCACGAGCTTTTAATCATTCACAAATATGTATCCCAAATGTTACCCATAGCTAGGTGAACTAAAACTCGTCAAACTCATTTACGGATTTACCACCTATGGCTACATTGTGGAGCTAAAAATAAGGAGCTAGAGAAACATACCAGCCGCAATGCAGCGTTTTTTCCATACTCATTTCCATTTTCAATAACATCACGAAGAGCATCTGGAAGAACCTTCCAAAATTCACCAACAAATTCTGATCCCTTTCTCCTACTATTCTGAAGAATGTCATTTGCAAGGTAAAGAAATGACAATCTCTGTTCACGTGGTGAGCAATGGAATTGCTGGGCCCAAGTTTCCACAACTTGTTTTGCTTTGTTCATGTGAAAAATACACCAATGTGATAAAGCTAGTTGGAGTTGAGGATTACAATCCATTAAAAGCAAGCATTTGTTAAATAACTAATTGTTGAAGAAATAAATCAGAGAAAATATTTTTTTCCTACTGTATCAACAAATTCAATTTCGCAGCAAATTTCCCTGGTTTTCAGACATGGAGTTAATTTCCATGCTCCACCAATTTGTTCCTCAAAAACTGGATAGAGACGATAGGATAAGATCAAATGAGCATCTACTTATAAGAAAAATGAAAAAAAAAAATCAAATGATTATCTAATTAGCAGCTAAAAGTTGATGGATACTTTCAATGCTTTGCTGTGAACTATTGAGCTTTGCCAGCTTATCCACCAAAATTTGCGTATTAAATGTGGTTCCCATTGTTTTGGACACAATATTCACCAACTAGTAAACTGCAAGCAGACCCTTAAGAGAAAAGCACACTCTGCCAGAGAAACAAAACCAAATAAGTACGATATCACATAAGTAAACCGCAAGCAGATAAAAGAGAAATAGACTGGTTAGCAATTTAGTAGAATCAATCCTGTCATATCAAAAGTATAGTCATGAGAATGATGCCAAACTTAAACAAAGGAAACACTTTTATGGGTCATAAGATCCGTATTGAAGAAGCGAACAAGAATGTTTCGACACAAGTCGAATAAGTATCGAGTATGTTTACGCTCATTCTATTTACGCTCATTCTCTTAACATTTTAGATTAGTCGACAATTGCATTCTAGGCATGCCTGGTGGTGCCCCAACCATTTTTTTATCAGGTAAATTAAAATTTTATTAATAAATGCATCTGGTAGATGCTGGGACTTAGAAGCTTCAACAAAAAAAGAGAGAGCTCCGGAAAAGTGAGTCCTAAGTAATTCCTAAAAAACTAATAAAATCAAAAAACTGTGTCTCCCAACTGTGTAGAGGGAAAGATTTCTGGCAGCAGAATATTTCCCTTAGACAGATACAGTTACCAAATAGCTCTTTAGATCTCATAATGGATGGCATAGATGTATGAGAAGCAGGAGGAGGAAGAGATATAAGTGTAAATGAGCTTTTTAGAGGAGTTTTCCTTAATAGGTTTTATAGGGCAACTGTAACTGTTTTGTCTAGACTTTTGGGGATGTGGGGTTAATCTCCTCTGTAAACATGGCTTCAGCACTGCCCTAGTGCTTTCAATACCAATGTTACCTATTTCAAAAAAAAAAAATTAAGTGTAAATAATGATAAAACCTTGTCACAGTATAAAGATGACCCAAGTAAGGTAACTCTTACTTGCCACTACCAAGTGAATAATAAGTGTATTTATGTCCTAATTCAGATGATATTGGTACTCTACACAATTGTCATAAAGCATGATTGCGGGACATGTCCACCATCTAATGTTTGACACTAACATATTCCATGCTTGCAGTTGCAACTCATTCTATGATACCATACTCACATTGTGTCCATAACTGGCTTATTAGTGCAAAATAATAGCAGGGAAATTTTCTTAAATTCGAAAGCAGAGCCAATTTAACACAGACTCACTCCCATAACTACCATAAATCTTTGCCACGTCAAAATTGTAAGGAATCGTGATTTTACATAAGCTTAACAATTAAAATACCATTTTTTCCAGAAATTTAATAATTGAACTACCATTCCAATTATACCCTTTCAGAAAGTTGCAATTAAAACACCACCCACCCCAATCCTATCATTGGAAATTTCCAAAAAAGACGGCTGGCATCAATCAGTTAGCTTAGCAGTAGAAAGATTGGATCTTTACCCTCAGAAAGCCGCACCACACTGCATTACTTATAATTAATCAAAGACATATTAACATAATTTCTCTCTAAACAATGCAAAACAAAAGAAAGAGGGAAAAGTAATAAACCAACAAAGCAGAATTGGCATGTCAGTTCAATTCCTAGGTTTCCAGGGTTCAACAAGTTCGGCAACAAGAAAATCATGAATTTAAAAAAAAAAGAGCACCACATAAAAGACATATCAAATTAACCCTAGAATAATAAGAATAAAATAAATACTTCTTGTAAGCAATTATTTTCTTTAAAAAAAAAAAAAAAAAAAGGAAGGAAGGAAGGAAGAAGAAGACAAACCAGAATGCAGCAGAAGTGAATAGCGGTGAAGGAATTGATAAGATTATGGCGTGGAATTGGGGTGAAACAAAGCAGTTGTTTGTGGAGTAATATTCGAAAATCAAAGTACAAAGTTAAACCCGAGAGATATACAGTAGTTGTAATAATTATAATGTCGTGGGATTTATCTAACGAGGTTGGGTTTAGCTTTGTTTGCAGGTCCGCTCGTGAAGGTGTCCTGGCCTAGCCCAATTTCCCTAGCTGTCCTTCCTTTTCCTTTTAATTACCCTTTACTCTTCTTTCCTCTTTTCTGATGAAATTATTTCACAGGCTAAATTTTCTGATGAAATAATAAAGTAATGTTTTTTCTTTTTTACAACTTTTTTCTTTCCCGGTTTAAATACAAGGTTTATCGTAAACAGTCTCTTTATCCAACAAAAATAGGAGTAAAGTCTTCTTACGTCCTACCCAATAAAAATAGGGGTATTGTTGTTCTTCTTCTTTTTTTCAAAATTTGAAGATGATTCTAATAACTTAGATTAAATGAAAATTAATATCTCTATCTGATTGGAAACATTTTGTATCATATGCACTTGTATAATAGACTGTTTGGCTAAGCTTATTTTGCCTCTAAAGTGCTAATCTTTTTTCAATAAATACTTATTTAAAAAAAATGAGGTTTGGCCAAGCTTTCAGGAGAAAATAAGCACTTCTAAGGAGTAGCAGAAGCAGTTTTTCTAAAGTTCAAAAAAATAGTTTTTACCCAAAAGTATTAACTTTTGAAAAGCACTTCTGAGAAAAAAATAAACTTAGAAGTATTTTTTAAAAGCTTGGTCAAACACTAATTGTTACTCAAAAGTATTTTTTTAAAATTAATTGGCCAAACATAAACTATTTTTTGCCAAAAGTACTTTTTTTAAAAACACTTTTGAAAAAAAATATTTTTCAAAATAAGCTGGTTTTAGAAGCTTGACCAAACAGGTTATAAATCATATTCATGTATAGTTATTTTATTCCATTCAAGTTATATTTGATTGTTTACTTTTTTTTTTTTTTTTGGTACTTCATGATTTAATTGACGAAGAAATTCTTTCTTTTTTATTATTCTTCTTGCTTTCAACAGAAAAAAAAATCTTAATTAGTACTATATATAATGAAATAAAAGTGGACCCTTTGTCCAAGTGAAACAACTATTATGTCATTTAATTTGGTTTTCAGCTAAAATTCACTTGATGAGTAATGTTCTAACATGTAATTGTATAATATTGTCCATTTAGAGCAGTTCTTTAAGCTCACAAGATGGGTTCAAGTAAAAAAGTTATTAAAAAGGTGCAGCACGAGTATATAAAAATGCTATGCATCTGCGCGCGCACATATATATGGAGTATGTACAAAAATAAATACTGCATGTGTGAAAGTGTTTGTGTGCGTATATGTTTCAGCTTCTTATTTTCTCTCTTATAGCTTACTGTAAATGTTCTTTTGTAAAAGAAAAACAAAAGTCTCCTCTTTCTTCATAACTTGAAATCAATCCTCATCACTTGCTTAAATTTTCTCCGCGCACAAAAAAAGAAGGATGAGATTTCTCTAACTTATTGGCATAGCGACCCGAAGTGGGAGACTCACACAACGGGCTAATGGTAAAGCATGCCCTCGATAATTACATTAACAATCAACGTCTATTTTTAATTTAGATAAAGAAGAATAGCAAAATAAACTTTCACTTTTGAAAGAGAAAAGACATCATTTGACCTCTGAACTTGGCACGAAAACTTAGTTTAGCAACTAAACTTAAGTTGTATTTATTTACCCCCTTAAAACCTTTCAAGTTAATTAAATACCCCCCTTAGTGGGTGACATGGCAAGAAAGTGTGATAACTTTCTCAAAAGCACGTGGAAGGGGGAAAAAAACACTAAAAATGATTCCAGTTGTACATATGTACTCTTCTAATTGGATGACAATTTATTATACTTAATTATACTTTTTTAATATTTTATTTTTCCTTTTTTATTCTTTTCTCTTTATTCTTCTTTCTCTCTTTTCTCTTTCTTATCCTCCACCACCACTACCATACCTTCCCCACCGGAATTTCACCGGAAAACATCTTGGTCGACAAATCAACCCAACTAAAAAATCCCATATTTGTCATCTTCACATTCCTTCATCACAAATTCTATACCCTTCTTCCTCACCCACAAATTCCAACCCAGGTATCATCACTACCGCCAACGAAGCTGCGATCACCCCACCCCCAACTAAACCCACCTTCTCCATTCCTTCTTCTGCACACAACCCCCCTCTCCCCCCCCCCCCCCACCCACCTCCAACCAAATCCACCTTCTTCTTGCTGCTCCCCCCACCTTACCCCCATGCCTCCACAACCCACCTTCTTCCTGCCCCCCTCTGCCCACGCCATTAAAATGATGCAAGATCTAATTTTTTGTTGCCAATACAACAACTATATCCAACGACATCTTTGATGCTTAGTTAGGCGGTTTTACACACACATAAAAAAAATGGGAAAGAAAAGATAAAAAAGTAAGTAGATGGGTTTGGCCGGAAATTTATTATGTAGGTGGCTGCTAGTAAATGCTTTTTCAGGTGAAGACATTATCAAATATCAATTTACGAAAATGAAAAATATGAAGTAGAAAGGAAATAAAAACAAATAAATTAAAATTGGAGCTCAGTTGGGTCATCTTCATCATTGTTTAAAAACAATGAAGAAATTGCACGAATTGCCCTTCAAATGGACCCCAGTTGGGTCATTTTCATCATTGTTTAAAAACAATGAAGAAATTGCACGAACTGCCCTTCAAATGGAATTCAAATGGACTGGTGTGTGGCCCGGGAGGGGGGGAGGGGGTTGAAGAAGAAGAAAGGTTGGTGGGTGGGGGCAGGTGGGTGGGAGTTAATGTTGAAAAAAATGTGATTTAGGAATTTAAATAATTGATTAGGAATTAATTAATGTGGAAATATGATAAATAAAAGAAAATCTCTGATAAAGATGGGATTTTTCAGTTGGGTTGATTTAAGGAGGTGGTGGTTATGGCGGTGGTGGAGGTCGTGATGGCGGCAGCGGTGGTGGTTGCTACAAGTGTGGTGAGGATGAGGAGAAAGAAGAAGAAAGAGAAAAGGGAAAGAATGAAGAAGAAAGAGAAAAAACTAAATAAATAAAAATAATTAAAAAATATTTAATGTCGTGGACCAATCACCAGGCAAGTGGTGAACACCACCCAGATCTCAACTGGTCCAGGCCACGTAAGGGGGTATTTAATTAACTTGAAAGTTGTTAAGGGGGGTAATAAATACAACTTAAGTTTAGTTGTTAAACTAAGTTTTCGTGTCAAGTTTAGGGGTCACATGATGTCTTTTCTCCTTTTGAAATTGAAGGCATAGTTTTTTCTTATCATAAAATCATGAGTAGTTAAGTATATGGTGTAGAGGCGGACCTACTCTCTGGGAGGGAAGAAATTGGCAAATAGTCAATTTTTGAATTATTAATCAAGTTTTAGCCATAATTTCAACATTATCCAGTGTCACGACCCAACCCCGTAGGCCGTGACTAGTGCCCGAGTTGAGCACCCAAACGTACCTATCCATATCGAATCACATACAAATAGCATATACGGCCATAAATACTATATGCCATCTCAAACTGTCTCAAACGCATTTCAACACAACCATATACATATATATATATATATATATCAAAAGCCGACAGGGCTATCAAATGGCACAACGGCCCCAAAACATATACGAATGCACGCCGACAAGGCTGCCATAGCGAATCGGATCATACAAACACATCTGAACAGAAGTAGGCACACACACCCACAAATACGTCTATAGACCTCTAAACAGACCAACAGAAACATATGGCGGGACAGGGCCCCGCCGTACCCCTGATCAAATATATACATATGTAACAAACTAAGATATATACCAAAAGGTAGGCTCCAAAATGAAAAGAGCACTCCGAACTGCAGAAGGGAGATGTCCTAAACTGGTGGATCACCAAACTGTGTGTCTGTACTTGCGGGCATGAAACGCAGCCCCCCCCCCCCCCCGAAGAAAAGGGGTCAGTACGAACTATGTACTGAGTATGCAAAGCAGAAGATACAGAAAACAAATCGGAGACATAAACGAAATAGAAGTACCGAACATAAGTACAAATCCAACATATCAAAATGTTTAGTTTAAAAATATAAGTCATGCATAAGGTACAGAAGAATATGGTCGCCCGCCCGTCAATGGCGCCATAACACAACATAACACCAGAAAGATTTCAAATCTCCATACCCCCGTCACATATCATAGCACAGCATAACGCCATACACAGCATAACACCATACACAGCATAACACCAAATATAAGTGGAACCCGACCCTCTGGCGAGTAGCTCGGTGAACCATAAACACAGCATAACTCCGGAGTATATCAAGTGCGCACGACAACAGAACCGGCCCGGGACTCGGCGAAAGGGATAACAGAATGCACGAGTAGAGTCGTGAGTAGTCATATGCATAAAATCATTACCATGAACTCAAACATAGGTAAAACGATCATACTTGAAAATCGAAATAATAGTCATAACGAATTATTTCAAAAGTTCCCGAATTACATAAAGGAAAGTCGCGGGACCCACGGACGGGTATTGACCCGAGTCGGGCCCGCCTATGGAAAACATACTCATTATACATCATGCAAACTCCTATAAAAATATTGAAACAATCTGAGCCTTTATGCGAAAGATATGGCTTCGAAAATTTCCAAATTCCTTAAAGTGAAACCTTTCTATGCAAAGTTCAGAAAGTGATTATTTCAAAGACATAATGGTTCATATTTCATCAAATCATACATAAGAGTGCCAAGGAATGTATAAGGATCATAACATGCTCGGATTTCGAATCTTAGAATTTTCCTCAAGGCTTATAATCTAGCCTATTGAAAACTAAAGCATGCCAAAAGAAAGAAGGATTGGGCTTTACATACCTCGTACGCACTCCAAGTTAGCCAATCTAAAGTTAATCCCAATCTACGCCTCGGGCTCCCCAAGGTCTACAAATATGCCAACGAATATCCAATATTAAACGTAGACACTTAAGCAATTTATTTCAAACTAACACTAAATTCTACAGAAAATTCGGCAGCATTTCCCCTGTAAATAGGCCAACCCGAGAATTTAACTCGTCCAAAATCAACAACAACAACAATAACCAACCTAGCAACTCCAATAACCAATCCGAAAGACAATATAGCAATAGTAACTCTCTTTTCCATCATTCGACAACATTCATAATATTCGTTTCGACGGCTTACACTCAAGCCACATTATCGCTCATTCATCCAATGATCAACCCGAATCCTTACCATCAATATTCAAGGACATTCTAAACAATTCACATAATATTTCCAACAACCGCACAATTTTTTTCCAAGTTGGCCGAAAACAGTCCCCAACCGAGAACAACCCCTTTTAACACATTCCTCATTTTCAAATCATGATTTGTATCGACAATTCACAATATAACGATATCATTTTCATGGATATACAAATTACGTCAAACGCACAATAAGCCTCAAATCAGTCCGCAACAATTCACCATATCATTTTGGGACATTAAACTCTCATTTTCAACACAAAAGTCATCACAACAACCATTAAAACGCTAAGCGACATTAGTGTGTTCTTTGGCATATAGCATGACCCATATTCATCTATCACTACACATATACATATATTGATGATTCTTAGCCATCCTACACACTACAACAATTTAACATGCTACATGGAATTTATTCAACAACCCAATCACAATACCCATTTACACGGCTAGCACACCCATCACACAACCCACTTCCAACATACTATATTTCATGATTTTCATCCATATTAACATACTACAATATGCATAAAACATTTATAACCCATAAAACAATATCAAAACTCACCTTTCTTCTTCAATCCACAAGAAGGCTAGGGTTTGCAAATGGCCACAACGAATAGTTGGATGACCCGAATAACACTTCCACGCTACTTAGGGTCCTCAAAATAGTTGATTTGCACCAAGGAATTAATTTTGGAAGGGCTAGAAATGATCTTGATTTTTTTTCTCCTCTTGGCCGAGAATGGTGGAGTTTTTCACCTTCTTGATATATTTTTTTGTCTAAGTGTGGAATGGTAAGAAGATGACTTGAGGTCATCTTTTTAAGTTACCACAATATTTATCCATGTGTCCCATGGCCCACACATGTGTTGGACCAATTAAAATTGGCCACAACAATGTGTGGGACCATTCCAAGGACCACACGGCCAAGGCCTTATTTTGTGCAAGATTTTTAATTCCAAATTTATGAATTGTGGTCCCAATTTTTCCTAAGTGTTCAATGCCAACAATTCCATATATAATTTATGTCTCGAAATAAAATCGAAAGTCAAAAGTCCCGTCTTCAAATCCCGAAATAGTCTTGGCCCTAAATTATCATAATTAATCCGGGTTGTCCCAATGTATAAAAACACGGGACATAACATCCAGTGTCTAGCTATTTTTTAAATGTAGAAAAGAATATTTGGACAAAACCTACTTTTTTCTAAAGCGATAAAAACTTTTATAATGTGTTGGAGTTCAAACCTTTTACAAGTGAACCTAAACAACACTATATTTAAATTAGATATTCCCCAAATGTGAAAACTCCACGATAAAGTTCGAAATTTCCATATAGGTGAAACTTCAATAATGTTAAAAGGTGAAACTCCATCACATTATGCTAGAGTCGCAACCCAATATTTTGGAAAAAGATCTCTACTGCAGTTTTTATAGCAAGGCTAGTCAGTATTTGATCTCTCCGTATTTTATTTTAGATTGATAATTTGTGGGCTGACCACTTACATGCGCGCCTCTCATTATTTGAGATAATATCTCACATGTTCGATCTTTCACAAGTCACTCAACTTTATTTTCTAACTCAAAATCAACTCAATTAAGGTGGTTCACTCATATAGTCACGTAATTTTATTTTCTAACCCAAAAATCATTCAAGATATTTCACATAGAAAGTTATCCATATTATTAAGCGATTGTTTCATTAAATTTTGCTGACATAATTTTTTTACTTAAAGCCAAACTTTTAAGAAATAAAAAAGATACACATTTTAAAATAAAAATTGCCCCACCCAACTTGACTGGACGTGCTAAAAATATATTGACCAAAAGCCAACAGATTTTTTTTTTTATATAAGTTGACAAAATATATATTGAAAATTCAATATCTTAATTCACCGGTTGCATGCGAAATCGCCAGCCTTGCGGTACCAAGATACAGGCCGGATAGTCTCCCTGCCCGTCCCAGTTAGCCCAGAATCCGAAGAAATCATCATTGCCTCTATTATTATTACTAGTATCTCGACACGTGCGTTGCACGTTTATTCCAAATCAAGTAGTATGTACGTTATTTTGTCGAGTAATTTCAATGTATTAAAGTAAATCTTTGACTAAATAATTATACATGAATTTTTTTTTATTAGATTGTTGAGAAATATATGAACGAAGAAGAAAACATATATTTTGAGGCTTGTAACATGTACAAAACGTTTTAAATCTTTATACTAAAAAAAATAAAGGCCTTTATATCATACCTCAAAATAATAAAAATTTCAAATATAGATATACTTCCTAATAAAGGCCTTTATATCATACCTCAACTTAAAAGTAATTTTTCACATTATTTCTTGCATGTATCTACAATATTTATATTAGTTAATAGATTTCAATTTAGCAATGGAACAACAAAGTTAATTATAACATTAATTAATTTATTCCTAAACACAACAACCATGCATTTGAAAATTATCACAAGGTAGGTCATTTATCCTAAAGCTTATGAGATCAGTATTCATAAAAAGAAATATACATATTATAAATAAGTGAAGGTAAGAAAGTAAAATAATCGATTTTATTATCACTTTCTCCTTTATCCAGCACTTAAACTTTGATTTCATCTCTTTGCGTGCGCGAGATTCATACGTTAATGTCAAATGCTCTATCCAAGTCAATTCTTGCACTTTTGAATCCGAATTTGTTACTTCTCAATTCTAAGGAGATGCACTCTCTATAAAGAAAATAATGTAGTAATAAGCGCTCTTAACTACATGCTCCTTTTAGAGAAATATGATACGCTTCTTTTATTGAAAAAAATAACGAAGAACAACATATCACACTTGTCTCCGGCTCTGCAAAGAATTTGTAATATCAATAATAAAAATTGTAACACTTTGAAGAGAAGTATATTTTTCAAACTTCAAACAACACTTGACTTCACTTTGTACGGGTTAATGGGTTTTTTCAAATTAAATAAGGTATTTAGGTTATAAGGAGGATATTTAGGTAATTCAATTTTTCAATTTTGGGATTAACATTTTAGTATAAAATATAGATATATACAGAAACTTGTAACGGTGAATCAAAAGATGATTTTTAAGCAAGTGAAAGGTGATACAAACTCGATTAATTGTACATCACTAGAAATTAAAACAGTGCCCAAAGTAGAAAAAAATACTACTACAAATACTACTACTAAAGAAATGTCTTTTTTTCTTTCTTTTTGGTTTAAATTTTGATTGTCTCTCTTCGTAAGTTCAGACGATATCTAATCACTTGTACCTCAACAATATTCAAATCACTATATAGATGACGATTCACATTGATTATTCACATAAACTTGCATTTTATTCTTTTAAGTATAATTATTTACTCAAAATTTTACTTTAATGACAATGATATACTATTAGTTTGCAATATTGTGTATTACAAGACTCGAGGAGGGAGCATGAAAGAGATAACTTCTCTACAAGATGCATAATTTTGAAATCAAAACCACCTACCTTAATAAAGTTGCAGTACATGAAGAGCAAATTATCTCATTTGATATTACAATCACAAGTGACACATGTTTTAAAATAGCGACAAGTAACATAATCAGAGACATAGACAAAATAAAGCAACTCTTTATGTAGAGCAGGTTTGGAGAAGGCGTCTAACATCAACAATTCGTGACAAACACGATAAGCAAAGGCATGAAAACCTATCAAGTCACTAAAATGAGGCTACACAATCTATTAACCGTAAATGGTAAAGATACAAAATCTATGAATTGTTAAAGGCATGAAGGTTAGAACATAAATAAAAGATCTGTTAAGCTATTAAAAACAAACAATTGTGAAGTCAAGTTACCTACAAAAAACCTTTGCTTAAAAAAATATGAATTTTCAAAGGTTCATACCAAAAATAAACAAAATTATGCGAACAAATAAAAGCATCGAAAAAGATTTACTACAAAATCAAAGGAACTAAACAAAGATACTGAAAAGATATTAGATCATCAAAGAAAATTATGATATTTTCAAATGTATCATAATAAGCAATACATTGGTACTAAAAATATATGCCAAATTAAATAGGCAGGTGGGAATTTAAGTCATGGAAAGAAAATTTACAAGTATTATGCAACATTTTCTTTTTCAATATTTTTGTAAGTTTGCCATATATGTTTGTTAGAGAAGATGGTTTACAGCCAGACAGCTTTTGGATAATAGGATTAATGGTTTGATCTCCAAGCGGTAATAATTGGCAATTAAAGGAACTCAAAAAGAAGGTAGGTGTCTTTCCCGAAGGATCACATCCGTTGGTTTGGAGTTGTTTCTGGCGCATCATTTTTTCCCCAATAGTCAACTTATTAAGAAGGGTATTTAGGTAATTTAACTTTTAAGTTTTTGAGTTCATGCTTTTAATATAATATAGATATAGATTATTATGGATCAAAACGGAGAAAATGAAACAAACAGAGACAGAGATAAATAGAGTTCTGGCTGTAGCAGTTGATGTGGAAGCTGAAAAATATAGTACGTGGTACGTTTTCCACGTTCAATGATTCAGAAATTTCCTGGAAATTTGTATGAATTTAATGTTGATTATCACAGCACCAACCATAACAGAGCACAACTAGAACAAAATTCAGACAAAATATAAGGAATTGGGGAAAAGGGGTGTACTAACTTGATATAGTTCTTAAAATTTTGCCTGAAAAAATTACTTAAATAGGTTGGGTGATTTTTTAAGTGAAATACTAATAATTGAGTGACTTCTGAGTTAGAAAACAATATTGAATGACTTTCTGAGGGAATTATCCTTAGTTGAGTGACTTTTGGGTTACAAAACAAAGTTGACTTGCTGAGTGAACTACCATTAGTTGAGTGACTATCTAAGGTATTATGGCTTGATCATTTAGTATTAGCAATTGTTTATCTAAGATTAATAGAGGACTTTTTTCACCTTGATAGATATTTTTGTATTCCGATCCTTTGGAGTAGTATTTGTCTTTCTACTTTTTTTTCCCTTTTTCCTCTTTACTTTCAACAAAAAGGAATGATTCTTCAATTAGTACTATTCAATGAAATAAAACTGGACTTTTTTGCTAAGTCAATGAACTATATATATATATATATATAAAAGGGCAGCTCGGCGCAAGTAAACGAACTATATATATATATATATGCGGTATATATTAGTATGTCATCTAATTACTGTTTTGACAGTTCAAAAAGGACACGTTGAGTAATGGTTCAGCATGTAATTGTAGAATATTTCCCTTTGAAGCATTTTTTTTTAATTTCATATAATGGGTTCTAGTGAATTGTTGAAACAAATGCGATTCAGATACATAAACATATTATGTACAAAAATATACTGCATGTCACATGTGTGGGTGCTAGAATGTGTGTGCGTGTAATTCAGGTTTTTTTTATTCTTCTATACAAAGACAAAATCAAATTTATTTTGGTATAGATAAAATGAACCCTTCACTTTTTGAAATTAAAGGTCACTGGCATTAATTTTTTGTCATAAAATCTTGAATATCTTATCTGGTGCAGTAAATTAGTACGGAGTAATTCCTTTTCCTTTGCTATGCTTATGTGAGAAGGTGGTGAACTTGGGAACTTTTGCAAGTACTGTATATTGGATTGCCTCATCATTCTAACGTATAGCAGTGGTCCCTGTAAAGTCTGGCAATATATAAAACTTGAAAGTACTAAAGGCAAGTAAATTCGGTACATGACAGACATGAATCAAAGAATTGAAGTCTAAAAAGTTAATTAATTGATCGTGAAAAGTACTGTATACCACTACAAACATGAACAATAACAAAATAGAAAAAAGTTACAACACAAAACGGACAAAAAGAACGTTATTGATCATCAACTGATCTGTCTCTCTGATTATTAAGATTAAGATTACAATTTCTTCCTCCCCCATGGCGTGGCATTTCCATCGAATAGCTCATCAATGTGTGTTTCAATATCTTCAGGTTGGAACTTTACATACTTCTCTGTCTGCCTTCCTGGAGTAAATGTTTGACTAAACCTTCCCAAGAATGACCTGTACGCTGGTATCACCATGTTCGATATCGAAACTCTCAGCTCCGACTGCAGTTGCTCGTCGCTAATCACCCAACTGCTCTGCGTCTTGTGTATCTCGTCAAACAATGCATTGAAACTCTTGAACCTCTCTTTCAATATTGGTTTATTCACTTTCCCATTCACATTCAATCCCTCATGGTTTAAACATTGCAACAGTTTCCCCCACGTTTCTCTTTGGTAATTCTTGTGGTACTGTCTTAGGTCTGAAGATCGCTTTCTGTACCACTGATCCCCCATCAGACTATTGATCTCCGGAGATCCCTTTATTTTTTGCAAGATGTATCGCCCATTGTTCATCATGAATATTGAGCTGAGTGAAGTGTCTTTGTAAAGCCTTGATTTTGCCTCCAGATTTGCATCCAATAGATCCATAACTTTGATCATGTGTGTCTCGAAGGGTGATAGCTTATTTGATGATGGATGATGATCATTCTGAGCAGCTTGTGGATTTTGGCAGTCGAAGTCCGATCCAGTGGTTGAATCAGCTCTCTCTATCATTTGATGTTCTCTAAAGACCTGCTCTAAGGTGTCTCGGTACTCGGCTACATATTTCAGATAATTCATGATGTAGCGAGTTAAAGGATGAACTGCACCACCTGGAACCGGGGTCTTGTTTGAGTCCGCCTGGATTGAGTTTTCAAGCTCGGAAAAGATTGAAACCATGGATTCTCCTAAACGGCTCCGAGTCAATGTAGCTTCAGCCTTGAGTTCATCAGCATAAGAAACGGGAAATATTTTATCCACCAGGGGAAGAAAATCGCGCAAAGTCTCGTATATGTCGAGAAACTTGAAGAGTTTTTCAGCAGCGCGCTTTGTCATGGAAACAGCTTCAGCGAAATTAAGGAGTTGGATCGTCATACCTCGAGACAAATTGCTGAGGATGTTCTCCGCAATTGATGGTTGATCCGCAAACACGGCATCAGCGAGCTTACGTTCGCTGGAGAAGAGCACATTAGTGCAGTGCCTGAATGTTACAATCCAAGCAGTAACCTCTCTCTCCAATGAATCCCAATTCATCTTTTGTACATCATCGATGCTATATTTTTCAAAACCAAGCTTATGCAAGCTTTCCTCCAATGCTTTCCTCCGTGCTATGAAATAGACCTGACAGCACTCAGATTCATAGCCTCCTGCAATCAAGGCTTTGGAAAAATTATTCAAGGTCGTTACGATTTCTTCAGAGTAGCCTGGAAATTTATTTTCTTCAGTAGGTGCCGCCGATTCAGGAATAGAGCCTCCTTGTTCTGCATCTGCATTAGTTGCTTCTTTATTAGGCTTGGCAGAAGGAGTTTCGATATCTGCATCAGGATTAATCTTGTAATCGTAGAGGATCGACTTGAATTCCTCCTCTATGTAGGACATTGCGCGTTGAAGAACACCATCAACGCGGCTGATTGAATAAGCATATTTGTACTCTGAAGAGAATTGACAGAGATAGGTCAATAGCTTGGAGATTCGATCTACAATATCCAAGAATGATGTGGCTACCTCCTGAGGGAGCTGGCTCCATTTGATCGGTGCATCGCCACCATCATAATCATCAATCTTGGCCTCAACAAGAACAGCAAATTGTTCCACAAACACAGGAACATCAGGAGGTTTAGATTCATCATTATCCCCTTTTAAGTTTGACGAATCAGAGATAAATTGATCGATTTCTTCGGAAACCTTTTCGAGATCAGGAGGCAAAGGAGAAGAATCTTCAGCCTTGGCCTCATCTTCATCATTTTTTTCGATGTCATCTGTCTTGGCACCATCAACATCTGTTGTTTTGATGACACCAACGTCAGTTGGCAGTTCTTCAACAATCTCTGCTTCTGAAGACTTTGACGATTCATCGGCGGGAGAAGGATTAATTTCAGTTTCATCTTTCAAAGGTAACGGTTCTGGAATTTCTGGCTGTTTGTCATTGGAATTATTGTCATTGGATTTTGTTTGATCAGAAGTTTGTGTTACTTTCTCTGCATCCATGACTGTGTGTGACTAACTCAAATGTGTTTAAATTGTCTACTCAAACAAAATAGATTGGAAGAAAATCAGATCAGGAAAGGGGAATTTTTAGGATTGTTTAATTTTGCGCAATGGTAAGAGCTGCTAAGACGAAGAAAACATGCAAAGAGAGAGCTGTCTAGGAAAATTGACCTTTCATTTTTTTCATTTTCTTGATCCGCAAAAACTGTAAACTAATTGTGAGATGCTATTAAATTTTTTGGGATATTGAAAGAAATGTTCATATTGTCTAAGTGTTGTGAGAGATTGGATTGGAGATGCAGCGAGCAAATCGACGAGAACTATTAAGTGTGCGGTCAAAACTGAATACAGATGGGTGAGAGAATTGAAGGCAAGATTAATTAGTAGTTAGTTACATAAAAGAGCTTTAACTTCCACTGTTCTCCACGTCTCTCTTAACTAATATTCTAATTGCCATAAACTTGCACGAATAAAGGAGGGCCTCTACTACTGACCATGTCCTTTGGATCTAGTCTTAACTTCTCCAAAATAATATTCCATATTGATCTAATTATTTATACTCTCCCCACAAAATTGATAGAGTATTACATTTTGCTAATATGATATGTTTCAGTTTCAACACTTTCGTTTTAGCAAGAATAGTTGATTCCAAGTGGCTGGGCATTAAGACTAAATTGATTAAGTGGAAATATATAATAGTATTGCTTTTGAAATAAACAAAAAGGGCAAGTATTTGATTTTTATGAAATAAGTAAGTAGAAGCTTAAGGAGCATTTGTTATTACATCTTTGAATTTTCTATATTGGTACAGTAACTTCCATTTTATTAAGATCAATCATTTGATAAATTTGAGGGGAAAAAATGAATGTGTGCAACTTAAATTTCTAATTTGATACACTAGAAAAGGAGGCTCGACCTATAGGGAGAGTGGTGGGCAGGGATTCTCTACAATGACACTATTGTAGACCAATTGAAAAAAAGGAATCACTTCCTATGGACTTGTTGAGAATGATTCTGATCTAGATCATGGCCTATTAGAAGTAGAAGACGCTCTGCTGGGATTTTTACGGATAGAAAAAAATGGCAGTCAGTTTGATAATGATCGTGTGACAAATTTTTAATTTGATACACTATCTTAAGCATGAATCATGTAATTCAAAGAGTTCTATGAAATGTTACGACTTCCAACTAGTAATCTATTGGCGCCTATATGTACGATGAAGAAGCAAAATATTGGGACATGATACTGGCAATTTGCAAATTCATATAAATAAAAAAACTATACAAATAATTGGAGTTTGGAGAAATAGTAAGACCACACTGCTTTTCCTTTCGAGCCGATGGTCTATCGAAACCACCTCTCCATCCTATAAAAGTAGAGGTAAGATCTGCGTATATCTTACCCTCTATAGACCCCACTGAATATGTTATTTTTTGTTGTTATAGTAAGATCACATTTGTGGGATTAAGGCCAAAGTGATTGTGACTTGTTAGAGTAAACACACTTTCAAAGACATTATATTGTCACAAAATTCGAAAATCAAAATGATCTGTTATAGATACAATATCTATCCGTCTGAATCAATTAATTAAGGAACTAATTGACTTGTAACACACGCACACCACCATAAAGCAAATTGTTATATAATTGGGGTAAAGTCATACTTGATGATATATTGTAACTATCCCACATCTTGAAAAAAAAAAAAATTATGATCAATATAAAATAGGCACAAAAGAGTGTAGACCTGAGATATTGATAGTCACACATCTCAATCTCCTCCTTTTCTTTCTCCAAATAGTTTTGTTGGTTAAACTTTTTTATATGACATCTGCTTGTTCAATTTATTTTTCTAAAATAGTCTTTTCCCAAGAAGCTAAATGAAAAGTATATGGCCATTTTCATTTGGTTTAGTCGTTTTCGGAATGCTATGTCACTGTTATGAAACAAATGATTTTGGGAACAATGTTAGATTTAGGGAAGATTTGATGTCTGAACACGATCACTTTTGAAAAAACTGGCAAAAAAAAAAAAGGGATTGGGTTATAACTCCTTCGGTATTTGCTTGGATCAAGATGAGCAGGCTAATTAGAATTGGGCAATTCGCATCTTTGGGGGTAGTCTTAATTTTTCAAAACTACTTCCACATGAGACGTAAAAAGGGGGGAGGGGTGAGAAATGCACAAAAAAAATTGCAAAAACAAGATACGTTGAGGGTGGTAATCAGATTTTGTCCATAGTGTAAAAAGTTTTGCAAATATTAGACTAAGGTACATAACTTCTTTGAGCACAACAAGCTACTTAAACGACAGGAAAATTATACTTAATGACCTTGAATATAAGTGGTCTTGAACTTTTGATCTCCGTTTATCCCATGGCCAAACCTTCAGGGTCAAAAGTGTTGCTAAACTTGAAGTTTTTTCCACGAAGCAAGCGGGATATATGCAATTGTAAATCACTCCTTAAACGAGCACAAAAAATAAAGAGCAACATGAAATTAATCCCTTGTCATACAAATTACGCCAAGCCCATTCTCTATGTAAGAGCAGACGTGCCAGGCCCAGCCCGGCCCGAGTTCTGATTTCATGTTATTCTATGATTATCAATTTTGACAAAAGTGAGTCGTCCACCTTATCCAAACTCGGGGTTAGACAAATTAAGTTGTGATTTGTTATACAAGTAGTCATGTTAACTTTGAACGAGTTGGATCATTTTGTCACCCAACCCACGTATTTTCACAGTATGTACAGGTGCGTATGGTAATTGGTAAACCTAGAAAAGGAATTAAGACGCCAAATGCAACAACTTTCCCATGCAGATCGAGAACTTATTATAAAGGTGTTTGATATATAATCAGATGCTAATAGGTAGAGAGATAATAGAAGAAAAGAATAAAAAAATGGGGTATTGTCCATGCTTCCGTAGCAAGAAAAAGGGGATCAACTTGAAAACCAAGCTAAGCAACAATTACGTCCCTATTGAAGCCGCCCCCACTACCCCTATCAAGTCTGATCATCCAGGTTCTATTTAATTTCTTTTAAATCTGTAATTATATATGTTTAATAGGCTTGCTACTAAGCTCCGATTCAATCTGTTTTCGTCTTGAAATATAAAATGCTATGCTTCCTCAGAATTTTAAAAGATCAAGTGAACGAAATTCACTCAAACTCTTCCAGCCTGATGAGAGTTTACAAGTAAAATATCAGAATGTATTAATATTTGGTAGGAGATAGTCTATAATAGTTATTTCACATTTAATATGAACGTGTTTAACTGTATACATAATGTAAAATGTTAATTTGACTTGCATGCCATTTTATTAGTGACGGTTAAAGAGAATACTGAAGTAATGATTGGGAAAAAATCTTTTAGTAAAATAATGTTAAATATTTTCTTGAGACATCTCAATTCTCAAAATGGAAAGACTATCATATAAATTTAGAGGAAGAATTGGTTTTGTTGTGTCAATGTCACAATCTCGGGTAGATAATTCAAAATTAGGGCAGGGCATAAAATACCTAAACCCGAATTACCCAATTGAATTGAAGATTTTGGTAATTTGGTATTCGGTACGGTATTCAGGAGTAAAATTTCATAATTACGGTATTCGGGTTCAGGTTTGGTATGAGATATTACCGAATACTGAATTATCTATTGAATAAAGGTTTACCCCTAGTTATAACCCATATATCTAATAGGACAATCAATAGTCCGCCAAAGAATCCTTTAGTCCCTATGAGCTATGATCATCGTATATGACTCTGAGTATCTGAGTGACTCAAAACAAAGTAGCAAAATAGGGGCATGTAACTAGTGCTATTGCTATCTGCAGTTCTTGGATAATTCATTTAGTAGCAGCATTTGAATTATCTTCTAGCCTTTTCTAATTTAATTTCCTAGATGTCTTTTAATTGTGTCAATTAGCTTTCTTGATGTCTTCTTAGTTGATGATCTTTTATTATATTGTGCTTCCACATCGAAAACATAATTAATTAAAGGAACCGTATTAAATTTATAATTCAGTCGATTCCAACTTCAATGCGGTATTACCGAATACCATACCGAACTAAAATTTGATTTACCGATTACCGAACCAAACTTTTTCGGTTCAGCATTTGGTATCTACTTTCAACTACCGATTACCGAAGTTTAGAAATGCCGAACCGAATACCGAATGCCCACCCCTATGAATCAAAATGGAGCCAAAGGACGAATTGTTGATTGTGATTTCACTTCCAGTGGAATACTATGAATGTAATTAGGACCGTTAAGTGTAGACGTTAAATAGAATCACACTTTTATCTTGTCAAGCCTTTACAATACCAAGTTATATTATTTGCTTACAGATAACCCTGGGTTTGTGGATTCTTCAGCTTGTGTGTAAGGACACAGAGGCGTGTGCTCTGACACCCCATATTTGTCCCTTTTAAAAATTGAGATTATAACAAGTTTGGATGAGTTAACCTGATCAATGCAAGATGTTCCCTGCTTCAATCCCACAGTGCATGAGGCCGATATTTTAGAACTATAGTCTGACTACAGTAAGCAAAATTAGAAGCTGGCGAATGCACAAGCTCAGGATTCACATACATGTTTGCATCTGCTGGCTGACGTGACATTTTATTTACGTTGTTCTAAACTTTTAGTAAATTGATTAGCTAGAGTGATATGCTCACAAAACTTCCCATGCTTGAAATATACAAACAGTTTATTGATGAATGCCTAGGTTCTGAAGTTATCTTTTGGTTAATTTGAACATCATCTGTTGAGACTAGTAAGTTGGAAGAAAATCCCATATTATATTTGGTTAATAAGGATCTTAAGTTGTGCTTTTAGAAGCTTGAATAGTTATGAATCCCCTGGTGCAATAATTCATCTGTTCCTTCTTTGTTGTTTTCTAAACGATTACATTGTTAATGATTTTTGTTACCTGAAATTTTATCTCGTATCAGTTTTCTTTTGAACCATTCTAAAGGTTTGAAGATGTAGGATCTCTAAGCTTCGCAGGTCTTGTATTCCATAACAATTTTCTTTTTTGTTCTTTTTAAAATTTGTATCTGTATTATGTTCACCTGCCAGATAATGCGGTCAAATATAGCACAGTCTTGGAACCCAAACAGAAAGTATCGATATCAAAAGACGGTTCTCCTCCGAGAAGCAACCTTCCAACTTTCTCGTACCGGGATCTTGCAACTGCGACAAACAATTTCAGGCGAGAATCCATTATTGGGGAAGGTGGCTTTGGGCCAGTATTCAAAGGGCAGCTTGAGACTGGCCAGGTGATTTTCACTAAATTAAAATTATATCCAGTGTCACGCTAAAGGAAGTGCGTTTTGGTCATTTCAAATTCATCATACTTTATTGTCCTGGAATTATTATTTTCTGTAACCATTTCAGGTTGTGGCTGTTAAGAAGCTAAATCATTCAGGTCTTCAAGGGGATAAGGAGTTCTTTGTGGAGGTTCACATGCTTTCACTGCTGCAGCACCCTAACCTGGTTAATCTAATTGGTTACTGCATTGAAGGAGAGCAACGCCTTCTTATCTATGAATTCATGCCTCTAGGATCTCTGGAGTATCATCTCCACGGTAATGCTAACAGACAATTCTCACTTACACAGGTTATGAGATTTGGATTTGCAACAAAAGAAAAGATTAGGTTATTTTAGTAATATTATTCTTTCCTGTATTGATCTGCTTCAGAGCTGGAGATTCATTCATTATTTGTTTAAACTTTTGGATGGCCTTTGATAGTGTAACTCATTATACCTATATAAAAAAAAAGTGTGACTCATTTAAGTTTGAAACAAGTCCATTTTGAGGATCCTTGAAGAGATGAAGTTACTATTATCACACTTTAATACTCATCCACTTCTATTTTCTTTAATATCTGTTATTTACCGAGGAAGTCTTCACTGCTTTGCTCCGACATATGCATTCCAAACTAGATCCGGCTGTTGCTTCAGCATGACACAGACTTCTGCCTTTGGCTATAGCTACTAAGCTTGTGTTATTTGGCAGATGAAAGACTGCAATGCCAAATTTGATGGATATCTTGTTTCTCACTTCACCTCTTGCCGCAAAAATGAATCAACTGCCTTCTTTGCTTGATTTGAACTTACTTTTTCTGTAGAATTTTGTTAAATTGTACATGCATAAGAGGATGCAACTCATATATGCATTTTGCCTCTAAAATATGATAAGTGATGATCTAGTATAATGTGCAGATATGACGCCTGACATGGAGCCATTGGATTGGGATACCAGGATGATAATAGCATCTGGGGCTGCCAAAGGCCTTGATTACCTTCACAACCAAGCTGATCGTCCTGTTATCTACAGGGACCTTAAGTCAGCAAACATATTATTGGGTGAGGGTTTCCATGCTAAACTTTCTGACTTTGGTCTTGCAAAGTTTGGTCCAAGTGCAGACGATACACATGTTTCAACTCGGGTTATGGGCACTCATGGATATTGCGCACCTGAGTATGCTGGAACTGGAAAACTGACTATGAAATCAGACATATATAGTTTTGGTGTGCTCTTGTTGGAGCTAATTACTGGATGTAGAGCAATGGATAACACTCGCGAACATGGAAAAGAAATGCTTGTTGACTGGGTAATCACCTCACAGTATATACTTAGCAAGCTGGAAAATAATCCAATTTTGAAATAAATACATGTAACAAATATAAGTTTTTGTTTCACTATTTAAAAATTTATGTCTTGACTCTGCCATCTAGTACTTTAGCTTTGAATCAAAAAGTTTATCCAACATTTCAAAGGTATTTTGTTGAAGGTCTTCGGTCTGGGAGGAGCCCGAAGTTTCCGGAAATTGAGAATGACTGGTCAAGATTAAATACCATCTTTGCACAGTTCTCACCATTTTGTCATAAAATATATCATAAACTAAATCGTTTCATTTGTTTTTCTGAATGTTCTGAATGAGAAGTGTTGAGCTTGGTAACATTAGGCTCCTGTTATGTCATTTCTTGTTTGTGCACTTTCTTTTCTCCCTGCTAACTGTGAGGTTTCTTTGCCCCTTCGCAGGCACGTCCTATGTTGAAAGACCGCATGAACTTTGTACAATTAGCGGATCCAATGTTAAGAGGCAAGTTTCCACAATCTGTTTTCCGCAGGGTAGTAGAACTGGCGTTAATGTGTGTTCAGGATGATCCCCACGCTCGACCTCACACGAAAGACATTGTGCTTGCTTTCAGTTACTTTGCATCCCAAAAGCATGATTCACATGCTGCTCAGTCAAATCAGATTGGATCTCAGGGAGAAGAACTAACAAATGGGAGCCCTGTTGATTTTAATGGAGCTGGGATCGATGTAAAGGAAATGAGAGCTTTGAACAAGGATCAAGAGCGGGAGCGAGCTGTTGCTGAGGCCAAGCAGTGGGGCGAGACCTGGAGAGAGAAAGGGAAACAAAATGTGGAAGATGATTTTGATTATAAATCAAGGTGGTGATTGCAAGTTAGTTTCCTTGACAGAGAACTTCGAGGTTCTACGTAGATTGATATTCTGAGATTACCATAAATTCTAGAGCAGCAGGAACATTTTGTTTCAGGTGAAGTAACTTCCGATCACCATAGGGGCTCTTTGTTAGGTGCTGTCACTCTGTCAAAATTTGAAAAAGTTAACGTCAGAAAAAATCAAGGGGACTCAACGCATGATATATATACGTAAAAAGATTTTCTATTACCGAACGAAATTGACACCCCTTTGATACATGTGGCTCCACTGCTGGCGAGTATGAATAACCTATACATGTGGCTCCGCCACTGGCGAGTATGCAATGGTTATTCGCATACATTGTGGTAAAAAATTTCAACCCTGATTAATGATTTGTCCGTATTGATGTATTTGTTAGTTTTGTTATGCTTGATATAATAATTTAACGCTCAGAATAATTCAATAGAGACAGTGACACAATGGTGGATGACATTTATCATTGTTGAGACGTTGAGTAATTAGATTTTGCTTCTGCCTGTCACGTTAATCTTATTCAACTACTAACCAAATTACCAAGATGTTTGTTGGAAGATTATGCTGCATTAAAATAAAGCTAACCGCATGGATTAAGATTCAGGAGTAAACTCTTAGGGGTCGTTTTGTTTTGAGACAAGTTATGTGGAGATTAATACTGTAGGAATTGTACTTAGAGGGTAGTAAGGTAATGTAAGTATGAATTATTCATACAGGAATTGTGATATTATACATGTATTATCTCTTGTACAATGTATAATTTAAACTGTGTGTTTGTTCACTGTTAGTTTTAAAATTTATTTAACACATGGGAAGTTATTTTGAACATTTTAATTGTTTCCATATATTACTAATCTCCACATTTTTATTCCACTATCTACTTCTCACAGTGGCGGAGCCAGGATTTATGTCAAGGGGGTTCAAAAATATAAAGAAGCCATAAATGAAGAAGCTAAGGGGGTTCAACGTCTACTATATATACATAAAAAATAATTTTCACCTTGTATATACAGTGCAATTTTTCGCCGAAGGGGGTTCGGATGAACCCCCTGGCTTCTTACTAGGTCCGCCCCTGACTTCTCATACCATAATAAATAAATTTCTGCATAACTCGCACACTATTTATGCAGTAGCTTAAAGTAACCAAACACTGAGGTGCTAGATTATATGCGGATATATGAAACCAAATGACTCAAGTACCACCCACTTCTAAAATATGATCACACAAACATGGGGAAAATATTAAAAAGAAAAAAGCAAAATGAAAGGTCCTACCGGGAGTCGAACCCAGGTCGCTGGATTCAAAGTCCAGAGTGCTAACCACTACACCATAGAACCAGTTGAAATTATACTTCAGCTGTTTAATATTGATCCAAGCTGCAAATTTGAAATGTCATAACCATCGGCAGTCCAATGTTGATTAGCTGCACTTTCAAGGTAACAAGTTTATTCTTACATATGTAGAGTTCAAATCACTTAAAACAATGCTTTTTTCTTCGTTTGTCTTCCCTTATATTGATGAATTCCATTTAAAAGTGGAAGAAAAAAATGTAAGACAATTAGCTCATACTAGTATTTAATTTTGTAGGGATTTAGTAGCTCAGTTGGTTGGCTACCTGAACTTTCACCTTGTTGGTAAGGGTTCGAATCCCCACATTAGAATTCTCTTCCCCTACCCTACATAATAAAAACAATTTAAAATAAAAAATAATAATTATACTAGTATTTCATTTGGGTAAATATATTTGGCACAACCACAAATGGCACAACTTGACACAACTCCACCTTTTTAGGGGTATTAATGTAAATTCAAGTGGACTTTTGACACAAATTGCACAAATGTCATCATTGTCTATTATGTTCTTTTTGAATGTATACTTTTCTTATATAGTGTATATATATATATATATATATATATATATTCCTATTTCTATTTATTTATTTATTTATTCCTTATTGTTTTATTGGTCATCAAATAGGTGTTGACCAATTACTTAAGAAAAAAAGTAGAACTTAGGTACTAAAGTACACCTCCACTTTGCTTTACTTTTTATTTCTTAGGATTCAAAAGGAACTCAATACTCCGCAAATGAAACAAAGGAGCGGTATATCATAACAATGTAAAGACAATACTAATTTTGTTATAAAATGAAGCTAAAAGAGTAATAATATTAAAGGATGAAAACTATAAACATAGAGTGACAAAGAGGAGAGATTTTATTATTCTTCCAAAATGTGTTTCAAGTACATTACATATGAAAACTTATGTCTCTATTTATAGTGCTACATATGCATTCAATATATGAGATAATGGAAGAACCATTAATATGGTGGAAGATAATGGAAGAGGCATTATATTTGTGTAGTGGACATCCATTCTATATTTCATAACACTCCCCCTTGGATGTCCATAGATGATGTGTATCGTTAAAAACCTTATTAGGAAAAACCCTGTGGAAAAAAGCCTCAATGAAGGAAAAAGAGTACACATATCTAGTAATACGCTTTGAGAGCTGCCTCATTAAAAACCTTACCAAGAAAACTCAATGGGACAAAACTTGGTTAAGGAAAAAAGAGTACAACGCGTATTGCACCCCCCCCTAACGAAGACCAATATTCAGATGTGGGAGTCTTTGCATTCCAATCTTGAATATCATCTTCTCAAGAGTTGAAGTTGGCAAAGATTTGGTGAACAAATCTGCAGGATTGTCACTTGAACGAATTTGTTGCACATCAATATCACCTTTCTTCTGGAAATCATGTGTGAAAAATAACTTTGGTGAAATGTGCTTCGTTCTATCTCCTTTTATAAATCCTCCTTTTAATTGAGCTATGCATGCAGCATTGTCTTCATATAATACTATGGATAATTTTGTATCACACTTCACCCCACATCTTTCTCTAATGAAATGTATCACTGATCTCAACCACACACATTCTCTACTTGCTTCATGAATAGCTATTATATCAGCATGATTCGAAGAAGTAGCAACAATGGACTGCTTTGTGGATCGCCATGATATAGCAGTAGTACCTCCGCATGTAAACAGATAGCCTGTTTGAGATCGAACTTTATGTGGATCAGATAAATAACCTGCATCTGCATAACCAACAAGATCTGTACTACCTTTGTTAGTATAAAACAGACTCATATCGCTAGTTCCCTTCAGATATCGCAATATATGCTTAACTCCGTTCCAATGTCTTCGTGTAGGAGAAGAGTTATATCTTGCTAGCAAATTAACAGACAACGCTATGTCAGGTCTTGTAGAGTTAGCAAGATACATAAGTGCACCAATTGCACTAAGATATGGTACTTCAGGACCAAGAAGCTCTTCATTTTCTTCTTGAGGTCGGAACGGATATTTACTCACTTCAAGTGAGCGAACAATCATTGGAGTACTTAAAGGATGCGCATTGTCCATGTAAAATCATTTTAAAACCTTTTCGGTATAAGCAGATTGATGGATAAAGATCCCATCTGTCAAATGTTCAATCTGCAAACCAAGACAAAGTTTTGCTTTTCCCAGATCTTTCATCTCAAATTCTTTCTTTAAATATTCAATCGCCTTTTGGAGCTCTTCTGGAGTTCCAATTAGGTTTTATGTCATCAACATAAACAGCGATTATAATGAACTCTGATTTTGTTTTCTTAATAAAAACACATGGACAAATGACATCATTTATATAACCTTCTTTTACCAAGTATTCACTGAGGCGATTGTACCACATGCGCCCTGATTGTTTTAGACCATACAACGATCTATGTAATCTGATTGAATACATCTCCCGAGACTTTGAGTTAATTGCTTCAGGCATTTTAAATCCTTCAGGAATTTTCATATAGACTTCATTATCAAGTGAGCCATAAAGGTGAGCTGTAACCACATCCATCAGATGTATTTCAAGGTTTTCATGTACAGCTAAACTGATGAGATATCGAAATGTTATGTCATCCATAACGGGTGAATATGTTTCTTCATAGTCGATACCGGGTCGTTAAGAGAATCCTTGTGCAATAAGGCGTGCCTTGTATCTCACAATTTCATTTCTCTCATTTCTTTTTCGCACAAAAACCCATTTATGGCTAATTGGTTTTACACCATTAGGAGTTTGGACTACAGGTCCAAAAACCTCACGTTTGGCAAGTGAATTCAATTCTGATTGAACTGCGTCTTGCCATTTTGGCCAATCATAACTTCGTCGACATTCTTCGACAGATTGGGGTTCCTGATCGTCAATGTCTTTCATAATATTTAGTGCAACATTATATGCAAAAACATTATCCACCATAATCTTCGATCGATTCAAATTTATCCCATCACCAGAAGAACTCAATGATAGTTCTTTATTTACTTGAGTCTCGGGTTCCCTAATATCTTCAGGAGTATCAGGATTTGTCAGATCTTGAATATCTTCATGATATTCTTTCATAGTGTCATTTTGATCATTTTTCGTGTTTCTTTTTCTAGGATTTTTATCCTTAGAACCCAATGGCCTACCACGCTTCAGACGTGCATGAGATTCAGAGGCTATGACACTAGTAGATTTTCCCTTTGGGACATCAATTCGGATAGCCACATTCTCTGCAGTGATATGTGACTTAGTTATCCTTTTCAAATCAGTAAATGCGTCTGGCATTTGATTTGCTATTTTTTGCAAGTGAATGATCTTCTGGATCTCCTGTTCACATATGGGGGCACGTGGATCAAAATGAGATAGTGATGGAACTTTCCACACAATTTCTCTTTTGTTTTCTTTTCTCTCTCCCCCTTATTGTGGAAAATTTGTTTCATCAAATCGACAATCTGCAAATCGGGCAGTGAATAAATCTCCCGTCAATGGCTCAAGATAGCGAATAATAGAGGGTGATTCAAACCCAACATATATACCTAACCTTCTTTGGGGGCCCATCTTAGTACGTTGTGGTGGTGCTACAGGCACATATACAGCACAACCAAAGATTCGGAGATGAGCAATATTTGGTTCATGACCAAATACTAATTGTGACGGGGAGTATTTATTATAATGAGTTGGTCTGAGACGAATAAGAGATGTTGCATGTAAGATAGCATGTCCCCAGACGGTAGTGGGCAACCGTGTTTTCATAAGTAGTGGTCTTGCTATCAATTGTAGTCGTTTAATAAATGACTCAGCAAGGCCATTTTGGGTATGAACATGTGCTACAGGATGTTCAACTTTTATCCCAACTGATAAACAATAATCATCAAAAGATTGAGACGTAAATTATCCGGCATTATCGAGACGTATAGCCTTAATGGGATAATCCGGACACTGTGCCCTTAAGCGTATTATTTGTGCCAATAATTTCGCAAACGCCAGGTTTCGAGACGATAGGAGGCACACATGAGATCATCTTGAAGATGCGTCTATTAGGACCATAAAATATCTGAATGACCCACAAGGTGGATGAATAGGTCCATATATATCCCCATGTATACGTTCTAGAAAAGCAGGGGATTCAATGTCAACTTTCATTGGTGATGGCTTAGCTATCAACTTACCCTGATAACAAGCAGCACATAAAAATTCACCACTTTCAAGAATCTTCAGGTTCTTAAGTGGATGCCCATTTGAATTTTTAATAATTCGTCTCATCATTATTGATCCAGGGTGACCTATTCGATCATGCCAAAGCACAAAAGTACTTGAATCATTAAACTTCTGGTTTACGATCGAGTGTGCTTCAATTGTACTAATTTTTGCATAATATAGACCAGAAGACAAAGTTGGCAATTTCTCTAAAAATATTTCTGGCCGGAGACATTCTTTGTAATGGCAAGATATTCATCATTTATTTCGTTTAATGTCTCAGCGTGATATCCATTACGGCGGATATCTTTGAAACTTAACAAGTTTCTTGGGGATTTAGAAGAGAATAATGCATCTTCTATAACAAGTTTCGTCCCCTTAGTCAGAAATATAGTAGCTCTTCCGGAGCCTTCAATCAATTTCGAATTGCCAGAAATTGTATTAATATTTCCCCTTTTTCTACGCAAGTGAGAAAAGTATTTCTCATCTTTGAATATGGCATGTGTTGTTCCACTATCAATTACACAAATATCTTCATGATTGGTCATTGATCCAAATAAAATTTGAGGAATTTCCATAGATTCTTCAAAATGAAATAATAGATAAAGTGAATATCGAAGTAGATATTATGATTAGGCAAAGCATTACACACATTTTATTACATAAACATGGAAACATAACCACATACAAACGACACGTATGAAATATCTAAGTTTTTACAGATCCATTACCGATCAAATGATCTATTTTTCCTTCAGGAAGTTCAAAGAAATCTGGCACATCTAGATGCATGGGCTCAACATTATCTTCAGAAATAAAATTTGCTTCGGCATCCTTTTCTGCCCTTTTGAGAGAGGTTTGATACAGCACAATTAGGTGCTTTGGCGTACGACAGGTATGTGACCAGTGCCCCTTTCCTCCACATCGAAAGCATTTATTTTCTGAATTTTTCTTTTGCCCAGTTTCATACTTTTCATCCTTCCTTTTACACTGCTGGTGGTGAAGGGTATTATTTGGTGCAAGACGAGAATCATGATTAAAATTTCTTCCTTGACCACGGCCATGACCACGACTGGGGCCACAACCTCTTCCACGCCTAGAATGGCGAAAATTTGCCTCATTCACTTCAGGGAATGGGGCAGTACCAGTGGGTCGGCTTTCATGATTTTTCATTAATAATTCATTATGTTGTTCAGCCACTAGAAGATGTGCGATTAGATCAGAATATTTCTTGAACTTCATTTCTCGGTATTGCTGCTGCAGGAGCATACTCGAGGCAGGAAAAATGGAGAATGTTTTCTCCAGCATATCATGATCAGTGATATTTTCACCACATAATTTCAACTGAGAAATAATTTTAAACATGGCAGAATTATATGCTTTAATAGATTTAAAATCTTGTAGCCTTAAATGGAGCCAATCAAAACGTGCTTGTGAAAGTATGACCATCTTTAGGTGGTCATATCTATCTTTTAAATTATTCCACAGAGTAAGAGGATCTTTAACAGTGAGATATTCCATTTTCAAGTCCTCATCAAGGTGATGGCGAAGGAATATCATTGCCTTGGCACGGTCTTGGTTTGATGCCTCATTTTTATCTTTGATGGTGTCTGCCAGACCCATCGCATTAAGGTGAATTTCGGCATCAAGAATCCAAGACATATAGCTATTGCCGGATAAATATAAGGCTACAAATTCACGTTTAGTAAGATTTGTCATTAGTAAAGGGAAATAGAAAGTCAATACCTTCGAGGCTTTTAAAGTATTTGCTCAGAACGACAGAGTCTCGTGCTGATAACGTGTTATAAAATGAAGCTAAAAGAGTAATAATATTAAAGGATGAAAACTATAAACATAGAGTGACAAAGAGGAGAGATTTTATTATTCTTCCAAAATGTGTTTCAAGTACATTACATATGAAAACTTATGCCTCTATTTATAGTGCTACATATGCATTCAATATATGAGATAATGAAAGAACCATTAATATGGTGGAAGATAATGGAAGAGGCATTATATTTGTGTAGTGGACATCCATTCTATATTTCATAACAAATTTGAGGTTTTCGGAGTATATTTACTAACGTTCGTGTTCTTTCTTTCGAATATATTGTAATATTTTACGCCTTCGACTATATAATGGTGTATTTATTAAACATATAATATATTTTTCATGTTTTTAATATGTTTTGCATAAATTTATTTGAGGTAAATACAGTGTATACATTGACCTTTGCAGGATGAAACCATAAAAACTTAACTCTCTGCTTAAAGAAAAAAATAGATAATTAAAAACAAAGGAAGAATATATTCTGTGTTAAAAACTTATATTAGATATATGTATATGCTTAATATAGACACACACGCGCGCGCGCACATAAATCTGAACTTTTTAAAATCAAAATGTTCCTTTCTTTATAAAAATAAAGAGAGTAGTTTCACGATGCAAAAAACATCTTCAAAAGACCGAAGACTTTTAGATGTTCAAAATTACAAAACACATAAAAATTAAGTACTAATAATAAGCTTAATTAAAACTCCAAATTTGATATATTAAAATTGAACACTTAAAGAGTCTTTAGAATATTTTTAACACTCGACATTTTACAAAAATTGTTTGATAAAATTTACAAGTTATTTTATAACCGCGCGAAGCACGGACAAATTCACTAGTTAGATATAATTGAGTAACAATTAACAAATTTTAATTTAAGTCAATCAGTTTTTTTTTTTTTTAAATAGTGGATGTAACAACTCAACATTATGGTTGACTTTAATTAAAATATCTAAATAGTTCAATTTAACTAAGTATTACTTATATAAGATTGAGTAAAACAAATTGATACTATTGATTCAATTTCATCAATTAAAAAAATGTGGATGTAATAAGTAGTCAACATTGTGGTTTACTTTAATTAAAACATTGAATTATCTCCATTTAGCTACGTATTAGATAGAATTGGTAACTATTAATAAGTTTAGATCTAATTCAATCAATTTTTTAAAAATAGTGGATGTAATAAGTAGTCAACATTATGATTGACTTTAATTAAATTTCTTTAATTTAGTTAAGTATTATATATGATTGAGTAACAATTAGCAACTTTTGATTTATTTAATCATTTTTTTTATAATTTTGTTTTTTAAAAAAGATGTAACAAGTAGTCATATTATGGTTGATTTTAATTGAAATATTGAATTATCTCAATTAGCTATGTATTAGATAGAATTGAGTAATAATTAACAGGTTTATATCTAATCCAATCAATTTAAACAAAAACAGTGGATGTAACAAGTAGTCAACACTACAGTGGATGTAACAAGTAACTAAATACTAGATAGTGTTGAGTAGCAATTAGTGAGTTAAGATTTAATTCAATCAATTTTTTCTTTTTTATTTAAAAAGTGTGGATAACAAGTAGTCAACACTATGATTGACTTTAATTGAAATATTGAATTGCTTCAATTTAGCTAAGTATTATGTAAGATTAAGTAAAATGTTTGCTAAGTTTTGATTCAATTCAAGATAAAATGTATATAAAAAGTAGTCAACACTGTGGTTGATTTTAATTGCAATATTGAATTATCTCAATTTAACTAAGTATTAGATATGATTGAGTAACAATAAGCATGTTCAAATCTAAATCAATCAATCTAAAAAATATAGCGGATGTATCAAGCAATCAACACTATGGTGGATTTTAATTGAATTGAATTGCTTTCAATTTACCTAAGTATTATACATGATAGAGTAAATTTAATTCAATCCTTATTTAAAAAAAAAAATATAGATGTAACAAGTAGTCAATACTATGATTGACATTAATTTAAACATTGAATTATCTCGATTAGCTAAGTATTAAATATAATTAAGTAACAATTAACAAGCTCTGATTTACTTCAATCAGTTTTCTTTTACAAAAACAGCGGATGAAACAAGTAGTCACATTATGTTTGACTTTGAATGAAATATTTAATTTAGAAAAAAAAATACAGATAAGTACTATTATATATGATTGAGGAACAATTAACAAGTTTTTATTTAATTTAATTAATTTTTTAAAAATGGCAAAATACACTAAAACCCCAAACGTATAACCGGATTAATTATGACGCACCCAACCTTTGCGGGCGACCTATTACCCCTCTAGTCTTAATTTTTCAGTATTTTAGTGACCTTTTAGCGCTGATCTGGCAATGTGCGTGACTACACGACCAAGCAGCGCATGAGGGGGGCATTTGACCAGTTATTTTTTGACACGTGTATAAAAATAACGGGAAAAACCCGTCCCACCCCCTCCCCCTTTATTTTATCTTCCTTCTTCTAAATCTTTCGCTTAATTTTTTTTTCTAGGGTTCTTAATGAAAGAGTTCAAATCGGAGTTGAACAATCTTTGTAGTCAAAATGACGATCCAAAGATGAAGCGTCAAGTGCGATGCATCACGGAGTATTATTAAAAATGCAGATTTCTTGGTCTCCCAATAATCGCGAAAGAAGATTTTGGACATGCCCATTCTATGGGGTACGATTATAAATATATTTTTTTATGTTGCGTGCCTTATTTCTGCCACACATTACAGTGTTCCTAACATGAGTTGTTTTATTTTATAGGCTAAGAAATGTAAGTTCTTTGAATGGAGGGATGATCCTATTGATGAAAGGTCTAAGTTTGTTATTCACAATTTGATTAAGAAAATGGAAGAGAAGCAGTGGAATTGAAGAAGAAAATGGAAGAGCAAATGGTGGAATTGAAGAAGAAAATGGCGGAAGAAGTTGGTTTGACAAATGAAATGGAAGAAGGAGAGTCTTCTTGCATTGATGGAGATATTGGTAATGACAATAGCGAAATGGCCATCGGTATGAGAATATCACTACAAATGAAGAGATGAAAGTGTTAAAGGTTGAAGAAGAGATGAAAGTGTCAAAGCTTGAAGAAGAGATGAAAGTGATGAAGCTTGAACAAGAGAAGGGGGTAGATGCATTACTATTAACAAGTTTTTGTTTTTGTGTTTCTTTGGTGTTGTTATTTGGTTTATTGGGTGTTTTTGAACAAGCATTACCAATGTCGATTGCCATAGTAGGATTACATGTTTGTATGTTGAAGGATGTTTAAGTGATTGTTATTCACTTTATGTATGTAAGTTGAAGAAGTTTCTTGTCATGGATGTTCAATTAAAAAGTTGTCTTCATTCAACTTGAGAAGAAAAACCATAGATAAAGATAAAGTTCATAGATATAGATTTCATTGATGATAATTCATAAACTTTACATAATAGGGAGAAACCTAATCTATATAACTTCCCTCTTGATATTAACAAAGAAGGTTACTTTCTCATTATGTTCACAACCATTAAAGCATAAGACGTGTCCTTCCCTTAGAAGGTTTGCATCAATGAAATCCTTCCACCCTTGGCAGAGGCGGGTATGCGCGCCAACCTTATACATCATATTGTATTCACACTGCTCGTAGAAAAAAACAGCTTGTGTAGTTGTGTTTGGAAGAAAATCTTGTATATTAGAAGGTAGGATCTGCACAAAATGCATGAGGTATTATGAATAAGTAAACACATCAATTGAAATAAGTTTGCAAAATAACACTTACAAAGTCATCGTTGTCAACGTATGATTTGGTTAGTTTCTTCTCGAAGTAAATCGGTTCATCTTCACCTAGAGGCATTTTGCTATGAAATTTGTTGTTTGAATGAGAAGGAATGGTGTGGGGATGAGTTGAAATGGACAACTTAATAGGCTATTTATAGGATGATGATATTTAATGGTTACAATTCTCATTAGCCTTCCCAACTACCAGTGAATGAATTCAATTAGATTGAATTGAAACGTCCAATGCAGACTGACTGAATTCATTTCAGTCAATGTACCTGAATTCAAGCCACCACAGAAATATGCCCACATTTATATGTACACACACGACACAGTGCACAGACTGCACATTTAACTTTAGTGCTCAATGTACACACTGCCCAAATCACAGTACCACAACTAACAGAGCATAAACAATGGACACAAACAAGTATGATTAATAAGTCATTCTAACACTTAATTAAGCAAAAAACATTAAGTCATTGTAACTGCTAATTCAAGTCTTCCAAACTGCCGAATTCATACAAAGCAGATAATTATCCAAAAAACAACTTAATTCTAGTAATCTAAGTAATGATCATCACTTCCATGGCCTCTTTCCTTTGCTGCTAGGGGCCTTGTTGAGTTTGTCCCTTCTAATCTCATCAAGCATGCTTCTTGAGTAGCATGGTTTGCCTTTGTATCTCATCCCTTGCCGTGCCTTGTGACCAAGGTCTCCAGTGACTTCAGCAGATCTTATAGGCTGAGTTGCTTGATGTTTACCACCAAAATTCAGCACTCTACTAGTAGGCATGCCATGTTGCAATAAACAAATTTGAAAATTAGTCACTTCACAACTTCACATACCAATGCCATTGTAAAGAAAATATTAAACTTACATTCAGGGATGTATAACCACTCTCAGCAACAAAGACTCCCATACCAACTATTTTAGATCTTTTATTTGGGTAAGAAGGGGGACCCTCAGAATCAACTCTTTTGAGAACAGCAGGGGCAAGACTAGCAACAGCCTCTGTTACCTTTCTTGGCCTTCCTCTAGGCTTTAGAGTAGCAACTGCAGGTTCTTTTCTTGGCCTTCCTCTAGGCTTTAGAGTAGCAACTGCAGGTTCTTTTCTTGGTCTTCCCCTTGGTCTTGGAGGAGCACTAGGCACATTAGGATCTTTTCTTGGCCTACCCCTTGGTCTTGGAGGAGTTTCATGTACCACAGGTGCTTTTCTTGGTCTCCCCCTTGGCCTTGGGACATTGTTTGAAGCAACAGTTGTTTGAGAAGCAGCAAAGGTTTGAGAGGCAGCAAAGGTTTGAGAGGCATCATTAGTTTGAGAGGCAGTACTGGTTTGAGAAGCAGCAAATGTTTGAGAAGCATCAAATGTTTGAGAAGTAGTACTGGCTTGAGAAGCAGCAAAAGCAGACCATGTTCCCCTCTACAAGTAAAATGCAAAGTCATAAAAATTCAATAGTGCAGTGCAAAGTCAAGAAAATTGTAGGAAGGACATACCCTCTGACAGCCTCTTTTATTGTGGTTTTTACCTCCACATTGGCTGCAAGTCATCAACATGCCTGTTCTTGGCATTTTTCCACATTTCTTTGCTTCACTGGCCTCTTTCCTTCTTGCTTTTGAGGGACTGCCTAGCATTTTTCTGATGATTGGTGGTGCAATAGCAGGATTAGCAGACCTAGGCCACATTGCCATATTTGTCATTGGTTGAATGTAGTGACAATAGGTTTTGAACCAGTTCTTCTTGCTATAGTATTCATGGACACATTCAATAGGTTCATACTTCTTGTACAACATGGCACAAATGGCATGTGGACATGGTATTCCTTTGAGCTGCCATGACCTACAACTACATTTCTCATTGACAATATCAACAGTGTGCTGATATGGACCATCAAGAATCTCAAACCCATGCTTACCATTAAACACAATATTATAGTTCATTGACTTCCCCATGTTTTCTTCCAATGTCCTTAATGTCATTAGAGATATTCTTGTGACCCAAGTGTTTGCAAAAGACCTCATCATGCTTATCCTATTCATTACCTTAATCCTAATCTCTTCTAGCATGGTTATGATGGTTTTGTGTCTTGCAGGCAAGATCCAAGCATTAAAGCTCTCAGCCATATTATTGTCAATGATGTCACACTTAATTTCAGTATTAAAGTATACCTTACAAAAAGTGTGTTCCTTGTAGTAGAGTAAATCCTCAACAATCTTCTCACCACTAAGCAGCTCTAATTTGTCCAAATTTCTCCTCAAATTTGCCTCAAATGTGCTTCTAGCACATTTCCAAAAAATCAGCCTCCTTTCAAGGCCTCCCCAATCTTTTGACCAGTTTGCAAGGATGTGTCTAGCACATTGCCTTTGCTCCACTTCTGGTAGGAGCTTTTTTATAGTGGCAAGAAGCCCCTGAAAAGGAACAGTATAAAATCAGCAAAGTGTAACAACATAAACAATATAAAATCAACAGTTTAGTACCTTCTGCATATCTGAAATGACTGTGTAACCAGTCCCATCGCCTAAGTTCAAGTCTTCAATCAATATTTTCAAAAACCAAGTCCATGTGGTTTTGTTCTCACACTCCACAACAGCCCAAGCAATTGGCAACATCTGGTTGTTGCTATCCTTAGCCACAACAACTAGCAGTTGACCCTTGCTACAACCCTTTAAGAAACAGATGCATCTTCTACAACCACACAAAAATGAACTTTTCAAAGCATCAAAACAGATGTAGAAACCTAAGAAGCAAGGCCTACCATCTTCAGCAAATTCTGTAGTAGACACTTTCACCACACAAGTACTTCCAGGATTTGTTCTCAACACTTCATCTCTGTAATCAAGTATTCTTCCAAACTCTTTTTCTTGATCACCCATGATCTCTAGTAAAACCTTAGATCTAGTTCTCCTAACAGTGGACCTGCCAACATGTACACCAAGTTCCTTCCTAATTGCCTCTTGGAGGTTGCAAATTCTGATGTTTGGTTGTTCAGTAATTCTATCTTTGTAGTGGGTGGCTAGGTACTTAGAATTGCACATATAGTTCCTTGTGGTCTGAACACATCTATGTTTAGGATAGTATGTTTTGATTTGAAAATTCTTGGTTGAATTGTCCAGTTTAGCATAAATTAACCAAGGACAGCCATCCCTACATGTGACCCTCACCCTTGAAGGCTCATTGACAAACTAATCTAACTGAATATGCTTTTGAAGTGAATATCTAGTTACAACATCTCTAAACTCATTAACACTCTGAAAAATCATACCAAGCTGCCATACTACCTTCTTACATGTAGGGTCAAACCTTATGTATTTACTTTCCCTTCTAGGTTTCAAGGTTACCCCCTCCTCAGCATCATCCTCATCAAATGTACAACTATATGCATCAGAACTAAAGTAAAAGGGTTCATCACCACCTACCCTTCCTTCGAAACCTCTTTCATTAGGTTCTGTTTCATCAAATCCTATGTCTTGTTCAACTTCACCTAAAGGTGCATCATCAATGTTAGGTTGCCCCTTTTTCTCTCTTCTAGTCCTTCTCTTATAAGCCCTCCTTTCAGCCCTAAATGTTCTAACTTCCTCATGTACATCAGATCCATCATCACCATCTGGACCATCAAATACTGCCACATGGTCTGATTCTACATCACATTCAACATCTGATTCAACATCAGAATATGTTGATTGAGAGTCAACATGGTCACTACTTACTTGCTTTGCATTTTCACCATCTTCAGGTTCAGTTTGTTTGGGTGAATTTTCAACAACTTCTGTTTGCAGGGTTGAAGAATTAGTGGGAAATTGAGAGGGTGAAGTAGTAGTTGCTGCAGTTTCAAGTGGTGTATTTTCAGTGGCTGGGTTCTCATTAGGGTTGCTTTGACAAACATTTGGTTCACATTGGATACCCTCACCAACTTTATTAAAAACATCACTTTTTGTTTGGTTGTTGGGAACAATATATTCCAAAGGCAATGGGGGCACATGTGGTTCATCTACCATGTGGCAGACATAAATCTCCATAATGTCCCCATCTTTCAAACTTAGGGAAAGGTCCAAAATATCCTTGTCAGTAAGTACATCTACAAGAATGTCACTATTAGGGGGCTTCACCTTAAAACCACAACTTGGACTATATCCTAATTCCTTTATGTAGTCCCTAAGCTCAAAGTATGACAACGTATCAACATCAACATCTAAGAATTCTGTACAATTACCACCCTCATATCTTGGCACACCACTACTTAAATCAAATACCCACCATAAAACCATCTCAACGTAACATAAATAAAATCAGCTATACTTGAAAGTTACAAAGCAACAATACTTAACAAAACCCTTAAATTACAAATCAACAAAACTTCTCACCAACAAGCAACATCAAAGGGAAACATATGTTTTTTAACAAAATCAGCAACAAAAGTTACTCGTTCATTTACCTCATTCTACTAAAAAAACCCTACATTAACAAACACCCGATTCAAAACCCTAGAATGCAAGCAAATAATTAAATGTGTCAAAACCCTAAATTTACCTCACGAATGATAGCCTTCTTTAGCAAAACAAACTTCACCAAACTTGAGAATGCAAAAACGACCCTAGAAATCACTAAGTATTACGCGAATTAATGTATGTGGTGGAAGATCGGTTGAAAATTATCAAGGTAAACAGTGCCAAATCTGTGAAAATCGATGAGAGAGAGAGAGGGGAGTTTTAAAATCTGTGCCTTTTAATTTTGTTTACGTTTAAGGGTGAAATGAAAAGGGAGTTAAAAAATAATGCTGAATTGGAAAATTAAGAGGCGCGTGTACAACACGTAAGATAAAAAATTGGGGGTCACTAAAAATCAGCGAAAAAAGGCCACTAAAATACTGAAAAATTAAGACTGGGGGGGGGGGGGGGGTAATAGGTCGCCCGCAAAGGTTGGGTGCGTCATAATTAATCCGGCTATACGTTGTGGGGGGGGGGGGGGGGGGGGTTAATGTATATTCCCAACAATAAATGAAACAAGCAGTCAACGTTATGATAGACTTTAATTAAAACATTAAATTATTTCAATATAGCTAAATATATTATATCGAATTGAGTAAAAGTTTTTACTAAGTTTTGATTCAATCAATCATTTTTCTTATAAAATAAATAAAATTTCGGCAAGAAGTAGACATGTTTTTTATTTAATTTAGTTTTTTTCTTTTGTTGTTTATAAGATATTTATAGTGCACATTAACACGTAGTTTGTATTGTAGACCGTATAAATAGGTTGATTGCATAACTAAATTAGGTGTATGTCTATATGTATAAGATTGCCAGCACAGAAAAATTGAGACATCGGAAAAAAAACAATACAGAACAAAAGAGTGGGGTTGGTGCCACGTCAGGTATACCTACAACACGTGTATTGCCCTTTGTCACGCCCCGAACCATGGCCTGGACGTAACACGGCACTCGGTGCCTGACTACATGTGACCGACCGAACCACATGACTTGCTAAATCATCATGATGCATAACATAAGCGGAATATAACGTGAATGCATGATGAGCCTTCGTAAAACGTAATAATTCATAATACTTAATAAAGTACTTGTTTAAAACATGAGTGAGCCAAAATGGCTATACGACTCCAAATGTCTGACATAACATAACTGACTGGTCTAGTCTATGAAACCTCTATCATGAGTCTGACTGGAAAACATAATTACTGGGACAAGGCCCCCAGCATACCTTTACATACCAAACTAAATAGAGAAATACAATGTTTAAACCCCGAATGAGATGGGGCTCACCGATAAGCTGGTACGAGTAAATCCTAATGATCAGAAGCGTCGTCCTGTAACTCCGTACCTGCATCGTGAAATACAGGCCCCCGGGCAATAAAAGGGGACGTCAGCACATTGAATGTACTGGTATGTAAAGCAACCGGAAGAAACAACAGGGGACATGGAATAACATGATAAGAACTGAAACTGGAAACTTGGACATGAACATGAGCATGAGCATGAGCATGAGTACATATACGTATACATAACATGAGTAAAACATGATAAGTAGGGAGAGCATTTCATAAACCGACATATCATATCATATCATATCACCACGTGGGTACGTGGAGTCTGGTACCTCGCCGAACTAGCAGAGCCCCTATACCTTGCCAGGGTATAAGGTAGTAATTTACCACGTGGGTACGTGGAGTCTGGTACCTCGCCGGACCAGTAGAGCCCTCATACCTTGCCTGAGGTAGTAAGGTACCTGATGGATCCATTCAGTGTAAAATTAAGGTATCGTCTTATCTGGGCGGAGCGATCCTTGTCCTACGGTGGCTCCGTAGTTTCAGGCTATCTGAGCCTTCTCGGTAATTTGTGCAACTCCCAAAAACATGAACATAATATATTTGGCTAAGAAGCCCATGACTTTCGTGAATTTACTTGTACTTGTCTTGAAATCATGATTTCATGAAATGACTTGTAAACATGGTTTCATGAAATAGCTTGTAAACATGGTTTCACGAAATAATCTTGTAAACATGTTCTTGATTCATGAGTAATACAATAGTTCATAATCATATATTTGTAGTTGACTTGAAAACATGTTTATAACTTGCAAAATAACTCATGCAGTTTCATATGAACATAATGAGAACACATGAGGAAGAATTCATGATTCATGGATTAAGCTAGGATTCCTAATGTCCGTAATGGAAGGTTAGGAATACAATAACGAACATATATACGGGAATTCATGTACATACATACATAATTACGGGCTACCAATATGTTGGATTTAATGCCCTAGGATTTGAACTTCATAGATTTTATAAACGGATCATGGGGAAAACGTAGAGGTTCCCACATGTGGATGAAAGTTCTACATACCTTAATCTCCCGCTATTGAGCGTATCACAATGTCTTTCAATCCCTTCAATTTCAATCTATCGCAATACAAGTCATAGGGATTCTATATTAGCAACCATATCCATGTTTTGTTAATCTAAGCATTTTATCAAACACTTAATAGGCGTGAAGCTTTATAACCCTCATTAATGGTGTTTTCTTCACCAAATCCCCATCCTTTTACTTCTAGCTAATTCTAATCTCATTAGGTGTAATTAACATCATTTTTCATCAACCATATGGATACAACAATCCCAAGTCAACAATCCAACAATTCTAGCATAATTCATATAATCATCTTCAACAAACCCAATTATTATTCTCCCAAGAATTCATCAATTCACAACTACAAGTGAATAGGGAGTAGAAATATTACCTTTTGGGTAGTCACCACGAAATCAACACCCCCAAGTCCGATCTTTAGCTTAAAATGATGACCACAACTTGTACTACAAATTATCCTTCACGAACTTTGGGATTTGGGGCCTTAAAATTGGTTGATTTTCTCCTTCTTCTCTCTAGATTCCCTTCTCTCTCACTTCCTCTCTCTAAAATCTGAATTTTGGAGAAAAAGTGGGCTTCTAGGGTTTTATTTTCTATATATACCAAGGGGAAAATGGGTTGACCCAACTTAAAAACGGGTCGGGACTGTTCTGTCTTAAAACGTCCATATCTCCCTATCCCGACGTCGCATGTGAACCCACAACCTATGGTTGGAAAGGTATTTCAATTATCTACAACTTTCATTCTTTGAGTTTTCCCAAATTCTCAACTTACGATGGGGTTATGGCCTCCCGAAGTCAGGTGACCCGAAACTCAACTGCGGACCAAAACACGCCCATGTTACGGTCCCGTAACACAAGGGACGGACCGTAACGTGGCGTCGTACCTTGTCGAAAATTTCCAGAAAGTTTCTGGAAATTCTCCCTGTGTTACGGTACGCTGTTACGGTCCGTAACACAAGGTACGACCCGTAACACAAGGGACGGACCGTATCCTGGGACCGTATCGTGAACGAAATTTCCAGTGAGGTTCTGGAAATTTCGTCTGTGTTACGGCTCACTGTTACGGCCCGTAACACGAGTTACGGTCCGTAACGTCACCGTAACGTAGACGAATTTTCCAGCGAACAAGCTTCAGTCAAATGAGAATAACTCTTTTCACAGATGTCCGTTTAATCCCCATAATATACCGTTGGAAAGCTGTTCAATAGGGCTACAACTTTCATCAAGGAGGTTCTTCCAGATTCGCAATGGATCAAAGAGTTATCGCTGCCCGAAATAAGCCTATCAACCATTTTTGCAAACGCTCAAACCTACAGTGTTTTCACTAGACTTCTAATGATATGAGCTTAAACTTAGTTCCAAGATGCGGGGTGTTATACCCTTCTTCTCTTGATATAATATATTTAGCCAAATATATTTTTCCTATGTACAAAAATTTTAAAGGGAAAAATAAAAACATATTTATAAAATATCAATTTATGATCTCTAAGTGTTGGAAGAATAAAAAGATTAAGCATGCTAAGTGTAATAAATGCTTTGTCTTGAAGAAAAAAGATTTGAAGAGAAATATCAATAATGGAGTCAATTCTTCATTAAGGGTACAACATACTTTTTAATTAAGTTATGCCTTTTTGAGTTGTGCCAAATAAACCTGTTAACCGGTTCGGTTTAACCGGTTAAAACCGGTAACCGGACCGGTTAAACCGGAACCGGTAGAACCGGTTAACCGGTTCCGGTTAACCGTGTTGTTTATTACCGGTCCGGTTCCGATATTTTGGAAACCGAAACCGGTAAACCCTGTGAAAAAAAAAAAAAAAAAGAGCCGTTGGGCCGCACAGTGTCCGTTAATGGACCGTTGGCAACGGTCCATTTGCAAAAATGGCCGTTGCCAAACAGTCATTTTGTTAATTTTTGGCCCCCAATTTTTTTTTTAACACTTTAACCCATCCCCACCCCTATATAAACCCTTCTTCATTTTCATTTTCATTTTAATTCACTCTTCTTCATCTTTCTCTCAAATCTCAATCTCTCAATTATAGTTACTTTGCAATAATTAGCCACAAAGTCTTATTATAGTTTCAACTTTCAATTATTAATTTTGCAATTATAATATTGTTGGTGGATTTGGTGATTTTGCAACAATCCGAAGTAGCTTTGGTGGATTTGCAATTCTAGCCGCCTTCACGTTGTTGGAAATTAATCCGGCAATTTGGTACCTTCGTTCCAACTCTATCTTTATTTTTCGCAATTTAATTCTAGCAATTTATTTTTCGCAATTTAATTTACGCAATTTAATTCTAGCAATTTAATTTGTTGTAATTTATTTTCTTGTGATTTATTTGATTGTGATTTAAATTAATTCTATTTAATAATGTCTAAGAGATTAAGACGTGGTGCCGGTAGTAGTAGTCGTATTGTTAGGGGTGCGCTTAATGAGGAAACCTTTGTGGAAGAAACACCTAATTTAGGTATTGATGTTGGTGGAAATAATCCACTTTTAGGTCATGAGGCAATGCAACAACATTTTACCGACACTTTTGATGAAGACTTAGATGATAATGATGAAACACAACCCCCCGAAAATCCCATAGGAGATACATGTCCTGCACAATCACATACACAAGACAAACCGCCTAGAACTCGTAAGCCAACAGCTAAAGTTTGGAAATTTATGACTAAGAATAGGGAAAACCAATCAGCTACATGTAACATATGTAGACAAGTATTTAGTTTTAAGCAAGAAACTGGTAAGGATGGTGGAACGGGTACACTAAATGCTCATATGAGAACCAAACATATAGATATTTGGGGAGAGCAAACAGGTTCAAATGTGGAGGGGATTCAAATGACGATAGACCCACGAACCGGTAGAAATTTTAAGTATGACAAGAAAAAAGAACGCGTAGAAATAGCTAAAATGATAGCTTATGATTGTTTACCATTTTCCTTTCCCTCGGGTTTGGGGTTGTTACTTACATTTAACGTTGTTATAATCCGTTATTTGAGGGTATTCCTAGAAGTACTTGTAGAGCCGATGTTATAGATTTGTTTAAAAAATATAGATTTTATTTGCGCCATGTATTTAATTCTTTAAATTGTAATGTTTGTCTTACCGCTGATTTGGGTCTTAGTATTAACCATTTAGATTTTTTTGCTATTACATGTCATTGGGTTGATGACAACTCGGTTATGCAAAAAAGAATTATAGCTTTTTTATATGACGAAGGAAAAGGTCGTCACGATGGAAAAGTTTTAGCCGATTCAATGTCTACTATTATGAGATTTTTTAACATTTATAGAAAAACACTTTGTATTGCTTTAGATAATGCTTCTAATAATACAAAGGCGATAGGTCTTATAAAAAGAGAACTAAACCCTCCGCTAAGAAATATTTTTCATGTAAGATGTAGCTGTCACATTTTAAATTAAATTGTTAAAGATGGTCTTGCGCATTTTGATGATTCTGTTCAAAAAGTTTGAGATGCGGTTGCGTTTCTTTTTTGTAATGCTAATAGGGGAAGAATTAGAGATTTTAAGAATGCTTGTGTGGAAAATAACCTTAGACCTAAGAAAATTCAAGTAGAAATTGAGACTAGGTGAAACTACACTTACATTATGCTACAACAAGCATATGAGTATAGGATTCCCATACAACAAGTTCACAACAAATATAATACTGATAGTGATGATTGGTTAAATTATGCGCATTAGGAAGATGTTAAAGAATGTGTTGACCTCTTAGAATTTTTTTATAATGCAACTCTTTTTTTTTCTAGACAATTCTATCCCACGGTAACCGAAATTTTAGCCTACTTAGCGGAAATAGCTAGAGTTTTACAAGAGTATAAATATAAACCCGATTATCAAGTGGCTATTTTTGAAATGATAATCAAATTTAAGAAGTATTTTTTCCCATCCCAACTTTATTTATATTGGGTTCCCTTTTAAATCCTTATTTAAAACTGTCTTTTACTAAAAATTTGGTTAGTCAAATTTATACATTTTTAGAAATTGAAGAGGGAGTTCAACCATCTTTAGCTGAAGCCGATCTCGCTATTGATGATGAGTTTAGAAGAGTTTTTACTCATTATTCTTGTTTGGAAGAACGTGCTACACCCGTTGCTCCACGCCCTACTACTTCTCAGAGTAGCAAAAAGGGCTTGTCGGGTTTAAAAGTTTTACATTCACAGCCAACTTCTTCTTCTAATGCAAACTTTGATGAATATAACTTTTATTTGATGCAGCCAAATGTGGATATCAACCAACAAGATGATTTGGACGTCTTAGCATGGTGGAAGAAGTACAAGGCAAGCTATCCGGTACTTTCAAGAATGGCTCGAGATATCCTTACGGCTCAAGTATCAACCGTGGCTTCGGAGAGCGCATTTAGCCAAGGAAGACAGCAAATTGGAGACCATAAACATTCATTATCCGGCTTTAGCTTGCAAGTACTAGTGTGCATTCGCAATTGGATTAGATCGGAGCGACGCAACCAAAACTTACAAGCGGAGGAAGGCGAAGAGGAAGAAATTGAAGATTTGATAGCTAGTGGACCGGACTAAATGGAAGACTTTGAAGATATTTCCATGACCGAATATGATGTGGGGAAATTAACGAAATGGTTCAAAATTGGTGATTTTATTATTCTACTATTTTTGTACAACTCATGTATTATTTGCAAGTTAAAAAGAAATATAACTTGCAAATAAATTTTATCCAAGAATGAATAAAATATATGGCTCATTGAGGTTTCTTCTATTTACTTGTGTTCATATTTTTACTTTTATTAAGTTAGGAATATACCTAAAATATACTAAGAATATACTTATAATATATATATATATATATATATATATATATATATAAGTTATATAGTATACTTAAACATATATACTTATAGTATATACTTATATAGTATATAAATATATATAGTATATATATTAAGTATATATAGTATATAGTATATAAGTATATATAGTATATATATTAAGTTATACATATATATGTATACGAAAAGCACTATTCTGTATTGCTGACTTGCTATTAGCCTGTTAGTCAGTAAATATTTAAACTTTAATTATAAAGTTGTATAACATATGTAAATATACCTACAATATACTAATAAATACTAATATATATATATATATATAATACAAAAAAAAAAAAAAAGTTTTAACCACTTAAAACCGGACCGGTTCCGATTTGAAGTTTCAAACCGGTTAAACCGGAACCGGCCGGTTCCCTAACCGGTTCCGGTTGGAACCGGTTTCCAGGCTTAGTGCCAAATAGCAGCACTCATTTAATTTTTCTTTCCCTACTATTATCCCAAGCGAGAAAAAAAAAAAAAAAAAAAAACGAGGGCTAGGGCATCCCCAGTGTTGTAGTGACAGGTCGTTTTCAGGAAAGAAAGAAAAGGCAAAGCGGTCCCCAACAAAAGTTCAAAGGGTCCACACTTAAGTAGCTTGGCGAACAACAATTCGCCACGTCAGTTTGACCATCCTGTAAAGCAAGAAATGGGGCCCCTACACACACTCATACAAACCAAACCCTTGTTTCTCCTTTTTCACTCTCTTTACCTTGTCGCCCCAATTTAACCAAAAACTCTACTCCGGAAATCTGACTTTCTCGCCGGCAAATTTTATCGCCGGGAAGTCTCACACTACCCTTTATGTTAGCTCTCACTTCACTCATTTGAGTGTTTATTTATATTTTATCTTGTCTGTAATTACATTTTCTGCGTTTCTACTTCGAGATCTTGGTTTTTGAGATTCATTGGGCCAGAATAGAGAGGAAACCCCAAAGATGTATGTGGTTCCTCCACCAAAACGACCCGATCCATTATCTGGATCCATGAATGGTTCCGATGATTTGCGGATTTACCAAACATGGAAAGGAAGCAATGTTAGTATATCTTTACACTTTTACTCTTTCGCTTTAGCTCTGCCATTATTGCTGTTGTAATACCTGTTAAAGCTTCAATCTTTTTTTTTCTTTTTCCTTCTTCATATAAAAATGTTAAACCTTCAATCTTTTACCAGTTTTCTGTTAGTTTATTGTCATTATTATTAGAACTACTATGAACTGTACTTGAGTCTGCTAATCATACTTGATATTGCATAACAAACTAAAATCATCAGCCTAGGTTAAAAAAGACCCAAGAATTAGAAATATAGCTTCCTTAAAAATGTGAGAATATGAGGAATCTGCTTATATGTCAAAGGAGAAATCCCTGAAGATTCCGCGTCCTAGTTAATGGTGCTTATAGGTTTGTACTACGCCAAGAAACACGTAGGAGGAGTGCTCCAGATGTGCTTATGCTAGGTTATTTTATTACATTTACTATAGTAACATTACCAGTATTTTGGCTTGTGCAATTATACTTCTCTTGGAGTGGGACATTTGTAGATTGTTTTTTGTTTCGATTCTAGGACAAAATCTTTGGTAGTACCAATCCTGATCATATGCTCATACAAAACTGAAAATCTTTTCTTTCCTCCGATATCTATTCCAGCTGTTCATGTGTTGAAAAACAAGTTCTTGATTTAGTGAAATGTAATTTATGCTTTACATCAACCCTCCCCAGACCCCACTTGTGGGATTACACTGGGTACGTTGTTGTTGTTGTATCAAACTTCGAGTTTTATGTTGCAAACAGAATATATGCCACTCTTTTTTCTCAATTTCTGACTTTGAGTGTTCTTCTCTCTGAGCAGATATTTTTCTTTCAAGGAAGGTTCATATTTGGGCCAGACGCAAGATCTCTAGCGCTGACCATATTTCTCATAGTGGCCCCTGTCTCAGTTTTCTGTGTCTTTGTTGCTAGAAAGCTGATGGATGATTTTTCAAATCACCTGGGGATATTGATTATGGTTGTAGTTGTTGTGTTCACATTATATGTAAGTTTTCTCCCTAGTCTTGATTGCAATTGCAGAGAACACATAGCTGTGTAAAGCTGTCTTTATTTAATCTCACGATTACTGGAAACAAAATTCCGAGTATTAGGTAATTAATGATCTGATGTTAGCTTTGCAAAATTCCAAGTATTAGAAATTAATGATGTTAATTGATCTGATATTAACTTGGCACTGCATCTCAAGGCGAATGACAACCTTATTGCATAACCTATGCAAGGTTTTTCCAATTTGCACTGCTAAGAGTTTCATATTTATTTCTTACAGGTTTTAGTTCTACTCCTTCTCACATCTGGAAGGGATCCAGGAATAATTCCTCGTAATGCACACCCTCCAGAACCAGAAGGTTATGATGGTACTGCGGAAGGTGGTGGACAAACTCCTCAATTACGTTTGCCCCGAATTAAAGAAGTTGAGGTTAATGGCATAACCGTGAAGATCAAATACTGTGACACCTGCATGCTTTATAGACCTCCCCGTTGTTCTCACTGCTCAATCTGCAATAACTGTGTTGAAAGATTTGACCATCACTGTCCTTGGGTAGGGCAATGCATTGGGCTGGTAATAATTCTTTTATCTTTTTAACATTTTTTTTAGTTGGTACTACCACACTAGTAACTGATATGCTCTCTTTTCAGTTAACTCTTCAACGCTTGATATATCTGATGAACTATTGCATATATTCTGCTATGAAGTGTCATGAGACCTATTTTCTCATAATCACTCTCTTTGTTTCCGCTGGGAAACCACAAAAAAGATACTAATGAGAGACTGGTTCTTTTACTTATTAAAGAAAATGAACGACTGATTCTTTCTTCTTTATCTTTTTTTTTTTTTTAAAAAAATACCTATTTACTCTAATGTCAATTTGAGAACAAGTAAATTTCGTAAAATGTCCAAAGATAACTTGTAGATCCTCAAGTATTGGATCCTCAAAAGTCTAAACATCTTGAAATTCAGCTCAAGTATATAATGAGGTTAAATTGTTAATACCAATGTATGAATCAGAATCTTTAAGTCATTGATGCTGTTGCCAGCAAGAAGAAGTTCAAAGGTTTTGTAACTGACCTTTTAGTTCAAATGGCCACTGTGCAGACAATTATAATTTTGTATGTTTCTAGTTTTAGGAAGATATTTAGCACTCTAGATCTCTGCGGTGGAAGTAAGTTGGAGGGTTTAGTACACATATCCACATGTTTAAGTTCTCACCTTACAACTGAAATCTTTTTGTTATTGCATACAGTACCTGCGGTCTTGACTCTCAGATTTATGAAGGTATGAGGTCAGGCTGGTCAATTTACCAGTCAACTTCAACGTCCACATTAGATTTCTGAAAATATCTATAGCTCATTCGCTTGTGCTGATAGTTTTCTGTAACAATTGAATTAATGTCTCGCACTCTTGCTTTGCATTGCAGACATCTGAAACTTTTGTGTCTTTTATTGCAGCGAAACTACCGATTTTTCTTCATGTTTGTCTTCTCTACAACACTTCTTTGCATATATGTATTTGGTTTCTGCTGGGTCTACATTAAGAGAATCATGGTTCTAGAAGACACCACCATATGGAAAGCAATGATCAAAACACCGGCCTCCATTGTTCTGATAGTATACACTTTTATATCAGTGTGGTTTGTTGGAGGTCTTACTGCTTTCCATCTATACCTCATCAGTACTAATCAGGTATTATCATGGATTTTAATTGTATGCTTATCTAAGGTAGGTTTGGATTTTGATGTGAACTGCGGGTGACATCTATTTTCTGGATACTGCAGACTACTTATGAGAATTTTAGATACCGTTATGATTGGCGTGCCAACCCCTACAACAAAGGAGTAATGCAGAATTTCAAGGAGATATTCTGTACCAGTATTCCTCCGTCCAAGAACAATTTCCGTGCAAAGGTGCCCAGGGAACCCAAGATGCCAACACGATCTGCAGGTGGGGGTTTTGTGAGTCCAAACATGGGAAAGGCTGTGGAGGACATAGAAATGGGCAGGAAAGCGGTTTGGAGTGAAGTAGGGGATAATGAAGGACAACTTAGCGACAACGATGGCCTGAACATTAAAGATGGTGGGTTAGGCCAAATGTCTCCCGAGATAAGAACTACGGTAGATGAGGCTGATCGTGCGGGAATACATCCTAGAGGATCAAGCTGGGGAAGGAAAAGTGGAAGCTGGGAGATGTCACCTGAAGTTCTTGCTTTGGCATCAAGAGTGGGAGAACCTAACCGAACAGGTGGGAGTAGCAGACCAACAGATCAAAAGTTGTGATTAACGATACTATGAAGCTGGATTGAATTATTAGCGGTTCTTGGAGGTGTATGGTATGTGGTCATTCAATTTGCACAATAATGTTGTGTATTATCTGGGACTTTGTATTGACGGGTGTGAAGATGTTTTAGGAAGTGAATTGTTGTGTGATATGAGTGGTGCTTTTCATTCCTAAACTTGTATCCTATGTGTGGAATAGTTAGTGTAATACAGTAGCTTTCATCTGGGTTTTGCCATGTTCATAAACTTATTTGTATTTTACCAGAACATGCATGTGTAACACTTATGCTGCGTCATCTTTTCAGCAGTTTAGGTCTAGAGTTGTTTGCCTCGACATTGGAGCCCGGTTCCTTGACATTGTGCACCAGGTAAACTGGAGTTTATAGAGTTGTTTCATCTGTTCTCCCTACCCTTCGCCAAAGCATGGTTGCAGTTGCATTCATTCATTGTGCTTCTTATGTTAAACAAATGAGCATTTCAGGTTGGGTCAAGTATCTAATATATATAGTATAGTATAACAATTTTCATTTTACAACGAAGAATGAGTCTAGTATTGCATCTCTGTTATGTACATTTAGAGATTACAGTGTGCGGCCAGCAGCTGAGGGGATATTTCCAAATCACGGTCAGCCATCAATTCTTCGACTGCTGTAATATTTCAATAAAATTACCTACAACATTCTTATTGTTTGTAGTCGTCAATTTAGACATTGCATCATTATTTGTTGCTAACTAATTCAACAATAATGAATTGTCTAAGCATTCCTTTTAGAACGTGGAAAGAGGAATCCTTCTACAATGACAACAAAAAAAGCAATCCAATCCTATTAGGCATTTGTACAATGAAGTATTTCATTGGCTTGGTATCTTATCAAGGTTCTGTGTGCTTTCATTTAATATTTCAGTGAGATGTACGGAGAGATACCATTGCCAGAGATAGAGTGCTCGCTCACTCTATCCAAGCTTGAAGTTGATGTTGATGTGGGTGTGTATCAGTGTTGGGAGAAAAGCTTCGTGTTTATTATAAGAACGAGAGAGCTTTTAATTTATGGGTAATGAAAGACTATGGTGTTAAAGATTCTTGAAATTGTTCACCATACCAAGTACCGAGTTTCATAATATCATACCGAAATATACGTTTTCAGACGATGAAGTGTTACTCTGCTTTCAAGATTGGGTAATACTGCTAGTATTACCCAATCTTTTTTTTGATGAAGGTTACTCTGCTTTCAAGATTGGGTAATACTAGCCATCTTACTTCATCAAAAAAAAGATTGGGTAATACTAGCAGGATTTGTATATAGGATAATATCCGGTGGATCATTTGGATTAAGCGATCGAAAACGGCCTCTAGATTGTGATGATATTGATGCAGTTACCATTGAAATAGGTATTTATACGGAAAGTCTGATCTCTCCGGAACTGGGTCAGTAAATGGTGCGTTGGCCGTCTAAATAATAATAATGGTTTCTCATTACTTAGCACTCTTGTCTCAAATTGTTTGTCTGGTTTTGACTTGATACGGAGTTTAAAAAAGTAAATAAGACTTTTGAATCTTGTGGTCTAAACTAAAGATATGTTGAATGTACCAAAATGTCTTTTAATCTTGTGGTTTTAAACATGCCATGTGAAAAATTGAAATTAAAGAATTGTCAAAAGGAAAGATGCATTCTTTTTTAAATGGACTAAAAAAGAAAATAAGACAAACAAATTAAAACGGACCAAGTATATTGTAATTTGCTTAGGTAAGAAGGACACTTCTTATAATTTTATTTATTGCTTGATAATTTTTTGGTTCCAAAACTGATTTACCAACTCTGCCGGCTTGTTTTTTTGATGCTGCGGGAACCATTTAAATTCTTTGTTAAGTAAGAACGGGTTGAACACGCTGTCTCTATTAGGTGCTATTTGCTTCTCAGCTAAAGTTGTCTATATAAAGGTTCCTTCTCGGTTAAAGTTTACACTTTGTTCACTCCAATTATGCAATTTTACTGTTGAATCTCCTCTTTTCCTATTGATCCAAACAGGCCACACACAAACTTTTTAGTTCTCTTTCCGTTTAAATTTATTTCATTCGTGGTAATTTTATAGTTTGTCTCTAAATATCAATAAGTCATGGTTTAGTTACAATCACATTACTTATTTGATTAAACCTTGCAAAGCAACGATCACAAACTAAGCAACAATGAAAGAAATTTAAAGAAAAAATGAAATTTAGAAAGATAGCATCATTCACTTGACCCCTTTTATATTTCATTGGTCGGTAACATGAGGAAAGAAAGAGGAAAAAGGGACTTGGAAAGAAGAAAATATGAAAAGGTAGAAGAGAGTAAAATAAGAGTATCTTTTTTTTTTTTTTCCAATTCACCAACTATGTAATTGGAATAAAAAAAATCGATAATTTCGTCTACTTTCATGATGTGAGAATGTAGATAGCTGGATTAGGGAGTATCCATGAATGGTAGAACTTGTTTGCCTCTTCATCTGGAATAATAATACTAACGGAAAAGGGTCAAAAATGCCCTTAAACTATCAAAAATGCCCTCCGTTCATAGTTTGGTTCAAGAATGTCTTTAAACTATACGAAATTGAACAAAAATGCCCCTATTGTTACTTAATTTGGTCAAAAATGTCATTTTCCTAATAAACATATAGTTTCTTTTCTTTTTAAACACATTATTTTTATAAAAATATTATTTTTAAAGAAACCTTTTCTTGTTTCTTTTCTTTTAAAATCTCTTTACCTAATAAAAAAGTGGGAGATAATTTTTTTCCTTTTTAATCTCATTTTATCAATTAAAATAAAATTATTCCATGTATTTTTTTAACTGATAATATAGGTCATACATATAAGATCATAGTAACCCCATCACTAATTTTCATTTATATAACGATAAAATTCTTTTTACTAACAAAATAGAAAATATTTTTATTTCTTAATCTTTTCTAAATTGAAGTAGGAAAAGCAATTGTTGATATAAGCCAATTTTTTTTGTGGTATACTTTATAATTCTTTCCAGCAAAAATCCATAAATCAATTCAATAGCTTAGTTTCCACAATCACATTACTTCTTTCATTAAATCTTGCAAAGCAACGATCACAAACTAAGCAAACCATTAATAGCAAAACAAACATACCATTCATGTGATTAGAAATTTAAAAGAAATAACCGAGAGCCAAAACATTCCAATCTAAAGGATTTTGGCAATCTAACCCTACCAAATATATAGAATTACTCTTTTCAAAAATTGAAAATCTCAAAGATAACCGTGATGATAATTTCAAAGTCCGCGATATTTTGTCACTTGCGCATCTACGCTAGAATTTTTGTCGCATTCAAGTAAGAAACGGTATTCCATCATAGAGGTGAGAGCGTGATACACGAACTGTAGTTGATTGAAACGAAGTTAGTTGGACAATCAGTTACAAGCTACATCAGCAGTCAGAAGGATATGTTAGTTAGAACTAATTATATTGAAGGCGTTGGAATTAGTTAGAAGCAGTTATTGAATTTGATTCTTTTTCATTCTGTATAAAATATGGTAATCATCAATCAATACATTACAATTTTTACTACATATTCGTAAGATTCATCTCCTTCCGTTCCATCCTCTTTAGCTAGAATACTTGAACATCTCTGTCAAGCTCATGTAAAACACTTGAAACCTCGAGTTTTTCAATGAATTTCTTCAGTTCAGATAATAGAGTGAACCGCTATTTCTTAGCCGGTTTCATTCATAGACGGTTAGCGTAACTGTGTCTTAAGTTCAAATTCCAACGGAATTTCTTTTATAGGTTGTTTCTTCTCATCTTTCTAAGTTTTGTTGCATAGAGTTATCAAATATCTATGTTGGTGAAAGATACATATCTATGTTGGTGGAAGATAACAAGTATCTGATGAAATAATCGAGGTGCGTATAAGTTGACTGGACACCATGCTCGTAATGGAAAATGTAACCACAGCTGCGACGCACGTCCAGTCCAGAGAGACCCTTATGTTACTTTTCTCTTCTCTTCTTTATTCTTTTGAGTTGGTTCCTTGTCAAAAGTTGGAATAACATACTCTCTCATCATATGACCTATCAAAACCTAACAAAAAAGAGTGAGAAATCCAGTCATTTCACCTCACTTGCTCAGTAAAACCTGAAATAAATCAACTAATTGAGTCAAGATAATATATATCATCTCTCAACATATGGCAACTTGGCAAGCGCCATGCATTTAAAAAAAAGTGTGAAATAGTCCTACACCTTCTTTCCCTTCGAAAGCACCAACTTTTGGACCCAATGACCTTTTAACATACATAAAAAAGGTGGTATAAAAATGAGAGAAATTTAAAGAAAAAAAAGAAATTAAAAAAGATGCCTCAAAACGCTTTACCCCTTCATGTTTCATTGGTCGGGAAGGCGAGGAAAGAAAAAGGAAGAAGCATGCAACTTGGAAAGAAGTAAAAAGGAAAGAAAGATGAAAAGGTGGAAGAGAAATAAAAATGAGAGTAATTTCTTAGAAGCATGCAACTTGGAAAGAAGTAAAAAAGACAGAAAGATGAAAAGGTGGACGAGAAATAAAAATGATGAGAGTAATTTCTTTTTTAATGTCACCAATTGAATTATGCAATTGGAATAAAAGGCATCAACTGTTTCATTTAATTTCATAATGTGAGAAAGTAAATAGCTGCACTTGTTTGCCTCGCTTTCATCTAGACTTTGGCCCTTTATCTCGTTAAGATATTTACGGTCAGCAAGAAGTGGTTAGTAATAGGAAAGGAACAATTTTAGATTCCGCGACAATGTTTGAGAATCCTATGTCCCTTGACAATTTTCGTGTCCAAAACTTGTTTTGTGTTTTTGGCACGAAGAAAACCTTTTCTACAGAAAAAAATAATATTTTCTCACTTATTTTCCTTTGATTAGTGAGTACTAGAATATCGAAAAGATATTTGTTTGAGTAAAATTCTTTCTAAAATTATTCAGAGTGATGTTAGTGGTTACCAAATATTGATTCCTACAACTACAACGAAAAAAGTGAAGATGACAGTTCTATATCTTCGGACAAATTAATACATGATGCCATAGGTATTGTCTTGGAAGCAATGGCCAGCTAGAGAAATTATATAGCTACTGGAAAATTAGATTCGAGAACAATTTTGGCAACTCTTCTGTGCCTAGCAAATTTTATATAGTTCTTCAGTAGGTCACAATTAAGTAGCCATTGTGGAAGTTTGGAACGGACAAGCAGAGTCCATGTCCATGTGGGTTTGAGTAATTAATTATCAAAGCACAAATTCCAGGATTGATTGATATTTGTGTCAACGTGGTCTGGCTGAGTTTTGGTGAGACAAATTGTTTTCCTCAAATAAAAAGCATAATCTAAGGGATATGGCTCAGTGGTTAATAAAAGGAATTTTTACAGCTCATAATCAGCTTTAAGACTTATTTATTACTAATAATTATCTTTTTTTTTTTAAATTATATTTGATAGCTTAATTATTTATCAAATCATCATCTATAACTTGTTTTTGTAACTGCAATGTATTTCCCTAAAAATAAGTACCTTTCTTTCACTTACACACAATCTTTTTTTTTTCTAAATATTTTTCTCTCACCTATCAAATCTATTTTCTCCCTCACCCCTCTTTCTCTCTCCGTTCCTGTAACACCCCGCATTTTGGGACTGAGTTTAAGCTCATATCATTAGAGTTCTAGTGGAAACATGGAAGGTTTGAACGTTTTGCGAAAATGGTTGATAGGCCTATTTCGGGCAGCGATAACTCCTTGATCGGTGTTGAATTTGGGAAAGTAATAGTATGTATAAATACCTTTCTAACGATATAAGGATCAAGCCAATCAGAGATCGGAGCAAGGAGATATGATCGTCTCAATATGGCTAATAGTAAGGCACTTGAAATCCTATAGAATCGGCTAAGTTTTTGACACGTCTGCCTTCCAGTCAAATTTCATGAAAATCCGTTGGGAATTTGAGAAAACTTCCTTGATGAAAGTTGTAGCCCTTTGAAATATCTTTTCAACGGTATCTTACGGGGGTCACACGGACATCTGTGCAAAGAGTTATGCCCATTTTACTGAAGCCTGTTCGCTGGAAATACGGCCAGCGTAACGGTGACGTTACGGGCCGTATTTCGTGTTACGGTCCGTAACAGTGGACCGTAACGTCCCGAAAATTTCCAGAAACTCACTGGAAATTTTCACCAAGATACGGTACCAAGTTACGGTCCGTATCTCGTGTTACGGGACCGTAACAGTGACCGTATCTTGGTCCGTATATACGTTTCGGGTCACCTGACTTCGGGAGGCCATAACCCTATCATAACTTGGGAATTTGGGAAAACTCAAAGAACGAAAGTTGTAGATAATTGAAAAACCTGTCCAACCATAGGTTGTGGGTTCACAGGAGACGTCGGGATAAGCAGATATGGGCGTTTTAAGACAGCAAGGTCCCAACCCATTTTCAAGTTGGGTCAACCCATTTTCCCCTTGGTATATAAAGAAAATATAACCCTAACAGCCCATTTTTCCTCCAAAACTCAGATTTTAGAGAGAGGAAGTGAGAGAGAAGGGAAATTAGAGAGAGAAAGTAGAAAATCAACCAAGTTTAAGGCCCCGAATCCCGAAGCTCGTGAAGGAAAAAGTGTAGTACAAGTCGTTGTCGTCATTTTAAGCCCAAGATCGGACTTGGGGGAGTTGATTTCGTGGTGACTACCCAAAAGGTAATATTTCTACTCCCCAATCATTTATAGTTATGAATTGATGAATTCTTGGGAGTATAATAATTGGGTTTGTTGAAGAGAATTATATGAACTATGTTAGAATTGTTGGATTGATGACTTGGGATTGTTGTATTCATATGGATTATGAAGAATGATGTTAATTGCATCTAATTGGGATTGTAGAAATGACTAGAAGTAAAAGAATGGAGATTTGGTGAGGAAAACACCATTAATGAGGGTTATAGAGCTTCATGCCCACTAAGTGTTTGATAAAATGCTTAGATGAATAAATCATGGATATTGTTACTAATATAGAATCCCTATGACTTGTATTGCTATAGATTGAAGTTGAAGGGGTTGAAGGACATTGTGATACGCTCAAAAGCGGAAGTTAAGGTATGTAGAACTTCCATCCACATGTGGGAACTTCTATGTTCTTCCCCATGATCCGTTTAGTAAATTCTATGAAGTTCAACTCCTAGGGCATTAAACCCAATGTATTGGTAGCCCGTAATTATGTATGTATGTATGTATGTACATGAATTCCGTATATATGTTCGTTATTGTGTTCCTAAACCTCCATTTCGGACATTAGGAATCCTAGTTTAATCCATGAATCATGAATTCTTCCTCATGTGTTCTCATGATGTTTATATGAAATTGTAAAATGTTATTTTACAAATTACAAGCATGTTTTCAAGTCAGCTACAAACGTATGATTATGCATTATGGTATTTCTCATGATCAAGTTTACAAGTTATTTCATGAAAATATGTTTACAAGTCCTTTCGTGAAATCATGATTTCAAGACAAGTACAAGTTAATTCACGAAAGTCATGGGCTTCTTAGCCAACTATATTATTTTCATGTTCGGGAGTTGTAATAATACCGAGAAGGCTCAGATAGCCTGAAACTACGTATGCCAACGTAGGATAAGAATCGCTCCGCCCAGTAGGACGATTCCTTTATATGTTCCCCATTGAGGGATTTGGATCCATTCATGTTATGTTCATGTCTCGTGCCCCGGCAAGGTACGAGATGGCTTAGCTGATCGGGCAGAGATCAGACTCCACGCTCCTCCCCGTGGTGGTTTATGTCGGTATTACAGATTATTACAGATTATTACAGATTACTATAGACTATCTCATGCTTCCAGTACTCAGTTTCAGTTTTAAATTTCATGATTTTGTACTCATGCTCATGCTCATGCTCATGTTCATGTCCAAGTTTTCAGTTTCAGTTCTTACTATGTTATTCCATGTTCCATGTTGTTTCTTCCGGTTGCTTTACATACCAGTACATTCAATGTGCTGACGTCCCCTTTTTATTGCCCGGGGGCCTGCATTTCACGATGCAGGTACTAACATACAGGACGACACATCTGCTCAGTAGGACAGCATCCGTATCAGCTTATTGGTGAGCCCCATCTCGTTCGGGGTTTAGTCAACTTTTATCTTATGATTAGTTATGCATCTAAAGGTATGCTGGGGGCCTTGTCCCAGTTAGTATGTTTTTCAGTCAGACTCATGATAGAGGTTTCATAGACTAGAACAGACAGTTATGTCATGTCAGATAATCGAAGTCGCATAGCCATTTTGGCTCACTCATGTTTAAACAAGTACTTTATTAAGTATTATGACTTATTATGTTTTATGAAGGCTCATCATGCATTCACGTTATATTCCGCTTATGTTATGCATCATGATGATTCAGCAAGTCATGTGGTTCGCTCGGTCACATGTAGTCAGGCACCGAGTGCCGTGTTACGTCCAGGCCATGGTTCGGGGCGTGACAGTTCCATCTCTTAGTCTTTTAAATTGATTTTCTCTCACCTACCAAATTTATTTTCTCCCTCACCCCTCTCTTCACAAGCAGACTCCAAGACGTGGCTTCACAAGTTAATCGCGATGGCGTTCATCTCCTTCGATTCCTCTCAAAAGAAGAATGTTGGGAATTGCTCCAGTTGAAGATATTCCCAAAAGAAAGTTGTCCGTTAGAAGAACTAATTGAAATTGGATACATAATTGCAGAAAAGTACCAAGGCCTTCCTCTTTTTGTTGTTCTAGTTGCTGGACTTCTATCAAAAATAGAAAGATCTAGAGATTGTTGGGAAAAGTTTGAGGTAAACTTGAGTTCAAAACAGTTGATGAACTTAGTAGATATGAGCTATCAGAATTTACATCCACTTAAGTCATCCCACGCCTCTAACTAGTTCAATTGAAAGTCTTTATCTCCGGATAACGTCCTTTTTGTAGCAACCTGAGACGACTCACTTCTTTCCCATGAGAACAACATTGATGAGAGTTGTGGAGTTTCATGCCCACCAAGTGTTTGATAAAATGTTTCAGTATATATTTCAATGTATTTCTGTGTATTAACAAACAATATATTTCAGTATATTATTTCGCTATATTTCAATGTATTTATCTTTTTTTGGTGTAAATATAGTGAATGTTCCAAATATAGAGCCGATTTTTACTACACTTTGTTTTCACGACTTTTGTACTTCGCTGTATTTCAATGTATTTCTGCATTTTTTATTTCTAATTTATGAAACAGTTTCTGATATATTTCATTGTATTCCATTGTATATACGCATACTACAACTTTATATTTCTTAAACAATTAACCATATTTCATTATATTTCAATGTATATTTTTCAGTGATAAAAGTTGAGAGAGTTACGTAAGCTTCTATGGAAGAACAATCGTTATGCGTGATTTATGGGAAGGTTTAAATTGAATCCCATAATATATATATATATATATATATATATATATATATATATATATATATATATATATATATATATATATATATATATTTTAAGATGTTCCATAAATAGGGCCTGATTTTACTCTTCAGTGATTTGTGTGAAATATGATTGATTTAATTTGACTTACTATTTAAAAAGGAAAAGAATATTATGTTCCAAAAATATAGACTATTTTTTCTCTCAGAATTTTAAAAAAATAAAATATGTTCCAAAAATAGAGCCTAAATTTACTCTAACGTGTTTTGTATTTCTCTGTAATTCGTTATATTTCACTGTATTTTAAAAATGCGAGATACAACTGAAATACAGCTAAAAGCAGCTACGAATTGTAAATCTTTAACTTCTAGCTATAACTAGTTAGAAGTTATTAAAAGGTAGTTATTTGTGTAAGTTTTACACAATAAAACATGAAAAACACAATAAGGTATTCAATTCAAATCTCAAAGCCAGCGTAGACAAAAAAAACATACTAGATGATTTGATCGAGATGTGTACAAATTAGGCAGACACCACCGGCACTATAAAAAACAATCCAAAAATTCCACTAGCTAGTACATAATTACATAGTCATGCGTAAATATGGAACATCACCACAGCAAAATCAACAAAATAGGTAAGGCCTTCCGCATTTCCTAATATAGTACTATTACTGTTTTTAAGCGGGGCTTGAAGATCTTAAAGGACCCAACTTTTGCAAATAGGTACATCCACTGTCTGCAAAATTACTATATATAATAAGGGTCAATTTAATTTTTTTTTTAGTACTTAGTTAAAGTCCTTGATTACATTATAATTAAGATTGCCAACTAAATGTTTTCTCTTCCAAATTTACCCCTATATTTGTCTTTTATTATTTTCTCTACTATGGGATGTTTTAGAAATATTAAGGCACTTTTAAACCTTTTTGATCATAGAAAATCCCTTAGACTAACTTTTTGAAGGTGATGACATGTACTAGAACTTCTTCATATGGCTTAATTTTACTCCTACTTTATTTCTTTATTAATTAAGGTGTCACACCCAATTTTGGTAAATTTAGAAAATTTTAAGGTTCTCTTAAAACGCTTAAGAAATTGTGAATTGTGATGATGTCAATTAAAAAAAAACACGTCACTATACATAATTTGATTGAGAGAATACACCGCAATGCTTCCAAGATTTTCCGTTCTAAGTAAAAAATTAGTAGGTTCACTACCAATTATAATGTTTAGTATTGCATTCAAAAATACATATTTAATGTGCCATTAGATCATATTAATTATGTGCTAAGAAAATTTGATACAGGTTATACTTCTCTAATTAAAATATTATTAATTTTATATTTTGAGTTTAGGCCCGAGCTTAGCACGAGCTTGCAGTAACTAGTGTTTTATCTAAACTAAAAAAAATTTATACTATGATCACCGCCCAAATACTCAATGAAGTGTTTGTTCCTTTTATATTACAGCTCAATTCATGTACCTTTACTTGGTATCCTAATTAATCTATTTAACGAAGATTCACAACATAAACGTTGGGGGTGTTACATTAATTTAAACAATAAAAACATAACTCTTCTAATCCGTTCATATTTAGGCTATATAGGTAATGGGCGAAAGTCATTTACACTCCCAACTTTGCTTTAAATATCAAACTCCCCCCTCAACTTTGAACAATAGTCATTCTCACCCCTTTATTCTAATTGACCTTTTTAAATTCCTATTTTACCCTTACATGAACAACTTTTGTCTTCTTCTTTTTTTTACTTTTTAAAATCAAGATATTCTTCATTTTTTAAAATCTATGTAACAAATTCCCTATAAAAAATAAATATTATCTTCTGGGTGAAAAAAAAAGTGGGAAATATTATTGAGTATATAAGTTAATAATGTTTTATAATGAAATAAATTATCAGAATAAAAATAATAAATTTTATTAATAACAATCAAAACTCTAATATCTATTTATACAACTAAAAATAATAGGTAAAAATAGTTCTATAAATATATTTTAATGCAACTCACACACAAAAAAAAAAAATACAATAGAGACAAATTCTTAAAAATTGTTTATTTATATTATAAATGAATTTTAAATTATAATTTAAGAAATATTCCATTAATTACAATCAATTTTTTTTTATGGAGAATAGAGAATAAGAGAGACGTTAAATTTTAATTATACATAGACATGCTTGTACATACATATATTTAATGCATAGGTAGAAATAATTTATAAATATTACTACTATACTTTGGTAATAAAATTTCTAGTTAAAAAAAATTGAGATAACAATAATAAAAAAGAGCATTAGATTTCGTGACAAATTCATAAAAGTATTATTCCACTTAATATGTTAATGAAATTAAATAAAGTTATAAATACCTAAGTTAAAAAAAATAAACATTACATATAATATAAAAATGTATTATATAAATGGAGGATTGAAAATAACAAAGACGAAATAGACATTGCATAGGATAAAAGGGGAAGAAGAACTATTGTTCAAAGTTGAGGAGGGAGTTTGATTTTTAAAACAAATTTGGGGGTGTAAATAAATTTCACCCTATATGTAATTCATATTGTCCCAGAGAAAAACTTATTAGTCATGATTTTTTTAAAAATAATCATGATAAATAATAGAAAAAACTTTTTTTAGTTCAAATTAGGAAAAACAAAACCAACAAATGCGAAATAATTTTGAGTTCACAAGGTGGGTAATGATTCGTTGTTTCGCTTGAATCGACCCGTACTGTTTTGACTCCTTTTAACCCGTCAAATGTAATTTAACCTGCACCCAAATTAGGCCGAGACTCTAGATTTTGCACCTATCGAGAGAAGGGGGAAAAAGTCAGCAACTTAATGTTAGTGGTGACATAGGCATGCTATAACAGTAATAGGGGTAGATAGATAGGATTTGGTTCGAATTTTTTAAACATTAAACTAAACCAATTGCGTCGAGTTTTTAAATTTATACATCAAACCAAATCAATAAAATTCGAGTTTTCTCGGGTTATTCGGTTTCGGATTTTTCGGTTTTTTTTTTAGAATAGTCTTGACCCAAAACATATAATTTTTACTTCAAATATTTCTTTAGTCCTATAATTAAGGTGTTTCTTAAGAAAATAACATAAAATATGAGAAAAGTGATGACATTGTATTAAAATATTTAACAAAAGCTAATAAAATCGGTTAAAATAAATATTGATAATTAACAAGCCATAAAGAAAATGACCATAATCTAAAAATATTAAGTCATGCTAAAATAAGTACGACCAATAAGTATTAATTACATGACAGAAAAAAAAACTTAAGTTATGTATTTTCATTTTCTAAATTAATTATGCAAAACTAAAGAATAGATATCCAACATTATTGTCATTCCTAACGGTAAATTGAATTTCTTTTGTAAGCATTAGTGTTGAGTTGGTTTTGGTTTGAACTTTATTTGAGTTACTAACATCCATAGGATATAAAACTTATTGACGTTATTGTCATTCCTAACGGTAAATTGAATTTCTTTTGTAAGCATTAGTGTTGAGTTGGTTTTGGTTTGAACTTTATTTGAGTTACTAACATCCATAGGATATAAAACTTATTGACGTTCAAAATTCTAAGTTCAAGCTTGAATAATATGATAATAGATAAAAAAAACTACGAAAAAATTTAAGACATATTTATAAATTACATTACAAATAAATATTTTTATGTATAAAATATTTTTAAAATTGAATGCATGTAATGTCTGGTTGGTTTGGTTCTGTTTGACTTTTTTTAGTTAAAACCAAACCAAATCAATTATGATGAATTTTTTTTTTCAACACCAGATCAAGTTAAACCAAACCACTAGACGGGTTTTTTTCTCGATTTGACTCCATTTATCGATTTGATGCAATTTGTCGGTTTACTTTGTACGCCCCTAGCAACAGAGTCCCTTAATACGAGTAATTCAGCACAGCAGCAGTACCAACTACCAAACTTTGTGATAGATCCATATTGTAGCGGAGTGGCCTTTTCCATTTTTCGCAGTTGCTATATTTTTGGTACCAAAATAATAACGGTGGATCCACCTAACCTCTAACTGGAATAACAATAAATAAATCAATCCAATATTTTCAACTGGACACGAGATTCCAATAAATGTGTACAAGTTCCAAAACACTCTTCCGGTGGTTGATAAAAACAGTAAAGTATTACGTACAAAGGATAAAGGGTTGGAAGTGGCTGGCAAAAGTAGACAAATCCAGAAAGAGTGCTGCCAGAACTGCGGAGTGCGCGTTGCTTGTTCATTATTCTATCCATACATGTCAGCATCTCGTGGCTACATATCATCTTTTATCCTCACCAATTAATAATTCAATAGTATAATTTATACAATCTTACGTATTACAACGGCAGTATTTAGTTTAGGATTTAAGAGTCTCCTCTTCAAATTTAAACTCTTTCCGATATTACTACTAGGTCTATAGATAACGTTTCGAATTTAAAAGAATTACTAAAAAGATTTGATCTTATGGACGCCATAATATTTGTCGCTTCTACGCACGTCTAGCCTCGCATACTAGCTACTTATGTTTGAGTTCAAATTGGCGTTTGGCTAGAGAAATTAAAATATTTTTCATTTTATTTGGAATTTTTGATATTTGAGTTGTGTTTGGTTATAATTTTTTACAAAAAATATTTGGTTGTTTGAATATACTGAAAGTCGAAAAAGATAGAAAATTGAAAGTAAGGTGTTAGTTATTTTTCAAATTTCAAATAAAGTGAAAAAAAGTTCCGGAAAAAGGTGAAAAATTATCATGGCCAAAAAAATTCCGGAAAATTGTAGTTAATTTTCTCTATTGATACCACCAAGTATGGAATCACCAATTCCAAATTTACGAAAATCTTAAGGTTGAGTTCATCAATCATGGCAAGCAATAGTTAAGAAGCTAAGTTTATTTATTTATTTGTCAAGTCGAAAAGAATGGAGTATATTTGGATCTTAGCTGTTCATTCGCATCTGATGGGATTCCAATCCTTCTTGGTTTTTTTGTTTTTCTCCCGATCATTTCGTCTAGAAGAAGAACTAGTAGTAATGACATTCACGAGCAAGTCAAACCGCATGGATAAATTTGGGGGTGTACAAAGTAAACCGACAAATCGCACCAAATCGCTAAACCGAGTCAAACCGAGAAAAAAACCCGATTAGTGGTTTGGTTTGACTTGGTTTGGTGTCGAAAAAAAAACCCGACCATAATTGGTTTGGTTTGGTTTTAACTAAAAAAAGTCAAACCGAACCAAACCAACCCGACATTACTTGTATTCAATTTCTAAATTATTTTATACATAAAAATATTTATTTGTAACGTAATTTATAAATATTTCTTAAATGTTTTCGTAGTTTTTTTTATCTATTATCATATTATTCAAACTTGAAATTAGAATTTTGAATGTCAATAAGTTTTATATCCTATGGATGTTAGTAACTCAAATAAAGTCCAAGCCAAAACCAACTCAACACTAATGCTAACAAAAGAAATTCAGTTTACCACTAGGAATAACAATAATGTTGTATATCTATTCTTTAGTTTTGTATAATTGATTTAGAGAGTGAAAATACATAACTTAAGTTTTTTTTCTTTGTCATGTAATTAATACTTATTTAGCCGTACTTATTTTAGCATGACTTAGTATTTTTAGATTATGGTCATTTTCTTTATGGCTTGTTAATTAGCAATATTTATTTTAAATGATTTTATTAGCTTTTGTTGAATATTTTAATACAACGTCATCACTCTTCTCACATTTTGTGTTATTTTCTTAAGAAACACCTTAATTATATAGTTGTATCTTACTAGGACTAAAGAAATATTTAAAGTAAAAGTTATATCTTTTGTATCAAGACTATTCCGAAAAAAAAACCCCGAAAAATCCAAGAAAACCGAATAACCCGAGAAAACCCAAGGTTGACAAACCCGAATTTTATTGGTTTGGTTTGGTGTATAAATTTAAAAACCCGACACAATTGGTTTGGTTTGGTGTTTAAAAAATCCGAACTAACCCGATCCATGTATACCGCTAGATAAATTGATACGGTAATGATATTCAAAATTTCAAATCTTTGCACGTTTTACATCTGCCTAGTCGTCCAACGCGGCCAAAAGGAAAGCAATTAGCTGTAAGGTGACTCATTTGAAAAGTTCCCAATACTAGGTACTAGTATTAATTGTAGATATCCTTTTCAAAATAGGATCAGAATCCATTTCGGAATATAATTCGCATATGCTTCCTTTATTCTAAATGCATTGCGGTAAAATATCAAAATTAACACTATTATTATTATTTTTTAATGAAAACGCGTAACACTATTATTCAATAGAGTAGTTATTTTCATTTTACAGTCAGTGGCCTAATAACGTCAATATCATTACTCTAGAGAATTAATTACGTACTAAGATACTTTTCCGAGCCTATTGTGCCAGGTTTGATGCATGCACAGCACAAAGTGTCAGAACCATTATATTGAACATAAATTGACTTAGGAATTGATAAGCAAATATTAAATTTGGAAAAAACTAAAAATAAGGTACAGAGAAGTTAGGGAGTATTAGATTTAAGAATATAGTTTGAAAAATAATTGCTTATTTCAGTAATTTAGTCAGCAATATTGGATGGATTTTTCTTTTTAAATTTTTTCTAATATTGGGACATAACAAAGCACGACGTATTCCCCTTAAGTCTTAATTTATGTTTTGATTATTTTTTGTGGTCTTAATGTATGTCTTGATCACCAAGGAAAAGAAATAAAAAAATGTAAGTAAGAAAAGAGATGGAGAAAATGAAGATGAGTTAAGTACGCGTCTGATCTACGTGGGAATTCATAAGGAATATCCAATGGCATAACCCCGTTGTGGATTGGGAATATTCTTTCTTGGTTATGCAGATCCCATTATAATTCGAACCTCCTTAAATACCATTATTATTGCGCATTACATTCAAAACATCTCATTCTATTTCCCTTTATTTGTCCAATATATCTCTTCCCGTTTTCTCTCTTTATTATTTTTTCTATACACAAATGGCTCTTAAAGCCGTTCATGTTTCCGATGTTCCTTATCTAGATCAAGTCCCTGAGAAAGCTTCTCTTGCTTTATATTCCACCCGTTTCTCTCAAGGTTTGTGCTTATTTAATGAATCTGTATTTTTTTATTCGTATTATGGGGATGGAATTGATAGAATATTTAATTTTTGCAGGGGTTGAAATTGGAAGAACATCGTTCAAGCCATCGAAATTTCTAGTGGTTGGCCACAGAGGGAACGGGATGAATTTGTTGCAATCGGCTGACAGGAGAATGAAGGCCGTTAAGGAAAATTCCATTCTTTCATTCAATGCAGCTGCTAATTACCCCATCGATTTTATTGAATTTGACGTTCAGGTATAATATAATACGTTCTCTCTCTCTCTCTCTCTCTCTCTTTATTTTCTTGGGTTTTCCGGCGAAAAGACGTGTACGTACTTCCGCGTACAATATTTGTTTTTGTTTTTTCTTCGTATCCACCCTGTAACAAACCGAAAAGTAAGAAACTTTTTACGTAATAGTCACGACAAATTTTGGAAAGAAACAAAGGCCGTCTTTATTTTAGCCCCTTTTGAATTTGTTTCCATGTAAACCACACAAGTTTATAGCGCTATTCTGAAATGATACTGATTGGTCTCTCTTTTTCTCTGGGATTGCAAATTAATAGATGTGTAAAGCGTCTTGCATGAACTATGCCTGATTACTTGGAGTAAAAAGCCTTTGGGCTTTGACGGGAAAGTAAAGAAGTAAATGTCATTTTTTGTAGGTGACAAAGGATGATTGCCCTGTCATTTTTCACGACGACTTCATCCTCACTCAAGAAAATGTAAGCTCTTTTAATTTCTATTCCCCTTATGATGATTTAACTTTTCTTTTTATCTACACTGAGCTGATTCTCATGTTATTTTTGTAGGGTACAATTTATGAAAGGAGAGTTACCGAATTGACCCTCGCTGAATTTCTTAGCTATGGACCCCAAAGAGAAGAGGGTCTCGCTGGAAAACCTTTAATGAGGAAAACGAAAGATGGAAAGATTGTTAGCTGGACTGTTGAAACTGATGATTCAGCATGTACCTTAAAAGAAGCGTTTGAGAAAGTTAATCCATCTGTTGGCTTCAACATCGAGCTCAAATTTGATGACCACATTGTTTATCAACAAGACTACCTCGTCCGCGTTCTTCAAGCTGTCTTACATGTTGTCTTAGAGTATGCTAATGGAAGACCAATTATTTTCTCAAGTTTCCAGCCTGATGCTGCTCTGCTTGTCAAGAAACTCCAGACTACTTATCCTGTAAGTCCCATTTTGTTAAAGTTCAAAAATTTTATTTTGACTTTTTCAAGTGATTTTGACTTTTGGCATTACAATCTTGCAGGTATTTTTCCTAACAAATGGAGGTACAGAGATTTACTATGATGTTAGAAGGAACTCCTTGGAGGAGGCCACTAAATTGTGTTTAGAGGGTGGTCTGGAAGGGATTGTTTCAGAAGTTAAAGGCATCTTTAGGAATCCAGGAGCAGTTAACCAGATCAAAGAGTCGAAGCTATCTCTTTTGACATATGGCAAATTGAAGTAAGTACTAATACTATCAATATTGATTCACAATGTTGTGCCTGAATTAGTAGTATATACCCAGTACTCACACTAACTGTTTTATTTATGTATTTCAGTAATGTGCCTGAAGCTGTGTATATGCAACATTTGATGGGAATTGATGGAGTGATAGTGGATTTTGTTGAAGAAGTAACAGAGGCTGTGTGTAAGTTAGTGAAGAAGCCAGAGGATGTTGAAGATGAGATATTGCTGGAAGGGGAGGAAAAAGTTCAAAATAGACCTCAATTCTCACAAAGGGAATTGTCTTTTCTGCTCAAGCTTATCCCTGAATTGATACAATAAACACTTTCTGCTTGTATCTCAACCTATTCCAACAAGGATATTCCCAAGTTCGATGATTGTAGATAAATTTTTAAGCCTTGTTTTACAAGCCTGAATGAGTGCACTCTTATTTGTACTTCATTTAACACCCTTGTCGCTGGGATTGTCATACTTATAACAGTCTAGAGATGTAGATAGAGGATCTTCTACTTTTTTTTTTCTTCCTTTTTTCTTATTAACCTTTAATACCCCCTCTTGTTCTGTCATTTTTTATGGTCATACTGGCTACTCTGTAATCGTGTGGTACCATAACTTTGAACAAGAGATAAAGAAGCAAAGGTTCCATATCAAAATATTCTACTATTGTTTTTGTTCATAGTTTCATGTGCAAATTACGCCTGCCATCTCCATTACTATTACAGGATTCTACTATTTGTGTGAATAGTCGTCTCATCAAAGCGTTTGGGGCAATTTGCAGGATCGGCCTTGGGGTGGTCTTTAATTTTTGTCCCTCAAATTGGTGGTCTTTTAACTTTTACCAGTCCCAAGTCCTAAATGCATGGGCAGAATTCTGCCTTGCCATTTTTTTTTTGACTGAGCTATGGTTCGAACTCACGACTTCGGGGTATTAGGCGAATGGCAAAACTTAAAAGACCACCAATTTTAAGGGTAAAAATTAAAGACCACCCCAAGTGAAGGACAATCCGCACACACAAAAAATAAAAAGGCGTTTGAATATTCGGGTGTCAAATGTTTGAATTGGGCTAATTTTAGACGGATCAAAATAACGGAATTGGCCCAATTTGACTTATGAATATGATATTGGGAAATCTACATGGTGTAGATAACATTAGGCCTTATTTATATCTAGTAGCTATACTTTAATTCAATTACATCTCATAGCTAAAAGGTGTATGTCAATTACACTATATACTAAAACATTTAAACACGGTTAAAATTAAAAAGCAACCGCAACATAAGGCCTGCATTCACAATTTTCCTCTATTCAAACCATTTTCCCTCAATCTCTTCCCATTTTTTCTCCATTTTAACTATACACGATCCTCCACCGATTTTGGTTACCTAAATTGTAGTTGTGCATTTGTAGCTAAGTTGTTTAGATGTTTTATACAACTCTGTGTTTATTTTGTTAAATATCTTCTTCCATTTTTGTGATTTTAAGCCATTGTTAGGGTTTCCGCCATTGTTAGGGTTTTTACTGCAATTGCTTCGATTTTGGGTGTAATGGCGGACAAAAGCACTCCATGCAGAGTTACTAGAGGTATACCCAATTATGTACACCATTATGATGATGGTCCATCTTTTGATTTGTGTATCACTCAAAATGAAAAAGAAATTGCAGGCTCTATTGCTAGAATGGATGCCGAGAGTAGTGTGGAAACAATGGGTATACCATGACCCGGTAAGTATGGAAACAATGGGAGAGGAAGGTTCAAAATCTACCAAACGAAAAAAATGTCGTTCAGCCATCGATTGCCGGAGCCTCCGTACCAAGTATTGGAATGCGGAGAAAGGTCATCGATGGTGCTTCAGTTAGCAAGGGGAAATTTTTTGTTGAAGATGTTCCTTCAAAAACAGTGGAGGTACTCTATTTATTTCATATTTATGAATACAATGTTTATTTGTAATTAGTCTTTTATTTTGATACACTTTGTATTGCACATTTTAGTGTTGAATACAATATATAATGTGTAAAAGAAGATAACACCCCGGTAATATGATGTACTCAACTTTGTTATATCATTTCCGTTCATGTCTTTAAATTTTTATTATTTCTTTCTTTTTTCTTTTGACAAATACATTATATTTTCTTGTTATAATCATAATTATGGAAGTACTGTTTCTGACACTATTTTGATAAAATGCAGTCAAAGACACAGTGTATCAACTTTATACTTGACTATAGTCTATGTTGCATTTCTTGTTATATTCATAAATCTGCAATACATTTCTTGGATACACTCTAAACTTGACTGTAGTATATACTTGATACACTGTATACTTGACAATCTTGTATCCAAAAATAGTTTATACATGACAAATATTAAAAACTACTTATATTTTGTATTTTGATACAAGTTCTGACAGTATTAAAATGGTGCTTACGAGATGCGTATTTTTGCTAACATAGTCCTGACGGTCAATGAGAGTGCTTGTCTTCAATTGCTGTCACGCCCCGAATCTGGGCATGGACGTCACACGGCACCTGGTGCCTGACTGCATGTGACCGAGCGAACCAACTGGCTGGCTGAATCAACATGTGATATCAAAACATAACTGAATCCTGAAAGCAACGAAACACATGCTGATATACTAAAGGTCTGACTGAGATCATAATGCGGAAATACTTAGACAATTTGAAATATCTGAACGTAGCCAACATGACTAAACCAAAACAACTGAACAACTGCCAACAAGGCTAACATAATAAATATCTGACTGTCTGGACTTTGTCTATGAAACCTCTAATGAATAGAAAAAGGTAACTGTCTAGAAAGCTGTAAGAACTGCATGACTGATATCGCCCCGAAGGAAACTGGGGCTCACCAAAGTAGATGATACGAACACTCCTAAGTAGCTGGATTGTCAACCTGTATGTCGTTACCTGCATCGCGAGATGCAGGCCCCCAAGCAATAAAAAGGGACTTCAGCACATTTAAATTGTACTGGTATGTAAAGCAACTGAAGCAATAAAATACTGAAACTGAAACTGAAACTGAACTAAATAGGAAAGCAAGAAGTTGAAGTATTCCCTATTCTGGATAAAGAATCACCTGTAAAACTGTAAATATAACTGTGGCCTAGGGCCCAAATAATGTGCACAAAAATTGTGGCCTCAGGCCCAAGCAATATGTATGCATAAACTGTGGCGTAGGGCCCAAAACTACAGATACAGGTGTTCAACATTAACAATTTACAAGACTGAGACTGGCTATAACTGATAGCATGATAACTGTTTCTGATTATAGGACTCATGCAAATAACTAGTTATACACTGACTAAGACTCATCTGATAATAATGCATAAGTCTATAAAGATTACGTGTTGAGTTCATGACGTTCAAAGTGACAACCATGAACGAATTCTGTAACTGCAACCCTAGAAGATAACAGTTCTATATCATATCATGAAACTAGGGCTAAACTATATTCTGAGTCAAATTATTGACAAATATGAAGAATGAGGCGTAGGGAGAATCATGAATATTCCCTAACGTAGATAGTTAGCCTCACATACCTTAATTCCAGCCTTTGAACGTAATACAACATTCGTCAACCCTTTTAACTTTGATCTATATCAATACAAGTCAAACGGATTCTATATTAACAATAATATCCATGCTTTGGTCATCTAAGTATTTTATCAAACACTTGGTGGGCATAAAGGTGCACAATCTCCATTAATGGTGTTTCTTCACCCCATTCTCATTCTATTACTTTTAGGTGATTCTACAATCTAAATTTGATGAAAGTAACATCATTCTTCATCACCCATATGACTAGTACAATCCTAAGTTAATAATCCAAAACCCTAGCATAGTTCATATGATACTCTCTATCAAACCCATTTACGATTCTCCTAAGAACTCATCAATTCACAACTATAAGTGATTAGAGAGTAGAAGTACTACCTTTTTGAAGTTCAATCCTCTTGAATTCGGATTCTAGGGTTCCTTTGTACAAGACGAAGATTCAATTAATAATCTAGGGAATAGATTGGGATTCTAGCGTTAATCTTTGTTAGATCGATGTAATAATCAATGGGGTTGGAGTAGGAACTCACCTTGTATGATTTGTGGAAGCCCTAGAATGTTTTCTTTCCAAAAAGACGGCTTAGAAAGAAATGGGAAAAGTTTTTCAGAGTTAGGTACATATAGAATTCAAAAAGGACGTTTCAGGCATAATTTGGCTTGGTGCATCGCCCAAGGCAGGGCACTAGGCCTATACTATAGGCCCCGATGAAAATTACATTTTTTGCAAATTTTTTCTTGGGGCAGCGCCTTAGGCCATTCTGACAACGTTCGGTAACATGGGCATAACTCCTAGCACAAAACTCCATTTTGGGCTATAATATATCGTTAGAAAGATATTTCAAAGGGCTACAACTTTCATGTTTTAAGTTTTCTAAAATTCTCAACGGATTTTCACGAAATTGGGCTGGAAGGCAGACGTATCGAAAAATTAGCCGATTCTATAGAATTTGAGCACCCCTCTATTAGCCATTTTGAGACGATCATATCTCCTTGATCCGGACCCCGATTGGCCTGATCCTTATATCCTTGGAAAGGTATTTCTACGTACTACAACTTTCATTAAGGGTACTTTCCCAAATTCCCAACTAATAAAGGGTTTATGGTTTCCCGAAGTGGGTCTGTCGATCATTTTCGCAAAACGTTCAAACCTTTAGTTTTTCCACAAAAACTCTAATGATACGAGCCTAATCTTAGCTCTAAGATACGGGGTGTAACATTTGACTGTAAGGCTTGCCTTAGGGGAATCCCACATCGATTTAGGCGAATCGCACATCGGTTTAGGCGAATCCCACATCGATTGGGGAGGAGAACGAAGAGTGCTTTATAAGTGCTTAGATACCTCTCCCTTGTAGACGCGCTTTAAAACCGTGAGGGGCAAAGGCTCCAAAGCGGACAAATTCTACAAGAGGTAGCCTGGGATGTTGCAGTTGGTATCAAAGCCGGTGCCGGGCCGGTGGTGGGGCAAACTCGATGGTGGGGCAAACCTCAACGAGGACGCTGATTCCCAAGGGGGGGGGGTGAGTGTAGGATTGCCTTAGGCGAATCCCACATCGATTGGGGAGAAGAACGAAGAGTGCTTTATAAGTGCTTGGATACCTCTCCCTTCTAGACGCGTTTTAAAACCATGAGGGGCGAAGGCTCCAAAGCAGACAATTTCTACAAGCGGTGGCCTGAGCTGTTACAATTACCCCCGCTTGTCAATGGTGTAGCAGAAACTACCACTGCCCCGTCCTTGATGATGATGATTTTGCTTCTACACCACCCCATAATGACACACATCACAATCTGAATCTCCACCTTCGAAGAAAAGTAGGCAGATGTCTATTAGGAATTCATCATCATAGAAAGTAAATCTGTAGCCTGAAACAATTCCAATTTCCAACATTGCTCCCCGTAGGAAGACGCCTGTTATACAAACAAGAAAGTCAGCTTCTCCAATTGGAAATGAACAAGTGCATCCAAACACCCCATCTGTCCAGCGTGATGTCCCGACATCCAGCAAACAAGACTAGTTGTCTCTCATGAGGTAAGAACTTGATGAACTAAAGAAGCCGGTGAGTGTAATTTATAGCTTTTTCTTTAATGTGTCTCTCCTGTATTTGATTTTTCTTTCTTATTTTATGTGAAGGCTGAGTTCAAGAATCTCCGCGAATTGATCAATGACAACTTGAGAACTGTTTTTCAAGCGATTGAAGCAATTAAAGGGAATAAGGATTCTGAAAAGGTAAACGAAAAATAATTTAAAATATGTTTAATTGAAATAATCATACATAAATGAATTTTTTTTCTTTAAGGGTGCTGCCAGCGAATCTCCATTTCAGCAACATGATAGTGGCATACACGATAAATCACCGATACAAAATAAGAGTAATAAGGCTCATTTTCAAACAGAGGTAATCTTTTACAAAATACTTTGAATACATTACAATCATAGGGTTTGGTATCTGATGGGTTGCCTATATCAGTATTTTCAGTATCTAAATACTTAACTGTATCAATATTTTTTTCCACCAATCATTGTATACATGTTTTCAATTGTATTCAGACTTTCATTTTTATGATACAGTTAAGTGATTGTATTCATATATAACTGACTATATTCATAAATATAACTGCTTATATTTTACTGAAACAGTTTAAATGACTGTATTCATATTTCAGTTCTGTATACAAATAGTTGAAAGTTTTGTATACACATATTTGAAGGTTTTGTAATGCTTGTTCATTACAAAATTTTAATGTTTTTTTTTTCCTTTACATTTTAGGGCCTAGTGGGAGATGTTGGTGTGACCAAGGTTAATTCTACTGGTGATACATTAAGGGCTTCAGCACAAGAGGTTCAGGAACCATGTGACATTTTGGGAGAATATGTCCAACCAGAGGTACTACATTAATCTTTTATTCAACTCTTGGTTCAAATTTTGTTATATGATTAATACATTTCAGAATACTATTAAAAATTGTCATCTATTTGTTTATAGCCATTTGGATCTCAGATCCCTATCGAGACATATGATGTTATCATCGTTACTTCAGCAGCCATACCTATCAATGAAGGAAGTCCCATGTTAGTTCACAATAAAATTGTGCAAGGTGTATCTTCCACTTTATTTTGTGCCGGTACAGATAATTCAAATCGAGAGACGCTGCACAATGTCATTGTTGAGTTTGAGGACATTCAGGCTGGTTAGGAACTGGAACATGTGGTTCACTATGAGTTGGTAGATGAATTGCTTCCAACACAGAATACTATAACAAAAATTGTGTAAAGAGATGTCACACCCTAGCAATGGTAGGGCATGACGGGCACCCGACTCTCATCAGAGTCGAGCGAACCCTTAGACATTCACTCTATTAAAACCTGTCATTTCAAAAACTTTTGAGAATATAAAATTTTTCCAAATAGAAATCATTATCTCTATAACGATTATGAAAACTTTCAATCAATAAGTACTTTAGACCAATCTAAATCATCTAAAATACATACTCTTTTAAAATCCATAAATGACTCAACTGATATCACTTTGTCGACATCTCGACAAACATACCACAGGACACTGTCTGCAGAAGCCTCTAAGAAGTGAACTGGACATTATGAGTCAGGACAGGGCCCTGACATACCCATAATCATGCATATCTATACATGACTCAACACAGCTCCAGAATGAGGTGGAACTTGTCAATCCCAGCAGACGTCAGAGCATCCTAGCTATACACTTAACCTGCCAAACAATCTGGGGCTGCAGGCATGAACGCAACGTCCCCAGGCAAAAGGACGTCAGTACGGACAATGTACTCAGTATGTAAGGTGGTAACAAATCATAATCATAATTTGATTTAGGAGAGAAGAAATCACAATCTAGCTCAATACCTGCAGCCCTCGCTGGAAGAAACATAAATGTATACACGAAGTCTCCAAAACAATCTTTAAGTAAATAATGCAATCTAACACACATTCTTTAAGTAAATAATGCAATCTAACACACATGCCGCTTCCGACATATTAACAAAATGGTCCCTTCGGACAGCCGCTTCCGGCTAGTATCACAATAGTCCCTTCGGACGGCCGCTTCCGGCAAAATAATGATGGCCCCTTCGGGCAGCCGCTTCCGGCTTAGTATAACAATCATGTCAACACAAATTTAATCCACAAATATCAATACAAGAGATGATGCTATGGAATGTAAACATAAGTCGTAAATGAAATGAAATAGTAAAACCTCGCACCCCCTTCGGAGTGGTTTTGAAATCTAAGTAGTAAAATCTCGCACCCCCTTCGAAGTGGTTTTGAAAGTCTAACTTTATATTTCCTTTAGTATAAAACTAATTTCCTCGAAATCATTAGTAAAACCATATACACAATTCAACTGGCACCTTATGGGTGTTCCCTTCGGAACAGAATAGGAGTACATATAGAATGAATAGCACGAGAATCATGAATCACATTCGGAACCTATGAATAGAGTTACCCCAAAGTTCATATCATTCATCACTTACATCTAAGACATGCCAAAAGAAAGAAGGGTTAGCCTTACATACCATTGTCGCTTCTCAAGTTAACCATAACTTAGGTCTCGGGCTTCACCAATCTACAAACAATACCAATTATGCCAATAATCAAATTAGGATACTCTTTTAAACCAATCCTTAATTACTTAGAAATCTAACGATATTCGGGTAGCATCTTCCTTAAAAACTTAATAATCCTCATGATTCCAATTTAGCCAAAATATCAATCCCAGTACTAATATCAATATCAACAAATACATGCCCAAATAGAATCAAATCCATTCTTAAATCACTTCCCAACAACCCACATGGTAATAGTAACAATTTATCCAATTTCCAATATAGTTTTCGTAATTCTCGTCCCACGATATAATTATGACCTAGATGAATTTAAATATACGTAGGAGAGGAGAATTATTACCTTATATGCCAAGAAGTAATCTTTTTCCTCCTTACTTCACTTCGAAGAAAACCCGAATTCAACAGCACGATAAGACGGAACAACGAGATTGAAGCGACGTGCAAAACCCGTAAAAAATCGAATAGCGTCGTTGCTTAAACTTCCAAACACTGAATGTACTAGTACGTTTCTGCCCATATCCTTAAATTCACGATGCAGCTATATAAATTAGCTGCTGTCCTCATCTTTCAGAAGTGAACTTTCACGATTTAAGTTGACAAGAATGAACATATATTTATGTCTCTACACTAGCAAAAATGTTGCTGCTATGGTTCTTTTATTGGAAGGGAAAACATTGGTGCTATTGACCATATTATAGCATAGTCTTGTATGAGCAGCCCATTGTGAATTTAATATGAAAAAGAATGACCAGCACATACCTTGTGCTTACAAACGTGTCAAGGAAAGTAATGGCAAAAGAATGAATATGCCTTTTATGTAAAAAGAATAAGCGGTGGTGCAATTTCCCACAAAGGACACTTGTTCAATGATAACAATATCAAGGACAAACACTAATCAAGGTTAAAAATAATTTAACACCAATATTTAATGAATACATACACGGATAAGATTTTACATAGACCATACGTCCTTTTATCTCCATGTCTTACATAATCACTAATTATCTCCCTGTCTTCCATTAATTCAATATTTATCTAATTGCACACCTAATTAATTCCTTGATCACAATTAACTTAAATAGCAATCATTTTTAATACACTTCATACATATCATTTTAGTAAATTCCATTAGAACAAGTTGATGCATGTAACGTTTTCCTCATGAAAAGGAATTACTACACCTTCATTCTACTTGAAACTTTCTCCGGCCAAAGTAATCTCCATATAACAACCTTGCAAGTGGATTATGGGACCCACTTCTTCTTATTATAATGATTAGTGCCCTACAACAATAGGTGCCACCACTATCATATGTAGAGATAAATAAATCTACACTTGCTGTCACTTGTTTCCATACGTCAGCCACATGGGTTGGTCTATCTAACTTATCCATTGATCTAAATTTAATACTTATTTTCCACTATAAATCCCCATTTAACCAATTACATACATAACTAATTTCTTGATTTCAATTCACTTAAAGATGAACCACTTTTAACACAGTTCGTATAATCATTATCATAATCATGTGATATAGCAATAGTCCATAGCCTCATTTGCCACACATAAAATATTATTTTCAATCATTGCTGTCACATTTTTTTTTTCATCTTAAATCATTTCAGGACTTTATTCTTTTTGTACACCGAGCTCTTGGTTTTCATCCTTGGATATGATCGAATTCTCCGGGCTTGAGTAAATTTACTCATGTTGGACGGTCCAATTTCCTAGTCCAAAAAAAATACGGGGTGTAACAAGAGAGGCGTCCTGGCCCTTTCAGAATATCTCCTTACATGACAAATTTTGGGTCAGCTTCGGGTAAGTATTATGACATATTTTGTTTTTCAGATTTGTATTCCACTCTGCTTGTATTTAATGTGATTTAAGATTGTATTCCACCTTGCTTGTATTCAATCAGGTAGTTCAGTTAAGTTGATAGAGATATTTGATAAAAAAAACACCCATTTGAGAATAATTGCATCACAGGGGGACATGACGCCAAGCTATTCGGTGAATTCTCAAAATGGGTTAGGGAGGGGCTGCTTGTTAGGCATGATATCAGGTAAATTAGTTGATCTATCGTACTTAATTACTGTATAGACATAGTTTCAATAATGTTTGATATATATTTTGTATGTATTTTATAGAAAGAACAAAGAGGACCACTACAAAAAGGGGAAGACAAAACTGCCAAGATTCATGGATTGTGGTATTAAGAAATTCAATGATAAAAATTGGTTCTACCTTTCATCAATGGATGGTCTGATGTGGAATGACGAGGTGCGATATACCTTCTTTTTTCACATACAGTATAATGGTTTGTGTTTTCAATATTAACTGTTTCTATTTGTTTTTATTGCAACACCTTGATGTCATGTTTTACTACTTCCGGAAAAAAGCCAAATATGATACAAATAGCACATACAAGTTTACCGCTGTAGATTGTGTTTTCAATTCCAAAATTAATGCTATTCACAAAGCCTATGCTGACTCGAATAGTGCCATAAGCGTTGGAAAACAAGAAGATGTTTTATGTGAATACGTGAAAGACCATCGGTTGCTATGCACTGTCCCGTGGCATTTGGTTGACAATGTATTCATCCCCGTCAACACTGAAGAAAAAAATCATTGGTTGCTAGTAGTCCTTTCATTCATTGACAGACGTCTATATGTATATGACTAGTACCGAGCGTCGGGTCATGATGCAACTGTTAGGTCTGAAATAGACAAACTGTTAGGTCTGAAATAGACAAACTCGTCAATCTATTACCATTGTATTTACATATAACAGACTTCTATCAGTCCAAGAGAGGAATTGATTGGAATCATTACCATCCATACAAAGACAAAGCATCGGCTGTCAGGTTCGAGGTCGTGTTTGTTGACAATTTGCCACAACAAAGGCCTGGGAGCATGTATGTCAATTTATGATTTTTTAAACTTACATATATGAAGATAATACATCATTTTAAATACACTTTTTTCTTTCTTTCTTGCGTGTAGGGATTGTGGAATATATGTTGTTGTATATGTGAAGTATTTGAGTCAGGGAGAAGGTATTCCAGCCGAAGACCTTGATGTAGAATTACTCCGTACGAGATATGGTGCTCTTTTGTGGGATTAAGCTAAGCGAAAGATGGAATCAAATGCCGAAAGCGATAATGAGGCACCTCCAAAGTCAGTTAGACCAAAGATAGATTTTGATGAAGTCGAAAAAATTATAGTTAATTAGTTTGTAGGCAGGGGCGGTCCTAAGTAGAGTCAAGAGGGTTCAACTGAACCCACTTCGTTTAAAAATTTTACCGATTACATGTGTATAATCATCATGCAAATTGATATATAAATTGAATGAACCCGCATAAACTAAAGATGAAGCGTGGATCAGCGGTTAAGAGCCCGTTTGGATTAATTGGCTTATAAGTTGCTGAAAACAACTTATAAGTTATTTTCAGCTTTTTTGAATGTTTGACTAGTCAGCTTAAAGCTATTTTGTTCTTAAAATAATCCCAAAAAAATAATTGAGCCCGTTTGGCTTAATTTATCTAAAGCAGCTTATAAGTTGTTTTCAGCTTATAAGCTATTTTTTTTAAGCACATCCAAACAGGCTCTAAGTGGGTTCAATTATGGCCTAGTTGTCCAGGATCGAGCCTGGACTATTCTTTTGTTTTGTTTTGCAAAGTTACGAAAGAAGTGTTAAAGAATGGACAAACTCTAGTCCTAGGGCAGTGAGTAGCAGATTCTCTATTGTGTTTGTGGTATTATTTTTGTCAAATTAATTCAATGTAAGAATATATTAATATTATTAGCTAGTTTTCCTTTAAAATCTATTATTTGAGAATTATATCAAAATTGTTTTAAATTGTTAGATAATGTATTTATACTTCATAAATAGTACCTCTTATTTTACTTTGTTTAAATTCTTCTTTGATTTATTAAGTATCTTTTTCCTCCTCCTTTGGTATACATAAAAAGTTATTTAGATCGTTTTTATTTATTTTAATTTTTCGTTTGTTTGTTTTGTTTTTATCTTATGGTATTTCAAAATTTTGATATAAGAGTAAAACGTAAACGTTTAAATTGCACTGGAGAAAAATTTGCAGTTCTATAAGTGGTTAAAATTTGATACATTTTTGTTTCGGGAAAATACACAAATACCCCCCCCCCCCAACGTATACTCGGATTAATTATGACGCACCCAACCTTTGCGGGCGACCTATTACCCCCCCGGCCTTATTTTTTCTGTATTTTTGTACCCTTTTTCGGTTGACGTGGCACAATCAAAATTTGATACCCAGTTGCACAGTGGAGAGTGTTGCACACTCTCCGTCACATTGGCGCCACGTCACTGCCACGTCGTCGTCTTCTTCTTCTTCTTCTTCTTCTTTTTCTTCTTCTTCATTTCAAGAAATCAATCCTATTTCCCTCCATTAGCACACACACATTCAATTTCATCATCAATCATAAAAAGATTATTTTCAAGAAATCAACCAATATTCTTCCTCCATTAACACACACACATTCAACCCATTTTCTTCCTCCATTAGCACACACACATTCAACCCATTTTCTTCCTCCATTAACACACACCATTCAACCCATTTTCTTCCTCCATTAACACACACACATTCAATTTCATCATCAATCATAAATATCTTTTCAAGAAATCAATCAACCCATTTTCTTCCTCCATTAACACACACACATTCAACTCATTTTCTTCCTCCATTAACACACACACATTGAAGGGCAACCAGTCCATTTGAAGGGCAGTTCATGCAATTTCTTCATTGTTTATGTTGAAGAAATAAACAATGAAGGGCAGTTTGTGCAATAAACATTTTTGAGCAACCAGTCCATTTGAAGGCCAATTCGTACAATTTCTTCATACCTGTTAAAAGTCCATTTGAAGGGCAGTTCGTGCGATTTCTTCATTGTTTATTTTGATGAAATAAAGCAAACCAATATTTGTGGCAGTTCGTGCAATTTCTTCATTGTTTATTTGAGAAAATAGTCAAATGCCCCCTCAACTTAATGGAGGAAGAAAATGGGTTGGTTAATTTTGTTGAAAAGATATTTATGATTGATGATGAAATTGAATGTGTGTGTGTTAATGGAGGAAGAAAATGGGTTGAATGTGCGTGTGTTAATGGAGGAAAAATATGAGTTGGTTGATTTCTTGAAAATAAGTTTTTTATGATTGATGGTGAAACTGAATGTGTGTGTGTGTGTTAATGGAGGAAAATGGGTTAATTGATTTCTTGAGAAGAAGAAGAAGAAGAAGACGACGACGTGGTAGTGACGTGGCGCCAATGTGGCGGAGAGTGTGCAACAGTCTCCACTGTGCAACTGGACATCAAATTTTGATTGTGCCACGTCAGCCGAAAAGGGTACAAAAATACAGAAACAATAAGGCCATGGGGGTAATAGGTCGCTCGCAATGGTTGGGTGCGTCATAATTAACCCAAGTATATGTTGGGGGGGGGGGGGTGTTTGTGTATTTTCCCTTTTTTTTTTCTTGTTACAAATTTGTTTTATTTCTTTATTTTTCTTTGTAATTTGGCTAATGCATGAATGTATACAATTTATAGAATTGAAAATGGTGTTATTTTGTCTAATTATTTATTAATTTTTAAATAAAACACCACCGCAAAACGATATTTTTTAGGGGAATTAGGGAAATACAAGTATCTATGTAAAATTTATATGGCTAAGAATGATGTTTGTCTAACTATTTATTTATTGTTAGAAATAAAGGACCACCTCAAAATATCATTTTCAAGGTATTATGGGAACTAAAAAAAATATGGTCACTCCAATTGTTGACTATCGCATTGGCAGTTTCAGTGTAAATATTTGAACCCACTTGATCAAAATCCTAGGTCCGCCACTATTTGTAGGTGTGTAGATCTAAATCAGATTATGATATTTTTATTATCTTATTTTTGTAAGGAGTTTTGCTGGCTAAATGGCAGTGTTAGTATGAATACACAATATAAAATTTTAATATTTTATGAATACAATTCATTGTTTTTACATGGTTGAGTTAATCATTTATGGGATGCCATCATTTACAGATTTTGTTAAGTTTGTCCATTGTTGTATACAGAGATTTTACAATACTATATTCAAAGTTAATACAGAGCTGTATTCAGAATTGTTACTGATGCAATTGGTTTCTTACTTAGGAAACATATACATATGTTCAATACACAATATACAGTTTTAATATTTTATGAATACAAAACAGTGTTTTTACATTGTTGAGTTAATCACTTATGGGATGCCATAATTTACAGATTTTGTTAACTTTGGCCATTGCTGTATCTAAAGATTTGACAATACTATTAGTTGTATTCAGAATTATTACACTAATGTATACAGAGTTAACACATAACTATATATCAGTCAGCAATGCATACAGTTTTATTGTCTATCTCTGGTTACTTGGAAATGATTTTGCCTATCTCTGGTTTTTGAAATTGATGAACTGACCATGATGCAATTGGTTTCTCACTTGGGAAACAGATGCATATGTTGAATACACAGTATACCGGTCAAGTATAGACATCCAACATAATAAAGCGGAAATATTACAAGTTATTCATATAGAATTTCTTTATTTTCAGTCATCCAAAATCAATAAAAAAGAACATAATCAGTCATCCAAAACCAACAAAAAAGAACAGAAATGTCATGACGCTTTAAAGTTGCCTTAGTCCAATACAGAAACCAGAAAACAGAACAAATTACTAAGCAAACAACAACTACTTTCTTTGAGGGTCATTCCTACAAGAGCGCCTATTGTGCCCTGCATGTCCACATATACTGCATGAGTTTGTACGTGTATTTGAAAACAATTCAGATAAAGACTTATCGCGCTTCTTTTTTGGCCTTCCAGGAGGTCTCATGTACCTCGGTGGAAAAACTACCTCATCTGAAATGTATACAGGCACATTCCACTCACTCTGATCTGGTAACGAATAAATTGGGACATCATAAGTCTTCATCACAGTTTCTGGTTTGTACAAGTTTGAGCAGTAGTTGTCGACAGTGAGAATTTTCCTCTCAAGAACAACCCAAGCATGGGGGCAGGGTTGGAACATTTTGCAACTGCAAGTTTTCTTTTCAATACAAACAATGAAACTCCTCCCTTCATCAATTATCATGCACAAGTATTCTGTTGATGGAATTACCTCAGCAACAATATAAAAACAGATTCACATCAAGTATATATTACAAACACAATACGCCATATCAATATACAGTTTTTTTGAAAAAAATATACTTTTGTATAAGAAACATAAAGATGAAATATACCCAATAAAATAAATACATAATCAGATGCACGAAAACAAACCTTCATGCGCGTATATTTATGCTCATTAATGGATAACAATACTTGAAATTGTTTCTCAAGCGTTGTGAATGTAGACGAACCATTTTGTCGGTTTGTGCAATTCCATCATCCATACATCAACCTAACTTCCTCCAGAAAATTATATATTAGTAATTCTCTAGCAGATACGAGTTCCGCATTAATGGACTCAGCAATATTTGATGTTAATGTCCATGCTCGGTTAACTGGACAATAAAGCCTAGCCCACTTTGCCCTTCCCACTGAATCCAAGTACTCCTTCACACGAATATCCTCCTTCTCAACCTTTCCCATTAGCATAACAATTTCCTTCTCCGTGTATGCTGTTACATCCCGTACTTTTGTACGTTGGATTTGTCAAAAGTTAATCAACATAAATTCAAGGACAAGATTATTTTTGAGGTTATAAGTATTTATGCTATGTTTAACAAGTGATAAGTAAGTGTCGTGAAGGGTAGATGTTAAACGAATTGGAGAAAATAAGTTTCGTCTAGGTTCGACATTTATTTGAACGAAACACAGTCCAAGAGGGACGAGGAAATTGAACCGTCAGACATGAGAAAATTTACCTGAGCACGGAGAATATTGGTCATATTCAAGTATGCAAATAAAGAGATCGGTGGTTAGGATGAAGTCCCGAAATTATTTAAGACTCGAAAGTGGAATGACAGTGATTGGAAATAATATTTTGTGTGTTCCAAAAGGTGGTACGGACTAGCTCTATATCTCATGATCATCATTATGAGTATAGGAAGTGTGTTAAAAACAAATTGGTAAATAAGCAAATTGATATCAAAAGAGTTAATTATGTGTAAAGTTTAGGGTGTCGGGAAAGAATTTCAAAAAAAAAAATAGAAAAAGACAAGAAAGGAAACTTACCTTAATTAGGTGTGCCACCTTTCCACACGTGGGCTTGATGCAAAATATTAAAGTGACTCGTATCAATATCTTTAGGTGATCTGTTGCTATTTTAAGAGGTATACAATTCATTTATATTATTTAGGGAAAGTGGACCCCACAATCCAAAGGCTTTGGAGTTAATTTGACATAGTACTTGAATTAAAGTCATTTTCTTTTGAGAGTTGAACAGAACGCAAGCAGTGGCAACAGAAGCAATGTTTTGCTCTTTATTTCATGGCATAAACAATTTATTTTATTCCATTTTTCTTTAAAAATCCCGAGCTCTCGTCGTCCTCTCTCTCTCGTGGTTGTCGTAGTTACGTGTTTCTTGAAAGTTCAGGGTAGACTACGCGGTTGTTTGCTTGTATAAGGTATGTGTTCTTCATCCTAAGGTATGATTCTACACTTAAGTTATTGTTTTGGATTGGTTTTGGGAGATTATAGTATAGAATAATGAAGGAGATTATAGTGTAGTGTTGGAATGAAATTGTGTATATAGAATGTATATTATGGGATTATGAGAAGATGTATGGTACTATTTTCTTATGGATTGGATATTGATAATGTTGTTGGTATTGTTGTGGCGATTTGGGATTGATTCGAGATTTGGTTGGAGCAGGTTATATAGAGGAGATGTTGTCCGATTTTTTGTTAAGCCCTTAGTTAATCAAAATTGGATTATGAAAGTATGGTTGAGGGTTTATTCTTATATGTGTTGAGATTGTAGATTCATAAAGTTCGGGAAGCCGACGTTATGTTTGAAATGTGACAAGGCATGTAAGGGAAACCTTTCTTCCTTTGGCATGATTCTTGTTATTATTCATTCTATATGTACTCCATATGATTCTATTCTTAGACGAGTAAGGTCTAAATGTTTGTTGTGATGGCTTATTGATATTATACTCCAGTCTGTTCCGAAGGGAACACCCATAAGGTTCCAAGTTGAGTTGTGTGTATGGTTTTACTAATGATTTCGAGGAAATGAGTTTTATACTAAAGGAAACATAAAGTTTGATTTTCAAAACCACTCCGAAGGGGGTGCGAGATTTTACTACTTCATTTCATTTACGATTTATGTTTACATTCCATAGTATCATCCCTTTGTATTGATATGATCAAATATTCTTTGGGTAGGGCAATAAGATAAATTGAGTAGAATATAAGTAGTAAGAATTTCAGAACAATTCTACCCTTAAACCTGGAAGTATATCCTCCTAAGTCTAGTGAGATACAATTTTGATAACTTCTTATAAAAGACTAAGGCTAATAACTAGATTGTGATGACTTAATTAGTCACTTATGATATGAATTGAAATTGATATTTGTGGATTGAGTTTGTGTTGATATGATGGTGATATTAAGCCTGAAGCGTCTATCCGAAGGGGCCATCATTATTATGCCGGAAGCGGCCGTCCGAAGGGACTATTGTGATACTAGCCGGAAGCGGCTGTCCGAAGAGATCATTATGTTAACATTTCGGAAGCAGCATGTGTGTGTGGATTGCATTATTTACTTAAAGATTGTTTTGAGAGTTCGTGTGCACATTTATATTTCTTCCAGCGAAGGCTGCAGGTATTGAGTTAGATTGTGATTTATTCTCTCCTAAGTCAAATTATGATTGTGATTTGTTACCACCTTATATACTCAGTACATTGTCCGTACTGACGTCCTTTTGCCTAGGGACGCTGCGTTCATGCCCGCAGCCCAGATTGTTGGCAGGTTAAGTGTATAGCTAGGATACTTAGACGTCAGCTAGGATTGGCAAGTTCCACCTCATTCTGGTGCTATGCTGAGTAATGTATAGATATGTATGATTATGGGTATGTCAGGGCCCTGTCCTGACTCATAATGTTTAGTTTACTTCTTAGAGACTTCTGCAGACAGTGTCCTGTAGTATGTTTGTCGAGATGTCGACAAAGTGATGTCAGTTGAGTCATTTGTGGATTTTAAAAGAGTATGTATTTTAGATGATTTCAATTGGTTTAAAGTACTTATTTGATTGAAAGTTTTCAAAATCGTTATAAAGATAATGATTCCTATTTGGAAAAGTTTTATGTTTTTGAAATGACAGGTTTTGATAGAGCGAATGTCTAAGTGTTCGCTCGACTCTGATGAGAGTCGGGTGCGCGTCATGCCCTACCACTGTTAGGGTGTGACATATGCTTTTGCCATTTTATAGTACACACCACTCAACACTTCATGACTCTTCGTATAGTTATTATATACATTCTTCCAAAGATGCCATATGCATGCTAAATGCGGAACAGTAGGATAAATTCTAGCAACGGCCTTGACGATGCTTTCTTGTCTATCAGATACAATACACATGTTATCCCTTACCCCATACGCTTCTTTGAACCGTTGAAAGAACCATGACCAAGACTTATCGTTCTCAGAATCGATCACGCCATATGCGAGAGGCAGTATATTACCTACAAATTCAATTGAGAAAAGCAAAAAGTTACTGATTTTTACTCAATTGTATGCATTGTATACAAAAAAACAGTACATTTGTATATGAAACACTTGCACCATCCAAAGTGCTTGCTGAAACAATGTGCATTCTTATATGAGAACCTCGGTACGTTTTATCCAAAATGTATATGTATCCAGGTAACTTCTCGTAAGAATTTGCTGGGTCTCCCCTCAACTCCGTCATAGCCTTTTCTTTAGCACAATAAGCCTTCATGTAATTCACATCCACACCAATTTCATTTTTCACATCATCTATTATATCCTCTGGCGTATACTTCCTCTTATGATTTGTTAATTTTGGTTTAATAATGCCTGCTATAAAATCACTACTTGCTTGATTACAAGAATACACCTTATCCTTCAATGGACATGTATGTTTGTCCACAAACTCTCTGACGTTGAACACTGCAGATTTGTTAATGCTCGAAGCTTTCAATATCCACTCACATTGTTCTGATAGACATACAATGGTGTAGCTGTGAATCTGCAATTGTATACTTATACATTCAGTTGCCAACACATATCAAATCATTATGCAAAAATTGAATACAATTCATATACCGATCTAAATTAGACAGTCAGATATATGTAAGAAATATCAACTAGTTAAATACACATCACTTAATGAAAAAAGATACAATTTTATTGCTATACACAAATAAATCACAGAATGTTATTAACATGCTTACCTTATAGAATTTGACCTCTATGTACGGAACTGAAACCTATTGTCAATTGCATATTTCTTCATCAGAGCCTTAAAAGTATCCTTGTCATTGTATACCTGATTTACCATGATCCTTTGTAATTATGATTTGAAATGATCAAATCATTATACACAGCTATTTGCTGACTAGAAGTTGATGCTGGCAGTTCTATCGAATCATTTGTATTCATAACTTGTATTTGACGATTGTATTCTAATTGCGGTAGATCACCTTCAATAACACTTTCACCAGACACACTGTATTCACTCACCTTATTAGTTGTGGTGATACACAAAGGATACATCCCAAACTGCCTACTATCTTTCTTCAATTCAACATACACCATGACACTCATGTCATTGTGTATTTCACGAGGCATAGAATCACTTTCGATCATGTATTTACTATTAGTTGTTTTGTTACTCGTATCTATTCTCACCTGTTTCGCTATTACATCAACCTCCTCATACGAGGCATAATCTTTGAAAACTATTGCATCGATTGTGTAATTCACAAAACGATTCTCATCGTTCCAAATCCCGAAATGTCGAATTACTGCCGGTATGTTAGACATTTTGTTTGAATTTAGGACTGTTAATGATTAGCAACAAATTCAATGTACAACTACTCGTTTGATTATGAACATCAGCTGAACTATTATTTACCTTCAAAATGCAGAATCAATCCAACAATTTCTCTATACAACAACTCTAATGAATCCCGTAAAAACTCATACGAACAACAACAAATTCAAATAAGACAATCGAAATTGAAATCGCAATTGATTTTTGAGATTGTATTCTGAACGTATTCTGTATATTTGAATTGAATTTACTGTTAGGAGGATAAGCTCTGTTTTCTCCGTTTTTGTATATGAAATTTTGATTTTGAATTTGAGATAATTGGAATAGAAAAGAACCGTGTGAAATTTGGAAGCCAGGTCATTGAGAGTGATTCTAGGAAGATTTTATTTAGTTTGCCATGTTTAGGAGATTTCATCCCACGATTTCAGCAAAATTTAATGATTGTATTCATGAATACAGCGACGCACCATAATGAATACAATAAAAAACAAACGCTTAGTTTAGCTATATGTTTTTACTACGGGATGTAATAGGTGAATTGTAGCTATGCAGCAAAAATAACTCTTAAAAAGTAGTCATTTATGAAATTTTTCCAATGGTATTCTTAGTCAAGTCCTTGTTTGGACAAGTTGCATGTGTTCCACTTTTGTCAGCTGAGAGTATGAGATTGACACCTTAATGTAGGTGTTTTGAGTACGTATAATCAAGACAAGACAGATTTCATGTTTTTTTTTTTTTTTAAATTTCATGTTTGCAAAGAGAAAATACTCTAAGGAAAACCGGTCTTTGAAACAATGTGGACCTCAAAAATTTAAAAAAAGGGAAACATCACCCACCTTATTGACAAATGGAGAAAGCTTTTAGAAATGGTGAAAGAGGAAGAATCAATTTAGAAGAGGTAAAAAGGCTGTAAAATGTCAGAGTACCTGAAATTAATAGTCCCTGTGCATGATATTCATATTTTAAATTGACATATCTAACTTTCTCGAGAAACAAGTGTGAGTAGGACTATAACGTAATATAAAATAACGGATGTCGATTATTCCAAAGTAGAGGAAGCCGTTTGTGACATCTCTAAAGTATAGAGGAAAAGGCTATCCCTCATCACATGATAGAAATATTCACTCGCAAAGCAACTTAAACCGATGTATAGGTGACGTCCCAGTGCAATTTATACTTCCGGCCATACTATTGGAGGAATGGTGTAACTTCTAACAGATGCATGATATATCAAATTATTTGTTTTTATTAAGAAATAATTTACTCGTATTGTGTATAAATAAGATTGTAAATATATAACTAGGTGGACACCTCATAATTAAGCCAAAGGGCAAAGATGTAAATATACCCCTCAACTTTACGATTTAGAGCAGATATACCCCTCGTTAAAAAAGTGGTATATACATATTCTTGCCGTTACAAAATGGTGCAAATATATCCCTGCCTTTACACAAATAGTGCCAATATACCCTTTTCACTAACGGGATTTTAAAAAAAAATCATTTAGCTTATTTTTTAATTTAAAAAAAAGTCTACCCATTTTTTTAGTAGACATATTTTTCTAACGCCACATGGTAATTTTATTTTTCTGGTGGGTCGAGTCTGGTTCGTTTAAAAAAATATTTCTACGGCTTATAAGTCTACCGATTTTTTTAAAAGAACCAGACCCGACCCACCATGGAAAAACATTATCATGTGGCTTTAGAAAATATGTCTACTCAAAAAAAATGGGTAGACTATTTTTAAAGCCATGTGGTATTTTTTTAATTTAAAAATAAATTAAATGATTTTAAAAAAAAAATCGTCAGCAAAAAAAATATATTTGTACCATTTTATAACGACAGAGGTATATTTACACTACTTTTAAAATAAAAAATGTATCTATTCTAAATCGCAAAGTTTAGGGGAGCAGGTGCACCTTTTCTCTGAGCCAAATAATAACCTTTTGTGGATTCATTGTGCAATGCAGCAATGATTCCTTAAAAGATTTAACAAAATCAAATAGTCAACAAAATAAGGCTTTAGGATTTATTGGGCTGTAGCCTTAAGCAGTTGGGCAGCCTTTACAGCAAAGGTATGTTAAAGAAAGGATTTGTAATTGGAAAGTACTAGTACATTTTTGTGTGGATTCTCTTTCAAAGGCACTGGTCTTTAATTTTTGACCCCGGTCTTTAATTTTTGGCCTTTACCTAATAGATTAAGTTTTTGAGGTTTTGGATTCGAACTCTAGCTTAGTAAAAAAAAATAAAAGAATTTCGTAAGTCAGAGATTTATACCAAAATTAGGCTTATTCGACCAAAAGTTAGGTCTTAAGATAGAGGTAAACTTTTACTCAAAATTAGGCCTTAAGACCTAACTTTTGCCCAAAATTAGATCTATTCGGGCAAAAGTTAGGCCTTAAGGCAGAGATTTGTAAAATTCCAACTAAATAAAAAAAAATTGCCTAAAGGCAAAATTCTGTCTTGCTATTCCAAACTCTATCTTGCTATTTTTTTTTTAATTTTTAACTGACCCAAAACCAAATTTTTTTAATGAATGACAAAAATTAAAGACCAATGCCTTTTAAGTTTTAAGGGCAATCAGTGCAAATGACCCGTACTAGTACTCATGTTGATAATTAAAGGGAAAATAACCTAACAATACCTATTTAAGACTCTATATTACAAAACATAAGAATACTTTTTCTTATTTACAAAACATATCAATAAAATTACAAAGTATACCAGATTTAGGCTTAATGGGATATCCACGATTTTAGGTTTTTTTTAAGGAAGAAAATCTGATTTTAAATGTGGACTTAATTCTACGATAGTTACCATTCAACTTCTTCTTCTTTTTAAAAATATTTCTCTCTCTCTCTCCCCCTATGATAGACACCATTTTCATACCTAAAATCCATCTTCTCTCCTAGTATATTTTCAAACCAATATTACAAAGTATTTTTTATTACTAACTTGTGTATTAATTGTATATAAAAATTGATTTGCATCGTCTTGAGATATATATGATCATTGTGTGTTTTGAAAATCTGTATAAATTATATAAACTGTAGTTTTAAAAAATATTGAAAACATATATACTTTCTCATAGTCTATACATACTTTGATAAGATTTTATACAATTTATATGTACTTTATCATAATCACAATATACATACAACTTTTATATATATTTCATACGTAGAAATTATAACGAATTTATACATATTGCATACAACAATTAATATATATTTATTTTCTAATGTGTGAACTTTGTATGGAATCTGGTTTGTATCAATTATAAGTTTATTATACATATTTTTCTCAAAATTTATACATACTTTGATTAGATTTTATACAATTTATATGTACTTTGTAATAATCAAAATACACATACAATTTTTATACATATTTCATATATAAAAATTATAAGAATCTATACAGTTATTCATATTGCATACGAAAATTATACATATATGTTTTGTGGTGTATGAACTTTTTACATAAAAAGTTACCGATTATAATGGACTTTTTTGAGTAAAAGTTGGAGAAAATTAGGTAACAATATCTCTTAATTTTGAATGGTGAGAGAAAAGTGGATGAAATAAGGAAGCAAAAGTTGGAGAAAATCGGAGAACTATATCTCTAAATTTTGAATGGAGAGAGAAATGTGGATAAAATAAGTAAAACAATTTCCTTACCTTATTTAATGTGTTTTATTTGATTCTTTTTAATTTACCTAATTCGTATAGATTTTGTAACAAGTGGAGAGAGAAATATAGATAAAATAAGTAAAATAATTTCCTTACCTTATTTAATGTGTTTTATTTGGTTCTTTTTAATTTACCTAATTCGTATAGATTTTGTAACAAGTCTATTGATATATTTTGTTAACTGAAAAATATCGTCATATTCTGTAAATATACCCTCTTATCATGTACATATATGTTTTTTGCTATTAATTAAATGGCCCCATCAAATGGAAGCTCCATTAAAAACAATACTATTTAATTAATTCATAATATAATCAAACTGTGATGGTACTGGGACTAGACAGTAGTCAGTACCTATGTCTTCTTTATTTTTTATTTATTGAGATGAGGGGCATCTGAGAAGAGCACATGGCACAATACGTTGGGGCGATGGCCGGTGCTTCTTGAATATTGACCAAGCACATCTTTTGGGGCTTGGGTTGTTGTTATATACTACACGTTTCCCACTGTCTACTTATTTACCAGTAGTCAATCTTGGAGATGATGGTTATGGTCATGGTCATGGAAACCGTGTTGATACAACTTTCAACTTTGTTTCTTTTCTATTCCCTAAGACATATATAAGACCTTTGCTATTTTTCTTGCTGGAGGATGCGGTCGTTGGCTTGAAAGGAAAAATTTCAAACTCCAGTAAGCAGTCCGAAATATGCAGGAGGCAAAATCTGGGAAAGTTGGGAGCTTAAATCTGCCCATTGGATTTAGGTTTCATCCCACTGATGAAGAGCTCTTGGTTCACTACTTGACCAGAAAAATATTTTCCATGCCTTTGCCTGCCTTAATCATCCCTGAAGTACTGGATGTTTTCGACTCTTTTCCTTATGACTTGCCTGGTAAAGTTGCGCTGCTATTCTATTATTTTTTCTTGAACAAGACTGGTCTTTTGTTTCACTTTGAGATAGTGCAGTCTTTTTTTCATCTTTTGTTGTATGTCTGTGTAGCCTTTTTATTTTTAATCCAATGTTAATGTTGTACTACAATAGATGTCATTTTCTGTTTCTTTAGATGGTGCGTAAATATGCAGCAAACATTTATTAGTGAATGACATTATAGCAGGGGACTTAAGGGAGAAGAGGTATTTTTTCAGCAAAACAAATGGAGATATAAACAGCAAGGGGTGCAGCAGATTGATCGCTGGCAGGGATTGTTCTGGTTACTGGAAGGCCGTTGGCCAAGACCAGCTAATTGTTGTGCCAATTTCGGGTACTGGAACTGGAATAAGCAGCCAACAACAACAGCTAGTTATTGGGACGTTAAAAACCCTTCGATTTTACCAAGCAAAGCATTCTGGATTTTTAAGAACTCGTTGGTGTATGCACCAGTATTCCCTTGTTAACCTTTCCCCATCTGATCAGGTATGAACACTAGCCACTGCCATTTCCTCTCGTCCTATTAAGTTCACATTTTTAATATAAAAACACAACTTTGTTCGTGCTGCAGAATGTTAACATGACTCAAGTAGGAGATTGGAGCATCTTTCGCATATACCAGAAGAAATTACTAATATCCAAGAACGGAAGGGCTAAGGCTAATGTTGTTGTTGAGCAATGTAACAAAACTAGTACGCGAAAGAGGCCTATTAATGCAGTGTTGCAGGACAAGGAGGAGTTCCAATTAGGCATTCCTCCACCCTCTTCTACTTCCTCTACAAAATCAGCAGTAACTGATATCTCTTCTAATCAATCACTGGAATTAGATCAAGAAGTAACCAGTTGCCACTTCAGATTTTGATTTTTTTATTTTTTTGTGAGCATCCACAAAAGCTTGCTTTAGTTGTTTTTTTCGAATAACAACAAAAGGAAAATTGGCAGGACTCTGTGTTGTCTTATATCTATTTGGTTTTCGTTTGTTTCTTGTATGGTTGAACAATATACGTCCAATCCGATTTATTTTCTTAGTTCTTAATTTCGCGGTGGTCGGAGTGAAAGACTAAGTGGTCGTTTGGTGCATGGCCAAAATTATCTCGGGATTATAATTTCGGGATTAATTTATTTCATATCTTAGGACTATTTTATACCATCAGGATAAGTGGTATAAGAACTAAGAAGGTATATCTCAGCTTATATCATGGAATGCATTTTATACTTTATTTGGTACAAAATATAAATACCTTCTACCAAATATGATATAAAAAATTAGTGTTGGGATATCCCAGTTTATACACCAAACGACCCCTAAAAGCTTAAAAGATGACCTGAAGAAAGATGTGTAATAGGAGGAACACAGAGAGAAGGAACAAGCAACACTTTAGCTCGCAGTAGCATAATTGGACCAAGAATATAATGATAGTGGATTTTAAACAATAACCGTGCTCGATGGCATCTTTCCACTGCCATAAGAAAGCAACAATTCAATCTCTTCCATCATGTATCCAATATTTCTGCCTTTTTTCTATCAAACTTATAGCAACTTTTAGCTTTAATTTAGATTAATGTAAAGATTAAAAGGGATTAAGGTAAACGTAGTCTTGACCTAAAAGGTGGAGAGATATAGATCACAAAAATAGTGCAGGTAATAGGCATAGCTACAATGTTCGGGAGCCGCTGCGCACGCACAATAATAGTCTTCAATTTCACCAATTCCAATTATGTACAAGTATTATGTTTAAAATCTCAAGATTCCCAATGTCCAATCTTCGATTCGTGATTAGTACTAGTTGCTTAATATATGAATATTTTAAAGCCAAATAATTACGAATGTGCCAGACACGGACTGGAAAGTCAAATTCGATACAGAGACAGTAACATTGTTCTCGACTCTCCAGAAGACAGAGTGGTAGACAAAAGAGTCTCTCTGACTAGTGTGCACTAAATTTTTTTAAATTAATAAAAGTTGAAAACAGACCAGATCGATTTTTTAGATCAGAAAACTTTTGCCTCATTGGTTGTGGAAACTGGCATTTATTACAAGTACTGGATGGCTTAGCAAGGCCAAACATTTCGGATTATAGTGTATCTATGTATACGTAATTGTATTTAAATATATATATATATATATATATATATATATATACTATGTTAAAATACGATTAATATAACATTGTAATTTGTGCTCCGTATCTAAAACTTTATTTTATTCGTGTTTGCTATGAAAATTTCCTCTCTTTGAGATAAAATAATAGCAATATTTAAGCATCAGTTGATATTTTCAATTTTAATTCGATTAATTTAAAAGTGTAAAATACTTATTATTTTTTATCAAATTTTCATTTGGATAATTCTAATTCACATTATTAAATTAATTTTACATGTTTGAAACGAAACAAAATAGAAATTAATTTTCTATTTAAACGAAGAAATGCTATTTTTAAATTTATAGTAAATATTTTCGGTTTAACTATTTTACTTGTCATGTTGTCTTTTGCATGGTTTTTTAAGGAAATGTGAATTAGAATTATAATTTGACTAATTTATCTTATTCATTATTTGATCTTCATTTGATATTAATCTCTTTTCACATTTATTAAAGTAAGAATAAAAATAAAAAAAGTAATTAAATTGTATCTTATTTTTTAAATATATATATATATATTTTAAGTATATTTATTTTAGTAAACATAATAAATAAATGACATGGCGGAATAGCAAATACAGCAATTAAATATTTTGAAGAAAAGTAATAATATGAGGTCCATGTTTTTTGTTGTGCAATAATTTCATTTGTTCTCACTAATGGTTAATATACATGTGGCAATGAATCCACTCTTATTGACTTGATGGGGATATTTTGGGAATTACATGAATATTGTTTGATTTTTAGTATATGGGGTGCACCTTTTTTTTTTTAATATGGGTCCATTTTTTTTCATGAGTATTTTAAGTATGTTGTTGTACAATAATTTCATTTGCTCCCACTAATGGGTTGATACACATGTGGCAATGAGTCCATCATTATTGATTTAATTGTTTGATTTTCTAAGCATTTGTTTTTTTAACATTATTTGTTTTATTAATATGGGATTCACTTTTTTTTTAATATTGCTTGATTCTATTAATATGGGGTCCACTTTTTTTTTCCCGTGAGTTTGGATGTGGTGAGTTCCACTTTTTTTTCTTCCTTTTTTTTATTGCTCGGTGTTATTTAGTATGGGGCCCACCCTTTTTTTAAGGGACAACAGACCATGAAGCATGGGTCTAAACCCATGCTTTATATAGTTTTTTTTATTATTATTTTTTATTTTTATATTACTTGGTGTTGTTTAGTATGGGCTCGTCCTTTTGGACATTATTAGTTTGCACTATTTTTATGCATATAATATATGTATATATATATATATACTATGTTCAAAACACGATTGATATAACATTGTAATTTGTGCTCCGTATCTAAAACTTTATTATATTAGTGTTTGCTAAGAATACAAAGTCTGCATTTTTTTTTTTGACATTGTTTATTTTTTTAATATGGGATTCACTTTTTTTATTTATTTATATATATATTGCTTGATTTTGTCAATATGAGATACTATGTTCAAAACACGATTAATATAACATTGTAGTTTATGCTCCGTATTTAAAAATTTATTATATTAGTGTTTGCTTCGAATACGCATGGTGTTTAATATGGGGCCCATAATTTTTTTCACATTTATTAGAGTAAGGAAAAAATGGAAAAATAATTAAATTCTATCTTATTTTAATATATGAGTATTTTAAGTACGTTGCTGTACAATAATTTCATTTGCTCCCACTAATGGGTTGATACGCATGTGGCAATGAGGCCATCATTATTGATTTAATTGTTTGATTTTCTAAGCATTTGTTTATTAACATTGTTTGTTTTATTAATATGGGATTCACTTTTGTTTTTTAATATTGCTTGATTCTGTTAATATAGGGTCCACTTTTTTGTTCTTGTGAGTTTGGATGTGGTGAGTTCCACTTTTTTTTTTTTTTATTGCTCGGTGTTATTTAGTATGGGGCCCACCCTTGTTTTAAGGGATAACGGACGATGAAGCATGGGCCTAAACCCGTGCTTTATATAGTTTTTTTATTTATTTTTTATATTGTCTGGTGTTGTTTAGTATGAAGCCCGCCCTTTTGGACATTATTAGTTTGCACTATTTTTATGCATATTATATATATATATATATATATACACACTATGTTCAGAACACGATTGATATAACATTGTAATTTGTGCTCCGTATCTAAAACTTTATTATATTAGTGTTTGCTAAGAATACAAAGTCTGCACTTTTTTTTTACACTGTTTATTTTTTTAATATGGGATTCACTTTTTTTTTTACTACTATTAAGAAGCATGGGTTGTGGCTCCTTTTTCGTCGTCCTTTATTATATTAGTGTTTGCTATGAATACGTATGGTGTTTAATATTGGGCCCACATTTTTTTTGACACTGTTTATTTTTTTAATATGAGATTCACTTCCTTTTTTTTTTTATATATATATTGCTTGATTTTGTCAATATGGGAAACTATGTTCAAAACACGATTAATATAACATTGTAGTTTGTGCTCCGTATTTAAAACTTTATTATATTAGTGATTGTTATGAATACGCATGGTGTTTAATATGGGGCCCACATTTTTTTTAACATTGTTTGTTTTTTTAATATGGGATTCACTTTTTTTTGTAATATTGCTTAATGTTGGTAATATAGGGTCCACTTTTTTTTCCCGTGAGTTTGGATGTGGTGGGTTCTAGTTTTTTTTTTTTTTTTTTTTTTTAATACTGGTTGGTGTTTAATATGGGGCTCACAATTTTTTTTTTAATATTAGTTGTTGTTTAATATATATGGGGCCCTCAATTTTTTTTATATTTTTTTTATTAGGGGGCCCCACAACGGACGACGAAAATGAGCCCCACCCGTGCTTCTTAATTGTAGTAAAAATAAATGCAATTACAGATGGATCCTTGGGCTGGTCAATATATGTCTGCCTCCAAGGCCCAAGCCTGAAAGGACAAGTAACGGGAAAAAAGGAAGGGCAAAATACATATATGTACATGATAAGAGGGTATATTTACATAACATGACGATATTTTTCAGTTAACAAAATATATCAATAGACTTGTTACAAAATCTATACGAATTAGGTAAATTAAAAAGAACCAAATAAAACACATTAAATAAGGTAAGGAAATTGTTTTACTTATTTTATCCACATTTTTCTCTCCATTCAAAATTTAGAGATATATTTCCCTGATTTTCTCCAACTTTTTCTTCCTTATTTCATTCACTTTTCTCTCACCATTCAAAATTAAGAGATATTGTTACCTAATTTTCTCCAACTTTTACTCAAAAAGTCCATTATAATCGGTAATTTTTATGTAAAAAGTTCAAACACCAAAAAGCATATATGTATAATTTTCGTATGCAATATGAATAACTGTATAGATTCTTATAATTTTTATATATGAAATATGTATAAAAATTGTATGTGTATTTTGATTATTATAAAGTATATATAAATTGTATAAAATCTAATTAAAATATGTATAAATTTTGAGAAAAGTATGCATAATAAACTTGTAATTGATATAAACCAGATTCCATACAAAGTTCATACACAGAAAATAAATATATATTAATTGTTGTATGCAATATGTATAAATTCGTTGTAATTTCTACGTATGAAATATGTATAAAAGTTGTATGTATATTGTGATTATGATAAAGTACATATAAATTGTATAAAATCTTATCAAAGTATGTATAGATTATGAGAAAGTATATATGTTTTCAATATTTTTTAAAACTACAGTTTATATAATTTATACAGATTTTCAAAACACACAATGATCATATATATCTCAAGACGATGCAAATCAATTTTTATATACAATTAATACACAAGTTAGTAATAAAAAATACTTTGTAATATTGGTTTGAAAATTTATACTAGGAGAGAAGATGGATTTTAGGTATGAAAATGGTGTCTATCATAGGGGGGGGGGGGGGGGGGGAGAAATGTTTTTAAAAAGAAGAAGAAGTTGAATGATAACTATCCTAGAATAAAGTCCACATTTAAAATCAGATTTTCTTCCTTAAAAAAAGCCTAAAATCGTGGGTATCCCATTAAGCCTAAATCTCGTATACTTTGTAATTTTATTGATATGTTTCGTAAATAAGGAAAAGTATTCTCATATTTTGTAATATAGAGTCTTAAATAGGTATTGTTAGGTTATTTTCCCAAAAAGGAAACTGCAAATCTGCACTGCGCTATAAAGAAGAAGAAAGAAGATTGTTAGTCCTGTGTATAGAAGGTTACATCCTCATTTACTAAGAATATACGAGTTTTGAATAATTCCCATAATGAACTACTAGCTTTTAGAGTTGAATTAGTCTTGAGATAATAATTTTTGTTTTTGCTCAACTCAATTCAAGATGATTAAAACTTATAGTGCAGTATTGTACTAAAAGTTCGAATTTATGTATGCTCAGTTGGGTTCTCTCTTTACGGTGTATGTAATTGTGGAAAATTAAAATTTAGTGACGCACGTAATAATGTGTACTTAATTGTTACTTTGTTGACTAACACAAAACAAGAAAAATAAGAAGAACACTATGGCAATTCACAAGAAAACATTTCTTATCTCTCCTTAAATCAACCAAACCCAAAATACCTCACCTTTTTTCTTATATTTCATTTTTCGTTTATTTAATCCCCTCCAAACCAGAATTACGTCAACCAACCAATATGAACTAGGCCCTGCTTTGTTGAGACTAGAGAGTAACACGAGCAAGAAGCCCAGGCCCAAATCACGTGCTTGGATCCTCAACATTCCCCAAGGCTCTATTGAACCTGCAAATTCACTCACTGATCTTTATCGTTTGGCCCGGTCCATTTTCATTTTCATGTTTGGATCTTGTGGGACTTGGTCATCCGTCCAACTCTCACTATTCTTCTGACATATTCTGAGATAATATTGGCTCTTTCTCCCACATTGGTTTTGTTTGAAGTAATTGCACGGTTAATCCTTAAAATGTGTTGGTTTTAACTTTTTTCCTTTAAAATCGAACTTATATCTAGCGAATCATAGATGCTTTAAGACACTGCATAACTTGTGGATATTATAATGCGTAATTTATGCTCCTTTAGGAATAAGTTCTATTTGAAGGACCAAAATTAAAAACCAGCCATTTGAAGGACAAAAATTAAAGACAAGCACAAAATAGGGTTGCTTGGGTCATCCGTCCAACTCTCACTATTCTTCTGAGATATAGGCTCTTTCCCACACATTGGTTTTGGATGTATTGCTCTAGTGTAGTCACATGTATTTATTAGGATGCACCACTTATGGATACGAACCATGTTATATGAAAATCTTGGTCAAACTTTTCCATGCTAAATTGTTCTTGTTTAGAATGATTTCTTCCACTAATCCCCTGTTTGGATGGCGGTTTCCCATGGTTCATTAATGTATGGTTTTGTATGAAATCATGTTTGTTTCCATTATTCTTAAAATTATGTGATATGGTGTTGTAAACCCGTGGTTCATCCCATGGTTATATAATCATGAAAAGTCTCAATTTTTGTAACCACGAATTTAGTGATTTTTCCGTGGTTACATATTTCATTTTCCCATTATACCCCACCCTCCACAATCCACCCCACCCTACCACTCACCCCACTCCCACCCTCCACCATCCATCCCACCCCCACCCTACCACTCACCCCACCCCTACCCTTATCCCACAACCACCCCTCCACCACCCATTACCCCTCACCACCACCCACTACCCCTCACCACCACCCAACCCCCACCCTACCACCCACTACCCCCACCCTACCACCCACTACCCCCATCCTCATCCCACCTCAGACCACCCACCCCTCCACCACCCCACTCACTACTTACTTATTTTTTAAAATTTCTATTTTATTCTTTACCTGAGTTTTATTAATATATATAAACTAATTTCTAATTAAGAGTTAAGGGTATTTTAGTAAACTTACAAGTTATTATACAATATCATACAGTCAAACCAAACAATACAAATGTTATTAAACCACAACAAGCGATACAGTCTATCCAAACATTGTGTTCATTAATACAGTACGAGAAGATACAACACCATATTGTACCATACCATACTGTACATTAATGAACCACGGGAAACAACCATCCAAACAGAGGGTAAGGAAAGAGAAAGAATGATTTCTTCTACTACATAATTGTTGTTGCCTTGCTGGTATATGTGTTTGGAAAAGGGTGGAAATGATTTTCATCCTCCAACTTTGCTTTAAAAAATAAACTCTCCTCTCAACTTTGAGCAATAGACATTCTCCCCCCTTTATCTTACGCAATGACTATTTCACCCTTATTTTTTTTTAATCCTCTATTTATGCAATATATTTTTATACTGTATAAAATATTTATTTATTTATTTAATCTAGGTATTTATAGATTCTTATTTAAGTTCATTAACATTATAAATAGAATAATAATTTTATGAATTTGTAACAAACTCTACTACTATTTTTTATAATTGTTATTTCAATATTATATGCAATAATTATGTATATATGTATGTACATGCATGTGTGTATATTGAAGTATCACTTCTCTCTTATTCTCTATTGTTTATACAAATAAATAAGTTTTGGTTGTCAATAATGGAATATTTCTTAGGGCCCGTTTGTCCATGAGAATTATTCACTTTTTTCTGGAATATTTTTTCACTTTATGGTGTTTAGCCATAAAAATTTCAAATACAACTTGAAGTTATATTTGGAATTTGAAAAACAACCGAAACTTGTTTTTCACTTTTTTCACTTTCAATACATTCAAACAACCAAATATTCCTTGAAAAAACTATAACCAAACACAACTCCATCTTCAACTCCAACTCCAAAATACCAAATAAAGTGAAAAATATTTAGTTTTCACGGCCAAACGCCTACTTAAATTATAATAAAATTCATTTACAGTATAAATAAACAAATTTTAAAAATTTGCCTCTTTTTTTAATTTTCTTGTAGTACCTGCATAGAAATATATTTATAAAGTTACTGTTATTTTTCGCTTGTACAAATAATTAGTAAAGTTTTGATTATTTTTAATAAAATTAATTTATTGTTTATTCTGCTAATTTAATTTTATTATAGAATATCATTAACTTATATACTCAATTAGTGTTTCTCACTTTTTTCTTCGCATAGAAGATAATATTTATTTTTTATAAGAAATTTGTTACATAAGTTAAAAAAAAATGAAAAATATCATGATTTTAAAGAAGTAAAAAAAGAAGACAAAAGTTGATAATAGACATTTAAAAAAGTCAATAAGGATAAAGGGGGGAAGAATGTCTATTATTTAAAGTTGAGGAAGGAGTTTGATTTTTAAAGTAAAATTAGGGAGCGTAAATGATTGTGAGTTGTGACCGGTTTGGAAAATCCAATTAAACTGTTTGAAGAATGGTGCAAGGTAAATAAGGTTGCAAAAAGTATAGTGTTAGTATGCAGAGTAATAAAAATAAGCGGTAGAAGCGGAGACGAAATTAGAAAATGGGTCAAAGTAGAGACGTGTTAAGGAAGAGAGGCAGTTGCCTTTCTGACTTGGGCGCATGACATTAGAATTTTCTTGGTAAAACTAATTAGCTCCTTTATTTTCAATTACCAGTAATTTATTTTATTTCAGTTCCAATAAATCTAATAATTTTCTCCGGCCTCCGGTATAGAGCAGCCCGTGAAAATTAAAACAGAGAGAGAAAGAGAGAGTGTGTGTGATTAGGTGAGAAGGAGAGATCAATAGTAAATCTGATTTAGAGATGAAGTCGTCTTTGGGAATGCTCAAGAAATTTGCACTTCACAAGGAGAAGAAGGATCAGCACATTCTGTTGCATTTGGATGGCCTCTCTCAGGCTTCACAGGTCCCCTTCTTCCCAATTAGGGTTTCCGATTCCTCTTTCTTTCTTTCTTTGCTTTTTACCCGACCCGTATCCATTTGTGCCCACTGCTGGTTGGGGATTATTTCTTTTTCAGTTTTTCGCCCTAATATGTTCATTTCTGCTCAACTTACAAATCTGATTTATCAGTCAACTCCAGCGTTTCATTTAACTCTGTTGTAATTTAAGGGTATTCTCCTTTTTCCAGGATATGAAAGACATGAGAGATTGCTATGACAGCTTACTATCTGCAGCAGCTGCTGCGGCTAATAGTGCTTATGGTATTAATTTATTTGCTCTCTTCACTCTTAGTCTACTGTAAATCTCAGATTATATGATCAAGAAAGGAAAAATATGATAAGTAACATTACTTTTGTAATGGGTTGTATGGAAGCATCTAAAGTTCACTTCCCTATTTGTTCAAAGAGTTTTATCAATTGTTTGATAACAAGAGTCGCCTTATGGGAAAGATCACTTCTTTTGCATTATGTAACAGGTTCAAGAAGTGAAATCCTTTTCCCAGTTTTATTTTAGTCTTTTAAGATGGTCTATAACTGAAAGCCTTTATATGCATTGCATATTTAGTTACTTCATAAAAAGAATTCCATATTTAGCTCTTTCAATTTGCTGGATTACTTTTGCAGAATTTTCAGAATCCTTGATGGAAATGGGAACCTGCCTATTGGAGAAAATTGCATTGAATGGTGATGGAGAAAATGGTAAGTGAACCAATGTTTAGGTCTCCCTGTGTAATTCTATAGTGGTTTTCACTATGGGGTTCTGCCTGAGCAATTAGTCTGGGATCATTTTTACTGCTTAAATAAGTTATCAGCTTAACGGGCGGTTCCGTGCAAAACATATTTGAGCATTAACATGTTTGGGTAATGTATGCTTAGTCGTTTCCAGTTCTAATGAACTCCGTAGAGCTTGAACAAAAAATGATAAGGCACCAATTTTAGTTAATTCCTTGGAACTTTTCGGTTACAAAAGATATATTGGTTTGCGCTTTGTGGTTCTGGAGTGAATGTTACACTTTCCACGCTGTTATACCTGTGCCTTGCAGAAGCTCTATCTTTCACTGGTTCGGAGCTTTTTATTTGGGGTCTCAGGCTCTCAGCAGTAGCAGAGCCAGAAATTCATACAAGATTTAAAAAAGATAAAGAGTGTTATACCCTGGGTTTGAATCTGTGTTCCAAGGCAATAGTTGAACCCCCTTTCCACTAACTAGAATTTTTTCTTACGTCGAGGGGATTCAACAATTCATATATAACCAAAATAATTGTTTTTCCACAAAATTTTCCGGCGAAGAGGATTCAATTGAACCCCCTTGGCTCCTTTAGCTCCGCCCACTGTGTCTCAGATTGTCAATTCTATCACAATCTCCCCATCAATTCAAATGATATTAGGAACTGTTAGAAGTGTTAATTTCCCACTGATCATTGTGTTCTCGGAAGTCCACCCACAGTGTAAGGAATGTAGAAATGAAAAAGAATAGAGTAGTACCAAATGGAAATAGAAGCACACATTCTTGTCTTATTTTCCAGTGTCTGATGTAGTTAATTTATGATATATGTTCTGTTGTTCTCTTGTTGAAAATCTGATTGCAACATCTGTTTTTTTGATGAAGGCACACGGATAACATCAGTTCTCTTTCCATTTTTCTTCACTTTTCTGTTTGTTAGTTTTCATTTTCTTTTTTCCGTGGCAGAAGATTTTTTAAGACGTGCCTTTTGCTGCTAAAAATATTTAATCTACTGTTCAAAATGAACTCGCCTATCATTCCTCATTCTGTTTTGTGATTATTTTTTTTGGTCAAATACTATCTATATGCAGGTAAAGCATTGTCAATGCTTGGGGGAGTACAATTAGAACTTCAGAAACTCGTAGACAGCTATGTCAGTGCCTGTTCTTTCTCTCATTTATAATCATTCTACCTATTTAAAGTGAATGTGGTTATGACTTTTGCTTTCTGTATCGCAGCGTTCCCATATCATCCTAACTATCACAAACCCATCTGAATCTCTTCTTAGTGAACTTCGGAAAGTGGAGGTTTGTTCTTTTGTGATTCTGTTATTCACCTCTAGATCTTTTTGATAGCATTTAAGTTTCCTCATCCTTTTCCCCCTTTTCTTTATTAATTGTTAACTGTATATGTCTTGCTATTTCTGCACTATATTTTCTTATCCACATTTTAGATAATTTGGAGACCAAATGCTCATCCATCCATCTTGCTTGCTCAAAAGCTTTGAATATTCTACTCGAAAGCTTGCTTCTAGCTTTGGGCACCTCTGACATAAACAGACCTTTCCAATAGTAGAGGGTTGAGGCGATTGCCTTTTATTTTCTTTGTTATTCTCAATAACCCCAGTTTTAATGGAGCCCCATCCTTAGGTTCCCATTTTTTTGTACCAGTCATATGCTGCAACCAATTAGCATACCAACTCGAGTGGTTGAGTCCAAGCAATCTTGTCATAGTGATTCAGTCTAACATATTCTTAAATGAATAAGATGTCATCAAGTTAATGGTAGCCAAATTGTTTCAGTAGCTATGATGACGATGTACCAAGAAGATAGAGAGATCCAGAATGAATCTGTTCTGCATGCTATTTGAAATTTCTTTTAATCTTATTTCCATTTCTTTGGTGCATATGAAACTGATGCAGGTTTATCTTTGTTGATCTTCATTGCTAGTTTCATTTGACTCCTATAATTTGGAAACTGTTTAATTATAAGCCATGCTAATTTGGTCCTGACTGATAGTTGTTGCTCTATAACTGGTTGAAACTTTTGAAAGTAATATTGGTTTATGATGTTTCTCTCCTTTTCATTGTTATTGTCACAAGTTGTGATGAATGTGATGAACTTTTAATGCCTTTGACCTAGGTACAACTTGAGCTTATGCTGAGTTGTTACTTGATAATCTTCAGTGTCTCCCTTTTGTGACCTTAGTTGAAGATCTCCTGCATTAAGAGCTAATAAAGTCTTAATTGGGCGGGCTTGGAGTTGCTAGTAGATGCATCGCAACTTTGGCGTTTTAGCTATCTGATAGTGTTTGAAAATAGCAACAATATTTCTATTTTTATACCAAATATCCCAATAAATGAGAGGGCTTGGTTGGTTGGTTTGGATTATTTCAATTACCTTGTTGATTTCTTTTTCTCATTAATTTGGTCGCTTTAATCAGAGTAGTGTTTGCCAATCCTATTAAACATATAGCTAAGTATTACTCAATCAGATGAGCAGAAACAATTTTGTTGATCAAACCAAACAGATCTGGTAATTTGAATCAACCGCCAGACTGATGCACCTTTGGAGGCTGATTATAGAACACGTGTATGTAAGAATTTTTGCATTGTTTCCTCATTACTCAGTCGGTTGTATTGACTTCCTTGATGCAGGAGATGAAACTGCAGTGTGATGAAAAAAGGTATCCCTCTCCACATGTCTTTTGACATGGTACAGAAATCCTTTTTTCAAAAATAATTCAATCAAGTCTTGCTAACACTAGGCATGATCTGCAGGGAGGTGTACGAGTATATGGCAAAAAGGGGAAAGGGTGGAAAGGGGGAGAACTTTACTTCTCAGCAGTTACAAGCAGCTCGGGAGGACTATCAGGAAACGGCAAGACTTTGCATTTTCCGTGTACAATCTCTGAAGCAAGGGCAGTGTCGCAGCCTTTTGACCCAGGCAGCTCGTCACCACGGTGCACAGGTGCCCTTTTGCATTTTCATAGCTCCATTTATTTCATTATTGGTTATTCAACTTTTTCTTGAATCGGGTAAATTACTTGTCTGCCTAATTTCTCTTTTCCGGAACAGTTGAATTTCTTCCGCAAAGGACTTAAATCTCTTGAAGCTGTTGAACCGCAAATAAGGATGGTTGCTGGAAACCAACACATTGACTATCAACCTGTTGAATTGGATGATAGCGAGGATGGAGGCAAGAACTATGAGGCTAATGATGATGGTGAATTGAGTTTTGATTATAGAAAAAATAAGCAGGAACTAAATGACCCTTTCCCATTGAGGGATTCAATGGAGGTAAGTTACCATATTGCTGTCATTCTTCTTTTTCCCTTCGTGGAAGAGTGTGAACTGCCTACTACCTTCTATTGGTAGCATGTCGATTCTTAAACCCTCTTGCTTGTAATACTAATAACCACAATAGAACTGGCTGATGACTATATGTTCTAGTTCACACGCCACATCCAATTTTTTTGGCGTATTGGTGAAGTGACATGGCATTTCTACACAAACTGATTTCAATAACTCTACTGCTTAACCAGTTAAGCCTTTTTATTACTGCATTTGTCCTTCAGTGACATTTCATCTTTGATCAATTTCTTGTGCTCATTCAATGCACATCTGAATCTGTCTGCCTGTGTGTGTATATATATCTATAGTGATATTATAGGCATTATTGCACTTTGATCTTAGATGATGACTTGCTAAATTTGCCAAATGTTGGATTTTGGTCTAATATTGCTGAATTTGGCAGTTTGATCCCACGGATGCTCCAAGTACCCTAGCCTCTGGGATGGAGGAAGTGGAGGTAAAGTTCTGCCCTTGTGGCTGTATTTTAGTAAACATTATATGAGCTACATATTTTCCCCGTATGGCTTGTATATGGTCTTTCAAAAGGGTTCTATTAAAGTTTTGAGCTACTCCACACGTTGCCTTGAGATTTTCGGTTGGGGGCTCAGATTCTTGTGTCCTTTGTGCACTTCTTATTGTCAACTTGTGAGGCGTTGCTTGTTTAATTTGAAAGACCTTTTCTTGCAGTTGGATTTTAGACCAAACCAAGAGCAGGTTTATACCAGACAACAGCATGTAGGCAGTCATTCTGCCCCAATATTTGCAGAGAAATTGGACATTTCTGATAGAATCAAACAAGCACAGACGTCTGTCCGGAATTTTCACACATACGCCTTACCGACTCCAGCTGATGCTAAAAGTTCGGGTTCAAGGACAAGTGTTTCCCTTCTTCACTCAAGTACCACGAATACTAGTGGAGGCAGCAATAATCCGTGGCATTCTTCCCCACTTAATATGGATAAATACTCTAAATTTGCAGATGACAACTTGTCAACAGACAGTCTTGCAAAAGGCCAATCCACTGCTCAAGAGATTAAAGATCATAGTCTCTCCACCCCACTACCCCCTCCTCTTGCTGAGGGAACTTCTCTCCCGCAAAATGATTTACAAAATGGAATCGATGCCAGAAAAATAAGAAGACCTTCTTTCTCAGGTCCATTAGCAAGTAAGCCTTCATCCAGCAAGCCGTTGTTGTTATCTGCCAGCGGACCTATTGGCTTGGCTGAACGGCCTCTTCTAGAACCTGGATTGGCTTCAGGAATACCAATAACTCAGCCACCATCGACTCTAGATGTATCCCACAGTGCTTCACCTCCCCTTGTTTCTTCACCAAAAATAAGTGAGCTTCATGAGCTCCCGCGCCCCCCTGGCTTATTGGCCTCCAAGCCATCGAGTTCAACTGCATTTGGGCACTCTGCGCCCTTAGTCAACAGAAATCAAGAAACATCACCAACAAATCAGAGCCCTGTGCTGGCATCAAATACGGGTTCTCCACTACCACTTCCTCCACTAACAATTCCTCGAAGTTTCTCTATACCTTCCAACAATCAGAGAGCAATGGCACTACATGTAGCCCAGCTACTAGAATCTCCTCAAAGAAAGGGCAAGGGTGATGGGATGTGCTCTCCTCCATTAACACCTATCTCTATTTCAAACGCTTCAAATTCTGGCCAAATCAGAGGTAAAATACTTTGATTAATGATAAGTAGTTTCTTTCTTTTTCAGAGTTAATGGTAAATTCTACAGTGAACCTCGTATCTGTGATTCTGATTACGAAGATCTGCCTGAGTCATTTTGGAAGGTGGAAAGAAAGGATTATTTATAAGTATAAATGAAAAAGTTGTGTTTGAATCTTGTATAATCTTCCACCCTCCACCTGGTCAAATTTTCACTGGAAAACTATGTCAGCTTGGTCGGTTGTTTGAGTGGGGGATTGAGGGTGTGGGATAAATGGTTGTTAAGTAATTTAAGTATCTCTATGCTAAAAGAGGCTCTAGATATATCATGGTTAGGAGTGTGAATTGTTTTTTTAATGTGCGACTGCCAAAACTCATATCCTCCCAGTTATCTTTTGACATCTCATTTTTGGTGAATGCAGGTAGGAGCTGATTTATTTAAGCCTTGTAGACAGTGATGTATTTTTTCTTTAGCTTTGGGGTGTAGAGTTTGATTTCCACAAGCTTTATTGCGGGAGTGGGATTTGTATATATGTTATTAATGTAAGGTTTTATTTTGTTCATTTGAATGTTCTCCATACATCTTACAAGAATGTAATGGGATCTCCCTGCCACAATTTTGATCTCGCGGTGTTCAAATTCGCCTTCCCCACCCCTTCTAGCGTCTGGGGAAGCCCTCGAGAAGAAAAGGCAAATTAAGAACGAATCTCAGTTATGTTCTTTTAAAAGGGCTAATTTAGTCCAGTATTATTCAGTAATCGTGCATTTGGTGGATTAGTCAAAGGTATGCAAATTGATTTTGACATCACTGTTGTCAAAGAAAAAGTAGCAACGTTTAGCTGGTAATTGAGCACAATGCAGTTTGATTTTTCGTCCTTGGGAAAATGATATATGTTCTTTAAATTTAACTGTTTATTTATTTTCAAGATCCGGATGCTGACAAAAAAAATTATGCGGGAAATAAGTGTTTCAGTGAGCGGTATATATTAGAGCGGGATTTACCTTTTTGGGCAATATGAATTGAGGTAGTAACAAAGATTATTTGAAGTCTGACCTTTATTTAGATTTGAGGCAATGCAAATTCCAAAAAAGTCTATTATTTATACACCTATTATTTATTTAGATATTGAGATAAGGTAAACCCTGATTTTTTAATTTTATTTTGCGTAATCTTTTTTATTTTTTTATTTTTTTGTCGGAATGTTTTGTTTGTAGAGGGCTGGGTATGTCCCTTTTGCTAAAGAAGCATCGTCGATCGTCATGCCTATTTTATGTTAAAAAAAACGGACGTGGAAAATTTCAAAATTTGAACTTCAGTTTGCATGACTAATACAAACTACGGAAAGGGTTAAAAATATCCCTAACTTTCAAATATTATTTATTCATCCCTTTAGTTATACTTTTCATCCACTTATGCCCTACTGTTATACTTTGACACCGATTTGCTCCTAATTTAAACGAAACACGTGACAGCTTGAGAATAAAATGACTCATCTCTATTTTAATATCAGTTTCAATTAAACCCAACCCAAATTTTGACCCACTACCGTCACACCAAACCCTCATCTTCGTCATCTCTGAAAAAAGCACACCATTTCTCTCTGTCTTCTCCGGCCGAGCTCTGAACAAATGACCATGGGCACAACCCATCTCCCTTTCAGTGCTAGCTCCCTCTCTTCTCGTCTCCCAAACTCCACCACAGCAGAGCCACTTTTGTTTGCTCTCTTGCCGCCGTCGAAGCACCAGAGAAGGTAGTCATCTCCAATATAACCCTCGCTAAACTTTTGTATCACATGCTAGTTCGATCTAGTTCTATTCTTCAACGTTACAATCGCTTCCTGAATCATTTGCATAATTCAACACAAAATTAGCTAACCGGCAAATTAAAAAATTAGATCTCAATTTAGCAATCAATTTTCTTAATCTATACCTCAAAATAAGGAGGATGAGTAGGAGGGTGGCTCTTCTCCGAATCAACTGATTTTTTAGCCTTTGATTCCTTCGTTTTCTTTGGTTGATCGAACTCGCCGACGATTTTTCTTCATTGGACGGTTCAACCACTTTTAAATGAGTTGAAGATGATGAGGGCTTGGTGCGGGTCCCACATTTGCCATGTGTTTGTGTTTGATTGGTTGTTTATGAATTTAATAAGTTTGGGGGCAATTGGGTCGGGTAGTGGATCAAATTTGGGTTGGGTTTTAATTAGAACCGGATATTAAAATTGGGGATGTGTCATTTATTCCCAAGCTGTTAAGTGTCACTCCGTTTAAATTAGGGGCAAATTAATGCCAAAGTATAACGATAGAGGTATAATTGGACGAAAAATATAATGAAGGGTACGAATAAAGAAGGGCTCCCAATAAACAATATCTGAAGGTTCAGGGTATTTTTAACCCTTTTCTGTATAAACTACTACGCATAAACTTAGGACAAACCAGTAAAAGTAATTTGTAGAAAATTTAAATTTTTTAAATGCTGGCAATTTAATGGTACAAGTGGTTACTATCTTTTCACTTGTAATAATTTACCTTGAAATTAGGCTTTCCAAAAAAAAAAAAAAAGAGAGAGAGAGAGAGAGAGAGAAGAAAAATAGTGAAGTTGATAAGGGGAAGAAGAAGTGTGGATAAAGAGGCGAAAAGCATTTGGGAATAGAAAATGGAGCTGCTCCTCCAATTACCTCAGCCACTCCTCGGCAAGTCTCATACTATTTGCCATTCAATTCCGTCCTTCATGCCCCGAGCACTTTCCAACAATCGTGAGCTATACATTCTTCATTCCTTCTCTCTTACTTACTAGTTGTTATTATGCCTAGTAATTTCTTTAATCTGTCTTTTCCTATTTTCAGATTCCACGACCCAGTTTGATCTTTCCTTAACCGTGAAGGTAACAAACCAAACATTGGATGGTATTAGTCTATTCTTTTCTAACTACTCTTTACTTGTGAATTCAGAGGAAAGCATCAGAGATATCCCCTGACTTGAAAGGAACTTGTTTATTCCTTGTTGGTGGGCATTACCTTTCTCCCTTCATTCTAACTTTCTCTTTGTTTCATCTCTCCTCTCTCTCTCAATCCCAAATTTGTTGGGGTTAGCTATATAAATCCCTCGTAGTTATACTATCTTTATATTACATGTCATCCTACTACACCCCTCCTCGTAGTTATACTATCCTCATTTGTTCAGGCTTGTGACTGGTTATGCTTTGCCAAAACTCACTTATCCAAAGTTATCTCATCCAATTTGTGTTGCTTTTAATTGAAAGGCATAAACAGCTCCATCAAATCCAACTCGGCGAAACTTCTTGCAGATGCACTGCGCTATTATTATTTTGACAGGTCATAAGTTTACGTCTTTTTGCAAACAGCCTGCACTGCGATGATAACCATGTCCAGTAACTCATGTTATTACATTAATCTATTGCAGTGATAGTGTCGTTGAAGAAGCTTTGGGAGGAAAGGATGCTGTCAGGTCGTTAATGAAGACAGACTTGAAAGGCTTTCGAGACTCAGAGGTAGCTTTCAATGTTCATATGCAATGTTTTCCTGTCTTTTAAACCTTTTCCGTATTGAGATTTATGATCAAAACCAATTTTTAAAGTGCAGACAGAAGTACTGAAGCAGTTGTCATCCATGGGTCGCCTTGTTGTTTGTGCTGGGAATGGTGCAGTTCAGCGTGCAGCTAATCTGTATGTCTGCTGCTAACTATATATTTTTCTCTCCTATCATGAAGAATAAAAAAAGAAAAAGAAAAAAGAGTCACTTGTTCTTGATCCATACTTGATGTTTATAGGGCGCTTATGAGACATGGCATATCAATATGGATCGATGTGCCCTTGGATATGGTAGCCAAGCAGATTGTGGAGGAGAATTTTCAAATTCCTGCTGCTGAAACAATAAATGGATCATACCCTGAGGTCTATTTCGGATGACTTCCACCCAAAAAGCTAGACAATAACAAAAGATATTTTGCTCATATTTATTGTTAATCATCCTTCTCTAACCTGATGGTGCCTCTTGTTTGTGGATTTCGTCAGCTGTTGGGCTATGCTGATTTTTAAGCCTACCATGGTAACAGGTGTTGACTCAATTAAATGCTATTTATGAAGATAGCCGTAATGGATATGCTACAGCTGATACAACTATTGCACTACAGAGTAATTTGCTATTTGCTTCATAATCGGTAGCATTAACATCACTTTTACTGTACGTTAACAGTTTATTTTTCCTTTGCAGAGGTTGCTTCTCGGTTAGGCTATGATACATTGGAGGCGGTGACTACAGAGGATATGGTTTTGGAGGTAAAAGAAAATTCTCCATGAAGTGGGAGGATATATATCTATTTTATTTTTTGTTCTTTTCTAAGTGAAAGCTTTCTACTTTATTGTGATTTTAGACTCTGAAGGAGATAGAGAGATTGATGAGATCAAAGAAGTTGATGGAAGAAGCTGCCAGGCCATTTTAGTTTCAATCACCACCAGTACCAATTATTTTGGTTAGTTCTTATCAGCGTTGTTCACAGCGGTGTTTGGTGATTTTCTTTTAACCTCATCCTTCCAGTTAACTGGACTTTGAATTTATATGTCGTAATCTATTTAGAAAAGCTAACATTATTCTTGAGGTCTCATACCTCTTGCTGGGCTTGCTCTTTTAGATGATGGCAACTCAAGGCAACCAAACTATCAAGTCAAATGATCGTTCCACTCATCACATATTTTCAATTTCTACCAATGTTGGTGATGATACATTAGCTGCATCTAACATTATGGTATCTCGAATCTTTATGTGGAAAAAGAATTAGATCAAATAAAATAGTACATAACAGACTGTGATATGCTGAATTGTGAAAAAAGTTACACTTTTGGATGTGACTAAGTTGCTCAGAGGAGTTGGAGAGGGAAGACTAAGAAGAAGATAAAGGGAGGGTGCAGGAAGGTAAAATAGGGGTTCCCTTAAGAGGTTTTGACTACAAGGACATATTTTTTAATGAAGCTGTCCAAGAGGGATGTCTTTTTTCAGGGAAAACAGAGAAAACCAGCATTACTTCCTGGCTTCCTGCTAATTGCACTTACTCATTTAAAATTCAAGTTAACCAAATGCAGAGCTTAAGAATGAGTTAGAAAAAGTATATTGTTGACCAAAATAATCATATTGAACAAGTCTTAGATGTACAATTGGCTTATAAAAAAGCCTTAAATATACAATTGACTACGATAATTGTTTATCAGAAGATCTAATGAAAGATTTGAAGTTATTCAAATTATTATGTGCAGAATCAACACTTATTGTTTGGAGCCGCAAGTGCTGTGCTGAAGTTGGAGAATGATGCAATGCTGAAGCTCTTGTAGTTGAATGACTCTGGTATTGTGAGATTAATTCTTAAGCGGCATGTATGTTGTGAGTATTGTAAATGTCGTATTTTTTTGCACATTTGTATCTTACTTTGGTCGGATGAAACTCTCGTCTGATTGTCAATCTGCAACTAAGTTTCAACCACCAAATCTTTGTTCACTTAAAAAAAATAGCTAACCAGCAACTCCCACCTCCGAATCTTTGCCTACTAAAATGTAACAAGTATATCATCCAATCGCATAAGAGGTGGATCTAACCTTATTTACTGGTTTCAGTTTAACATTAAAATTTTAACACGGAGCGTAAATGTATGTGAATAGTTAGTAATTGCTAAAGTGCCGTGGATTCAGTGGTAAGAACTTAGAAGTTGAAGTCATCCATTTTAAATTTTGGATCCGCCTTCGGAATCAGATCACTTTAGCTTATGCTGAAATGCCTATGCTTTTTAAGTGAAATGTAAATTGGGAATATGTATGTATCTATATCCTGGTGCGCCTAGATGTATACGAGGAAATGTCATTGGGAGAATTGAGAGATTCTTATACAACCAGCAAGATATTTGATCGCTTTCCTCTACTTGATATCAAATTATCAATACTAGCTCCTTTGATGATCCTGAAGCTTTTTGATTTTACTCAATACTACTCACGACACACAGCTAGTTAAATTTTCAACTATACATATTATATGTCGTCCTTCAGATAATGTTTTAAGCCGGAACTTGACTAAATTCGTTTGACAAATTTAATAGTTTGCTTTGCGCATTATTTGACTATTTATGTTATTCTTCACCATAAGAATGCAACTCACACTTACTGATTCCTTCGCCCCCTAGTACCAACATGCTTAAGTTTCAAGAACGTAAGTCTTCCAATAATATGTTAGAAAAAGGAATTGAAACAATCAATCAAATTCCTGGGAATCATGAGCAGAAGACGCCAGAAAAATGGTTCTCTCAGGTCTTCCAGGGGTTAGTGAAAATATAGCGTTAATTCTCACGTATTGGAAGCGTTTATGAGAAGATTCAGATTTACTATGGAACTCTGACATCTATTGCTGGGTTTCACCCAATTAGATCTGGGCCTTTAACATACAATATTGATGGATAGAAACAACCGGTAAACGATTTTTTCAAAGCTAATCTAACATGAAGGTATTTAACAGAATAAATAAATTAAACTCGGCTTTTGGGTTGCATTGACATGATCATGATATGAGCTGTGTTCCTGGGCCTATCGTGCTTAGAGCTTGAGAGGCTTAGGGGCCTATACAATCTTGAATGGACCAGTCAAACCATTGGTGAAAGATGGCAACTCTAACTTTGTTCAAACCTATAACTTGATGTTAGTAACTCTGAACTGGTTGGTGAAACATTCCTTAATCCATTTTCAGAAAGGCTTGTCCAAATTCGACGTACAAGGTTCCCACTCTTTCTCTTTCTGATTATATTTTCTTTTTGGGTGTAAGCAAGAAGTGATGTTGTGGAAATTAAAGGAGATTGAAGTTCTTTCCTGGTACGTTTCACAAAAGGGAAGAGCGTAGGAGTAGGCGTACTGATCAGGATGACGCAGTGGCTGAAATTTTCACGCAGAGGCCACACAGCCTTGTGCTGATGCCAATGCTATTGAATTCCTTATTATTTTGCCTAAGTGGGTCTCTCTTTAATTAATTTTAGGCAGAATACCTAATACCCGCTAAACTTTGAGCGTTCTATTCAGATCCCCTTTAATTATATATGGTTCTAAATACCTTATGTAGTTGGCAATCACTACCCTCTCAATCAATAATTGGTCCTAATTACCCCCTTATACTTGGCTTTCTGTAATTGTTATCCCCTCAAAAGAAAAATGATAAAAAAAAAAAAGGAAAAAATGGTAGCAGTATTTTAATGGAGGAATGGAGAAGGTATATGGAAGGATATAAGGAAATAGGCGTTATATAAGGAAATGGTATTTTAGATTTTCTTTTAAGGAGATAATTAAGACCAATTATTGTTTGAGGAGGGTTAATGATTATAAACAAACCAAATATAAAGGGTAATTAGGACCAGACATAATTGAAATTTCAAATAAAACGCGTCAAATTTAAGGGTGTTTAGTTATTCTGCCTTAATTTTATATAAGCATGTACATTGGGATGGGAGGTTCAGCACACGTCACATTCACACGTCTTGTTAAGGGGCTACTTAAGCAGCTTGGTATATATATGAGTGTATAATATATGAAGTATAGGTGCTTTGCTTAGGCACATGTGAGAGGGAATATATAGCAGTTTTGGAAACTCCGACAGAAATTGGATGATGATAATTATAGGCTCATCTCGTTGTGATTCCACTTCCCACTCCCACTCACATCTATTCAGCACTAGCTAGTTACTTCAGTTCCCTCCTCTCCATCATATGGGAGTATCATTAATTTCAACTTATTTCTTAGACACGTGTCTACTAATTGTCATCTACTGTAACAAATTGCAGCAGTGGGGTGGGTTTGTACGACATAACAATTTCTTTTGTCCAGTCCTCACTCCCCCTCCACTTCCCAGTCCTTTTGTACACATCATATTCTTTTTTTTTTTCTTTTCTGTAAAATAAAACCCCCGAGACGTTTATTGATTACTGTAACTAATACATCACATATCTTTACTATAATTTTAGCTTTTCTTTTTCATCGTCTTGTAATCAGTCTTTCAATTATCGTAACATCAAAGAAGAAAATAAAAACATACAAAGTTTTAATCTATTGGCTTCCTTCTCGGGAAATTCACACCTACATTTAGTTTAGTTCTGAGAATTTTCAAAATATTGCATTATGCTTGTTAATTCCTTTAATTTAAATAATAGATTATTTAAGCTAAAAATTCTCCTTCTCGTAAAAGACTAGTTTCTGCACGCACAAACTAAAAAAAAAAAAAATGGAGAAAAAAAAGGAGGATTAGTACAGATCTCAGGTTGTCATTGAGGAGTAGGTTAACATAACTTAGGTGTGTACAGTATCACCATGCCTCTGGAACAGGTGTAGGAATCCATTTTAGGATTGTTTAGGAGTTGTAGGCATATTGGATAGGGTGTCATGTTAATGATTTTATTTGAATTCAAAGTTGAATATGATTAGACTTCGCTTCAATTTTTGTGTGTCAGAATTATAATATGGTACAAGGAATTGCTGAATACAAATCACACTAGGCAACACACACATTTCCTCACACCATCTTGTCAATCACTCTTCACCTTAAATTAAAGAAAGATATGAATGTTGTTAAACCAGTCTCACGTACTAGCCATACCTCGTACATCATTTAAACAGACCGATGCGTATCTATTCTCTTAAAGAGTGTTACTGATCTAGTGATATTTCCTATCTAAAAATGTAATTAAGAGCTTCCATAATATTAGATTACTAAAAACCCAACTATATGAATTTAAATTTATACAATAAATGTGGATTGAGAACCTGAAAATTAAATTGATAAATCTTTTACTAGTACACAACTTATTAACTACGTAAACTGCTAAACATAATAGTCTGTAGCTAGGTTGTAAGTGGTCGTTTGATAGGTAGCCAAAATTATCCCGGGATTACAATCCCGGGACTAACTTATCCCATCTCTTGGGATTATTTTATCCCATCTTCTAGATGGGATAAAATAATCTCAGGATAAGTGGGATGAGAAGGGATATCCCATCTTTTAAGTTAGGATGCACTTTATGCTTCGTTTGGTACAAAGTATAAATTTATATCTTCTACCAAATATGATATAAAAAATTAGTGCTGGGATATTCCAGTTTATATCATGCATCAAACGACCCCTAAGTATATAGTATAACTCTTTAAATGCCTAACTTTTAACTCCAGAAAAGGTTTGCTATTAGTATGAGTTCATTAGTGATTACACGCATTATGTGTACTTTGTGAAGATAAGTGTACTATTCTATATTAGGATGGGTAATTTAGCATGCATGCAGGGCATTGTAAACTATGAGAAAATAGTAAAAATGTAATGACATGCCCCTGCTGTACAGGTGTACACTTGAACAACTGTAGTACTAAAGCGGGGGGTGGCGGGGTAGAGATACAAACAAACAAAATAAACAGCCAGTGACACTCTCTCCCTCTGCTCTGCCAAAATCTGTCACCATTCCTGCTAATTCAGTGTTCTCCTCCCCCTTCCACTTTTTTCAGATAAGTAGTCTCTACAACTCCTATATAACACTACACTTTGTATCATCACCACATATTCACACATTCCTTCTTAATCTCCAAAGAGCTCGAGAGAAAAATGGCGGACCCCAGCCTAGTTTATGATTTCTTTAACCAGTCGTCTAATTCCACTGCCGCCACAGAGATGGTGATTTCTGATATCAATGTTCTGGATGATCAACACCCACACATCCCAAAACCTAAACCAAAGGTTCCATCTTCAAGAATGTTTTCTTGCCTCTACTGTTCTCGCAAGTTTTGCACTTCTCAAGCTCTAGGTGGACACCAAAATGCTCACAAACGTGAAAGAGCCGCTTCTCGTCGTACTATGTTCTCCACCACTGACTCCGACCGTAATAATAACATGGTACGCTTCCATTTTGTTCAGAACAACAACGACAAGATGGAGCCCACTATGATGCCTGAACAAAACATCATGGACAATGGTAACACTAATTCCCCTTTCACTAATTACTGCTGTCTCCAAGCACCACCTTCAAACAATAACAACTTTAACCCTTTCTCTTCCACCTCTGACGGGTTTTATGCTCCTCCTCCACCGAATCTCGGACATCATGTTTATTTTAGTACTGGTGATGCTGCTACTCTTTCGACTCCACAGGATTTGTCTTCCTTTGATGAACGCCAACTCGACCTTACTCTTCGTTTGTAGGAGAAACTGGGTATTGTGGGCTGCTCTGTGTTTTTGTTTTTTTCCTTTTCTGGTCTTAGTTAGAGGAAAATTTTCAGGGGTATTCGAGTTTTTTCCCCTTCTTTTTAGTATAGCCAGCAACTGAAGCAGTCAGGCGTCAGATCTAGTGTATTGCTCCACTACTAGCTAGGTACTAAAAGTAGAGTCTTAATTCCATGTAGTTCAGAACTCTTTTACAGAGATGATATGGTCTGCTCATTTCATGTTTAAGTTTTACATGTACTTATCCTTAAGCAATTATAGCAAGTTCTAGCTATTTAGCTAATGTCTTCTTTCTTCTCTTAATTTTTTTAAAATTTCTTATGAACTGCTTGTTCATGTACAACAAGTATATCTAAGTTCTGGAGAAACCGGGGTTTGGGGAGGGGTAGAAGGACTATAAAGCAGAAAAAGTGATGATGGTGGCTCCCACTTATTAAAAGTTTAAATTAAATTCAATTAATTGATTAATGATTTTATTTTGTTTGAAAAGAGTATTCATGAAGAAATCTGATAGTTGGGGATATAATATCAACAATTTTGAGTAGGAATAATATATTAATGTGGGTAGTTATTTATAGCTGCATGCATGCATGGTTCGGAAGGATAGCCCTGGATGTTTGTTAGCAGCTTGAACAGAGAGAGCACTGTGTAATTAATGCGAATGTGATGGTATATGTCTTTACTAACTACTTGTGTTATCAATCATGGAGCAGAGAAGTGAGTAAAAATGGTAACAGGTCGGTTGTCTTTATTAATTGATCAAGTACCACTTAATTAATTTTTCGTGTGTTTCTGCACTGGATAACATTATACAGTGAGATACCCCATTTATTCTACTCTGTCGTGTAGCCCCAAGAAAGTGAGCATTCTGTTGAGCTTCAAAACAACCCATTTCCCCCTTACTATTACAAAGTAAAAAACCAATCCAAACTTGTTCATTCTTCTGATTTCCTTTATTACTCAAATGTATACACTAGTAGTAGCTCTGAAATTCCTTAACCTGCAACACAACAACTTCCGCTACCACCAGAATAGGAAAATCAAAAATCAAATATCATGTTGTTAAGTACGTCCTATACTAGTTTCATCTTAACGGCAATTGTACTATTGGCGTTAATTAGACTTGCTACAAATGGTTTTGACCGATTTCAGAACTACTATACTTTGAACGACCGACGGAGGGACCACTTCACCCAAACGTTTTTTGCCTAATCAATTTTGGTCTCTTTTTCTTTTTGTTTCTACAGTTCAACTAGAGCAAACAATTGTCTGATTCTATTTTTTTTTTTTTTTAATTCTATTTTTGATTACCCTGTTGTTGAGGTGTGCAAATGAGATTATGTGATTATGTCCCCTACCCAAAGAGACCATCCGTGTTTTTGGCCATAGTTAAAGAAATGATTAAAACTTAATTCTTGTTATATAAGTTTGGCTTTCACTTCTCAAAACTTCGCACAAAATACAAAAACAAAAAAACTCAACTGATCAACCAATATTAACGTAAACATTTGGCACAGGTAATGGATGGTAATAAGTGGTCTTCCTCAAACTTAGCGTTTAACCCTGCCTTATGACTATGAGCTACTGACTGAGCTCTCCACACTATGTAAAGATTGATCAACTCGCTGCAAAATGCGATCTGCTTTATAGTAAATACCCAAGTAAATAACTTGTATACTAAATGATGCATAGCTTCTTATACAAAAGTAGGAGAGAGAACGGTGGGCATTATCATTATTATTTTTTATTTTTTTTGTCAAGAAGGTGCACATTTTATCCAGGGGAAAGAAAGAATTAAATATGTGAAAAATAACTATAGGTCAAATGTGGGAACTTCAGAATCAAAGCCATGGCTAGCCTGGTAAGGGAGGCGGGCCATGATGCTCCTATACGGATCTTTTTCTCTTTTCTCCTTCAGGTAACCAATGCATCTCTCAACCTCAGACTTCACTTCCAAGTATAATTCATGTGCTTTCTCCCTGCTTTTTAGTTCCTCCTTCCTCCCTGCAACAAGTAAAAGGTCATCAAATATCACCTCCAGGCTTCCCCAGCATATGTTACGTTAATACAGTGAGATACTTCAGGAATTACCTTCTGTTTCAATTGGCTTGCCGAAGTAGAAGTAAAAACGACCAGGAACTTTTGGAAGAATGATTGGAAGATGTACATCTTGGTTTGAAACCTCTCCTTCAGTGTCATTTCTGGGTTCACATGCAAGACAGCATCCCTCCGTGAAATTTAAGTATTACTGAACTAAGTGGTTTGCGAAGTGGACCAAAATAAATAGAGAGAATAACCGCAAATAAGAGACTAGTAGCATCAACTTCTATTTTGGCCAGACTATCAATGTTAAAAGTTTGACCAACTTGTAAGTAGTCCTCCTTATGCACAGGCCACTCTTTTTGCTCAACTGACTTCCATAGCCTACCTTTCTTCAAATTTTTAATGTTTTAGGCTAAGATGCAACATTGTCATTGATAAATTAAACAGTCAAATAGGTGATATCCATTATTAGCACCACCACATGCTAAGTAGATGATATCGCATGGCACAAATTATGCTTTAAGTGGTCTAAAAAGGTTGAACATGTTAGGTTTTCAACAGTAATGGACATTTCTAGTCTTCTAGCAAGAAGAAAGAACCACCATGGATTTCCACCTTGCGTGCAGCAAACAAACTTCAATGTCCATTGGCTAATACAACATATATAGAGATTAACGGCGTGGATGGTAAGAGAAGTCATTTTCCACGAAAATGTTTTCTGTGAAGAAATCATTTTCGGTGTTTGGTTGATAGAATTCAAAGGGAAAGGGGAAGGAAGGGGGGGGGGGGGGGGGGGTTGCGATGATTTCCTTCATTGATGGGCAAAAATCATTTTCTTACAACTATGTAGACTTTTAAACTTCATATTACTTGTTTCAACTTACACAGAAAATTATTAGTAATCCGTAGTTCTGAAAATTTTCATCAAACCACTCTCCGATTAGCTAATATTATTATTAATCTTTAATATATTATTTTTTCGAAAAACATTTCCTAACCACTCTCCGATTTGCTAATATTATTATTAATCTTTAATATATTATTTTTTCGAAAAACATTTCCTATTCGCCAACCAGACAACGGAAAACGTTTTCCAGGTAAACATTTACCATGATATGACTTCCATCATACCAAACACACACTAAGTCGGATAAACTAAGGAAAGAACAAACTCAGATACCTTAGCTTCTCCACTTGACCAGTTAACTCCTCTATGCCAGCCTTGAAATAGGGAATCTTCATCAGGTCATCGTAATCAAGGAGCATCTGATTGAAAGATTGGTGAGTGAACAAGAGGATGACTTTTGTGATATAAAAGTTGCTATTTCCTCCAATAAGGAAAACTATCTCAATGTTAATCAGAGCAAGTTTAGAATAACAGCCGGTCATAGAGAAGCATTATCTGTTTAATTGTTTCTTAAGGAAAGAGCTTCGGGGTAGTCAGATCTCTCCACGTGCTTGAACCAAATTTTCCTCTTTATCTTTCAACATAAAAGCAAAAGAACATGTTCTCCATGCTCAAAACTCTGTTTTGGAGGGATGTATTAGTAGATGAAAGTCTTTTTATAATGAGAAAAATATCATCACCAGCCAAACATAAGATATGACTCATACTTTATAACTCGGCCTTCTTAGCATGTAGAGCACTTTTAATCTTACCGCGAAGGTACGGGTTATTACATAGCTCATATTTCATGCTCATGAGGTTCATAACATAATTGTCATAAAAAAGAATTCAGCTTCATGATTTCTTTCTTAGAATCTTCTTATGGTAGTTACTAGACAAGTTTTAATATATCCATTTGTAAACTCTTTTTCTTTTCCCTTTCGAGCCATCTGAATTGGGTAACCTCAGCACTAGAAAAAACCTAAAGGATTCAGTTCAACTATTAAAATACAACTGAAGCAACAAGCTGTTCTGTGCCATCACACCTTATCCATTCGCCCTTCAACAATGATTTTCATCTGGTCGTCGTAAGTATGCAATATTGCTTTAGGCAATTGTTTTTATATTATATTTATGCATCCCAAATAAAACTAACTCAACTTTTGTAGTGAAACAGATCCACCAGAATAGATGTTGCATGTTCTCATTAAAATATTTCAAGAAACTATTTAACTCGAGAGACTACCTGGCCAATATCATCTTCTCCCACTGAACCAAAAGGTATAATTTTAGCTCCAAATCTAGCTGCCATTCTGACAAATTCAGACTGTTCTGGCCAGAACAATTTGTACTCCTCCCCCTGAAGTCAGAATACCAAATTATTAGAAAAGCAGGCATGCTTTTATCTTCTTGTCATTGGCTATTTAATAACCTTATTCAACATTTAGAACTGCAAGGATTACTGCTATTGTTCCAAGTCAATCTCCCATTTCTTAAGCAAATATCTTTCAACAACTTATTTCAGTACTTAACCTTGGCCTTATATGTTAGATATACACTTATCAAGCTTTCCCTAAAACCAGAGACAAAAAAATATATAGCATCTTGAGAAATCAACAGGTTTATAAATTTCAATTTTGATTTCATCAATATGAAAATGACCATTTAATTCTACATTTAGTGACCGGGTCAATTTCCTATCATAATTAGTATCTTCAGAACATGTAAATATTGACTCATTAATCGTTTCACCTGATTTTATGTTTCAAGTGGAGCAGAGACAAAATCACACAAATTAATCACAAACTTTTAAAGAAATGCAACCCTTAGATTCTTAAATAATATTTTTTTCCTGAGAAGTTAACGTTTGTTGTATATAACTATATATATGGACTGCAAGTCACTAAATATAGAAATATTTTAAGTAGAGCATTTCTAAGCAAGATGTTTTAACTAGATAATACCTTCCGGTGAAGAGCTTCCCGCATGCCCCCGGGATACAGCAACATGTGGGATTTTGATGATAAAAGTTTATAGAAGTTAGTTGCCGACACGGGAACTGCACCCATAAATCGGTAATCATCATACATTGATAACGCAGGCATATTTCCCACTCTTGCTCTCTTAAACATCAATGGATGTGCTATGCCTCGTAGGACAATCTTATGTTCATTCCACAAACGGGACACCAAAGGAACTAGTTCAAGTCCAAGCATCATGTGATAACCAACAAGTAAGACTGGGCCTTCAGTAGGAATTCCAGTCAGACCCCGAACAACATTCCCATTTTCGAGAGTTGATATCATCACAGGGTTGAAGGCAACTTCCATCCACCTGTGTTTTAATCAGTCACACAAGTACAAACAATTAAATAAGCTTGCAGTATTTGTGTTATTTATCAAATGAACAAAGTACACGTTAAATAGCAGATGCAGAAGACTTGATTCACTATGCCAATAAGAGCTTCTGATTAGCTTAGCCATAGTTAAGTAGTCCAAAGGTAGCATCTTATATAGAGAAGCAAGACCGCCATTAAAATATTTTGTCAGCGTGGAACCTCATTAACTAGATATCCTGTCTATGCACTTAGAGCACAATATACAACTGTCAGTGACTAGGAAGCAAATTATGCGTCCTACAGTTCCAACATAGAGCAGGACAATATACCTGTACGGTTTATACACGTTGTCAAACTCAGAAGTGCTTGGCGGCACAAAATCTGTGACGAAGTCAAGGTGTCTTCCACGTCGATAAAAATTGGCACCCGTCATGACAGTTACCAAATTAAAGTCTGCTTCCTGCACAAAAAATTCAACTTATCATATACCCCAGCATGATTCGGTATGAATGCTTTAAAAGTTGGAGTATTATCTTTGTGGGTACCCGAAGTAACCAGTTATATGTATGGAGCACTTAGAGCGTACAGGTAGGCTATTGCAGGACTATACAGCCTATTATACAAACTGCCATGGCACTGATTCTTTCTGTAGGACGTAAGGCATATAATATGCTACTATGTGACATATTTATGGAATCACACTGATAGAGTAAATCTGTTGGAAGGCAACATTGAAGTTTGCACTTTTTATCTTCCATCTTGGCGAAGAAGAAAAAAAGTGCAATATCAGGACTGTAGCATACCTGACCTGATATCCTAAACTACAGCAGATATTAGAAAATGAGAGAAAAAGCTACAAACTTCAGCTGATATACAAACTGCAAGGAAGACTCCAAGTTGGAAGAGTGCAGCGAATATCCCAATAATCAATAACATAAAATGAATGACAAGGACCTACATTTTTCCTAAGCAGCTAGAAAGCACACTCTTAACAGAAAATTGCAAGGGCCAAACACAGAGGGCTTGCTATCATCTTACCTCACTATGCCCATAACTGATCCTTGAGGTCCCATCTCCTACTTCACTTATTCCTAAGCCTATTCATTCACTAAGGGGCATGTTTTTTGCTCCATTTTACAAAAAAAAAACATTTTTTCTTTTTGTTTTTCATTATCTTTGTCATTGCATAAACCTCAACGAGACTTCAGGTACAGGGTTTTTGAAAAGAAATCTATCTATATTTGATGCAGAGTCTACTCAAGAAGTTCTCTGCTTTGTTTCGTTGTTTGTTGACAAAGATTACTCCAAAGAAAGTCTCTGAACTATTACCGTTTGCATTAGCAGTTATCAATCTGGTATAGAACTGAAGTCATTTGTGGAAGTTGGAAAGAGGAATTGGTTCTCAATTGGTTTGGAAAAGAAGAACAGCCTACCAGGAGAAGGACATGACCACTGTTATTAAATCTCCGGATCTCACAGTTTGGAAGCATCTGATGAAGCTTCTCAGATTCCTCAAGGCTGGGTATCAAGTGATCCTTTCCGCTGCATAGAAATATAACTCTTAGCCACGCATAGTGCAGTTGTGAAAGCTAACCAGAATTAGGTATTGCTCGAAATGTCTGGAAAAAGAAGAGAATGCAACAATTCTAGTCTACACTAATAAACTTCTTGTAAAGATGTCAATAGAGAGAGAGAAAATCAACTATTTCCCGGGAGGGAGTAGGCGTTTAAAAATCTCGCTCTCATCAAATTTTACCACTGACACACTGGAATTCTGAAGAATTACCTCGAAAGTACCAGAGTTTGTGCTTTGACAGCATGGAGGCGGGAACTGACAAAAGCTGCGGCTGCTTTGAGCATCTTCAGCCGCCAGATAAGTGTTCCTACAGGTAACACATCAGCCAGCACCTGCGACCTTTTTCATCATTTTCTTGCTCAAACTGACAACAAGAACAAACTCTAACTGAACATATCAACTAATAATGGTTATCTAAGTTAAAGTCTTCGAAGTATCAAAGCTAGAGTGGAAAAAGAAGATACCAACATGGATAGACATGGTCAACATAAGGGAATGTCATCAATGCTAAGAAGATGCCACAAAGAATAAATTGATGAAAATGTCCGAATGCAACATTTTTTTCTAGGATGACCAGACTTTAAGAGTAAGAGGGATGACTTTCACATTTAACCTACTGACTTTAAGACTTTTGGACCTTACAGATAAGTAGGATGAAAATGCTACATCACCACGAAATAACTCTGCTGCTGCTTGTTGCAAAGGGTGTACGCTGCCAGGAATTGCCACTGCCACCCTTGCAGGAACACCTAATCATTTAATTGAATCAGTTGTCAATTTCATCTAAAAGTTTACCACAAAGTAAACTCAGCTAACCAATTTAAGCAAGAAAAATGGCAAGTATCCACTGAAGTTATTTAGTTCCAATCAACAACTAACACCTCAATCCCAAGCAAGTTGGTCGGCTATATGAATCGTCACTCCATTTTGAGCACTTCACAGTCCAATATTAAGGAGGGATTTAGTCCCAATCAACATGATAAATAAAACTAAGAAGATGTAAATTTATTCTTGCAAGCACTAAAAGAACAGGTGATGATGTATTAACATTACAAATCAGATGCATATGAACATATACATATACTTCATCAAGAGAAGTTTAAAAGACAGGCTGTAATAACAAGATGAGGTGTTTTTCTAAATCTATTTCTTCTCAAAGAATTATGCATACAGCAAACATATCTGAATGATTTGTTCAATATTGGGATTAAGTTCTTCAAGTTATTGGTTTTTCTGACTCAGCAGTCAAACCTTTCAAGTTGAATGGAAGTTTGTGGTGCAAGTTAGAAAAAACAAAGACCAGAATAAGTTGCTGCACACTTTGAAGAAGTATGGTTTGTCTCAACAGATACACACATCTTTTGGAGCAAGATACAACGTGAAGTGAGAGATATGTGATTATATATAGTGAAATAGATAGGCAAGTAAAACATCTTAATTAGTGACAGGAGAGCATGTTTAGCATGTTTCCTCCTACGGCCTTAAAAGGCAACTCATACAATTCTAGTCAACAAGATTTCTGATAAAAAAATTCAGAAGAAATAAATAGTCCTGAAGCTAGGATCATTTATCTACCAAACCAAACAGTTTACATTTAGCACGGAAACCAAGTACATGTAGGAAAAACAACTTCTCTTTTGGTAGATTTCTGGAAAAACTGAGTTCGGGAGTATTTAAAAAAAAAAAAAGTTAACCTTTTCTGGAAAAATCATTCAAACAAACAGTTTTTAAAAAAACTCAAAACAAACTCCATTTCTGGGAACTTCAAAACATATGCCACCAAAATATACAACTACGAATTGTTAGCAGTTATCATAATGCTAGTTTAGCAAGTCAAAATTCCATCCACTTGAACTATAATTCTCATAAATCAGAGGATGAAGGTAATTATTACCTGTAGTCACACTTAGCATTTTAACCATGCTTGGATGAAGTTGCTCAGGAATGACTTCTGACAACGTTATCAGATTTTGCAGCTGAGACTCCCGTAAACGTGTGGCTGAGACACATCATTGCAATAAGAACTATGAAATGATTCAGGAAATATAAAATTTTCTCACATAATGATAATGACATGCTTTTCAACCTGGGTTTGACAAAATTAGAGCAAGATCAATATGTGGATTACGAGCAGCAACAGCAAGTGCTAGACATCCGCCAAAAGATTCTCCAAGAAGATAGATGGGACGTCTTGGTGCATGGTGATTCTCTGACCTAACAGTTGCTTCAACCAGGTGCACCAGGTCTGAAGGACAGTTAAGGGGAAGTATATTCCACTTTTACTTTCATTCAAATGATAAAACTAGCACACATTCACAAGTTTAAAAAGAAAAACTGCTTAAGATGGAAACAGGACAGGTTTGTCTAGTAACATTGTCCAAACTTTAAAGTGGACACGAGTTAAATTACATATTACAAAGAAAGGCAAAAATGAAAAAAGCACAAGATATCAGGGCATAGACATTTCATTTTAATGTTTAAAGAGTAACTGCATGGCTTTCCCAAATGCACCGCGTGCTCAGATTTGTTAGCTGATTCATAACTCTCTCATTCAGCTGAATCTAAAGGGATCTTTTTCACAAATTACATAAGATCTATACCTGTTATGCAACACTAAGAAAGAGAATTTGACTTCAGTATATGATAATAGTAGTAATACATCCTCAGATCATCGCTTCTGAATTTCCATGTAGATCATACAACGAGCCAAAATTTAGAGGCAACAGCTCTTACTACCATTTCTACTCTTTAAAATATTCTTATTCAGATGTTTGGTTTCCATTTATTAAAATTCAAGCAAGCAATTTTGCCTAAGAACACAACAGGGAGATGAGGAAGGAGAGACCTGAGAACGATGTTCGATCTGTAACTGGAACATGGAGACACCATATATTGAAGATCCTTCATGTACGCAAAGCACCGCCCAAAAAGAAAAAAAAGAAAAAAAGAAGAAGATAACTTAACAGGATATTTTTTTCAGGTACAACACAAATTTCTTAAGGACAGTAGTGCTGAAAATCAAACATTTTAAATTCTGACATTGTGCGAAAAAGTTCAATTCACAAACTTACCTTCCAAGTCTTCTGTGATGCTTTATAAGGCCAAGTCCAATACCATCAATCCCTGCAATGTTCCAAGTAAATAGAACCTAGCTTAATTAACTGACAGAGTAGCTATTTAGATCACTGTATGAACAGTTCATAGACGATGATATAGAGAAGGATATCTGTCCAGCGTGTGCTACATATCAATATTTGCACTATGGCTTTGTTCACGAACAATCAGTTACAAACTTTGCCATTACAGCGAGTTGAGAGGATTTTAATGTTATTATATAAGAGGATCAGTAAGCTAGAGCCTATTATTATGTCCAACAACTTAATATTTGTTTAATTCCTTTTGTAAAACCAAAACATAGTTGAGACAATAATCGAAGTCCAACATAAGATAATCCCAAAATTATTACTCAATGTCTAATAGACATACTTAACATTCTACAAACAATATTATTTTATACAATTTTCACAAGTTTGGAAAATTCAATCTATTAACTATTCAACTTTAAGAATGAAAATTTTATTTTACTATTCTTTCATAAGTACTTTTACATATAGAAGTTAAACTAATATCCTAAACTTTGTACTTACTCAAATAAGTAACATAAAGTGTGGGACGGAGGGAGAATCCTTCTGGAGCTAGGAATCTAACAAAACCACAAGACAGATATATAGTACAATATAACAATGCAATACATCAAAATTGAGGCATGTAAAATTCAAAAGTTAGCTACAATAAACAGCATATAGTTAGTGCTCTTTATTTCCTCGTTCAAATGTTTTTTTTACAGTTATGTCTTCTATATGCTGTCTTGTTCATAAAAGGTGGAATACTAAGATGTTCGGACCTTAGCTTTACTGCGGTTGTATAACAATCATGAGGAGTTGAGTATGACGAGGAAGTAATGTAAATGATAAAAGGAAAATATACTGCCTCGTCGAGATCGGTAGCAGCTATATTATCAGTGACTAATACCGTCCCATGTTTGATGATGACTGCAAAAACGTGGACAGTTAGGTAGGTAGAAGACACAATCGAAACTTTCTACTCTCACTAATTAGCATGTCCTGATCTTAGATATATATAGGAAGATTTGGAGGTTGAGGATTAGGATAGAAGTAGTTGAGTTTCGTAGTGTGTGTGAGAGATGGGGCTAGCCTTTCCATATCTTCTTCTTCCTTTTCTTAGTAGTATTATCTTTATTTTAGTATCGTGTAGATCACTATGTTTCTCTTACATTTTTGCATTTGACTATGTTTTTTTAGCCGAGAGTCCACTTTTAAAACTACACTAGCTATGTTGTTACATTTTTGCATTTGACTATGCTTTTTTAGCCGAGAGTCCACTTTTAAAACTACACTTGCTATGTTATGTTGTTGTTGTTGTAATACTGCATGTCCTAATCCAAATCGTTTTTTCCTCTCCTTTTATTGTCTTAATTTATTTGAACTTATTTTTTTTTAATTCATGCTAAAATGAACCTCTCTTTTCTAATTTAGAAATAACGGTCATATAAATTTTCAAGGCTTATTTTGAATCACAAATTTTAAAAAATTTCCCTCTTTTTTAAATATCATGTCCAGTTAAATAAATTCGTATAAATTGAAAAGGGGAGTATATATTAGCAGAAGATAGAAAATGAGTAAAGTTGGTGATTCATTTAATTAAATGACCTGGTAAATAGAGCAAGAGAGGGGAGTCTTTGATAGGTGGACCGCACTCCAAGGGGGAAAACCAGCGTGGTGGCCCACCGGAGCCAATCATATCCTTGCTCCATTCCATGTAATCTTTCATAATCAAACTTGTTTTCTCAGTTATGGAGTTGCTGCTTCCCTTGTTGCTCGACAGAGCAGGCGTCATCTGTGCTGGCGGTTGTGATGCACGCACCAAATAATTGAATCTGACGTGGAGGCATGATGAGTTCCGATATTGGAGCAGCGGCGAAACACCGGCCGCCGTGTAAGCGCCAGCAGCCATTGGACAAAAATCAAAATGCCTTTCCTTTCTGCAATAAGCTTTTTGCACTATATGTACCGTAAGAAAAAGTATTGAAATGGAAAGCTCGTCATCTTTGACTTTTACTCCTTTACTTATGAATTCATGACTACCAAATTACCAATATGTAGAGATGTCTTCTGGACCCCACACCCCACTTAATCACTTTTTCAAACTTTTGATCAAGTACGTAAAAGCCAACCTTTATTAACCCATCCACATGTTAATTGTTACTCTTAAAGGGTTAAGACAAGTAATACAAGGATTAGTAATGCAATGATTGTAATATTGAGATTATTTTTTATCAAGTGTTTAGTTCATTGTATTAAAAATTAGATATATAATGTATAATCTAAGCTTGTGTTTGGTTTAAAATTGTAAAAAATCTTCTTTGCAATTATACCCTGAATATTTGTGGGATTTTCCATTTCATGAATTGAAAAAAGGGTTTGAGGGGTAGTTTAATCATCATCGGGGTCTTATCTAGATATAGTTAAACCTGGTATAAGTAATCCCTTAATTTTCTCGGTATTAGATAAGCCTCCTCGGTTAGATAAGTCCCCTATGTGTATATAAGTAATCCATATATTAGGTATGATTAAATTGAATTGAGTAACCAAACATTATATTGGATGGATTAAATTTTAATACAAAGACTATTTTGATTAGTAAAGCCGACCAAACGACCCCACCAAACGACCCCCACCAAATAATGCTTGTAGTACTTAATTTGGATGGGCGGTACAGGCTGCTTTTATATGAACTCTGTCTAGTTGTTGCATGCCACACAATTTCTTCGGTAACCAACCTTAAAAGGCGTATTGGGAAACAACTTTCTTATTGAAACAACAACAGGTCAGCAAATTAGATTATTAGGATGAAGCATATTTCAATAAATTTGAATTTTAACCACTTGATAACTAAATGATGATGCTGTCTATTTTGTACACACCACACGCTAATAAATATCCGATTTGGTTTTTGATATATGAAGGGATTGCTCTATCAAAAGTATATGAAATTAAACACCGAGAATATTCTGCTCGAATCCACTATGAGCTATTATGCGTAATAATAGATATTAAAATTAATTTTCTTCTCAAGTGAAAGGGTAATTGGAATGGCAACCGCGCTAAAGAGAAGAGATATTAAAATATTTGTTCTTCTCTAATTTGTGACTGCTCAATAACTATAATAGAGGACAAAATCCTTCTAAAATCATATTACGAATAATTACATATTATGCGTCTGTCTGGGTCAGATATGGATCCTTTTATTTGCTTTAATTGCTTGACACTGATTTATCTTATCTACGCTGATAAGATATAAATATTACTCCAATCCAATTTAGCTTGATTTTCAAATGAATGTTACGACGAACCGCCAACTTAATAAAGGAAGCTAGTTCTCGTTCTTTGGACCAAACCTATAATTGAATAAAAATGAGTTCGGCACTATTTTTCACAGATGGGGAGAGAAGGTTACGATAGCAAGTGCTTTCCCGCCCGAAGAGCCTCCAAAACAAGATATGATGTTAGGGTTGGGTGGCCAATTTCTGGCGATCATTAGATTTTTGTGACAAGGCAGCTTGAAGATTTTATGTTAATCCACTAGAATAATCAAGATTTGGAATCCAAAATTTGGCGGTGAGTAGAATTTGTGACAAGATTACTATTCTACGGAGATCCACCAATATCGTGAAGATTTAGTGGCCATGGTGATTTTTGGTTGTAAATCTATTTTTATACTTTTTTTAAAATAAGGTCAAAACTTAAATAGTGACATGGAAGGATCACATTTGTCCAATTCACCTTATTAAATGAGAAACTTCCCAAAATAGTTGCCCGCCAAAATAATAGCCAACAAATGTATATATTAATATATATATATAAAATATACATTTTCATATATAATTAGTTGTACTTTTGGCTGGTGAATGTAATTAATTTTTACCGACGGGCCAAATGTGTAATTTATCCATTTATTAAGAGAACAACTTGAAACATGGGCTTAATCCATCATCAAGTGGCCCATATGTGTTTAGGTTCAGTCCAGTTTAGAGCAACGTCACTGGAAAAAATTAGACGAATGATATTGGAACATGTGGCTAATCTCCGATGCATAATGCTATGAAATACACGACTCGAGAAGCTGAAAAGTCTCGTCATCTTCTGTATCTGAATCTGAATCTGAATCTGAGCATGGCGGAGAAGTTCATCTTAGCTACCGTATTAGCTGTATTATGTTTGTCATGGACAATCTCAGCCTCCGACGGGCCATTCATCGTGGCACACAAGAAAGCCCTTCTTACTCGCGTCAAATCAGACATCGAACGTCTTTCCATCTCCATCGACATCTACAACCAAGGATCTGCGTATGCCTTCCCTCTTTTACTCTTCCTGCATCTCTATTCTCTTGTTAGGATCTCATGCATTGCTTCCCTAAATCCGGGTTTGTTTCCTCTTTCCATATTAGGAAAAGGATTCGATTTAGAGATAATCCGCAGTAATTAGCATTAATTATGAGAGCGAGCTGCCTCTCTCCGACCTTACTTGTGGAGTCAAAGCTAATAGATATAACCATAGTTTGCTCAATTGGTAAGGATATTAAGTTCTATGCTACATGCTAGCCTAATCTCAGTTTTCTTCTTGTTTCATTTCCAAATAGGGATACGAATTTTCTTGATCTGATTATTTTATTGGGTTACTAAATGTAATTTATGGAATTATCTTCTTCCTTTCTTGTTGTTTTTTTCCCTTCCCTATTGCTGTATAGGGGAAGTGCAACTTCAAATCGGGAAATCTGATTCTTTTCTTATCGAAATCCCTATAAGATGTTTTATTGCTATCTTCTTCTTGTTGAAGGTGAAGCATCTCTTTTGAAAAAGAGACAACAAATTGCAAAATGATCTTTACTGGAATCCCCTTTTGACTTTACCTCCCATCCTCAGTAATTAAGCATTATATTTGTATGTTGCCAGGAATAAAAAGAGTAAAAGATTCTTATCGCACTTTAGATTAGCTTTCATCTCTGTGTCTATTGTCATCTGATTTTTACGGTTTGTTGATCTTTAGGGTGTAGTAAGACCCTTCTTAATGGTTGTAATTGTAGTTTGATACAACTGATTTGTCACCAACAGGCAACAGTTGAGTAAACTTTATCAAGCTTGATGAACAAACACTGAGATGAATTAAATGAAGGGTTAAATGTTTTAGTTCCAGTCTTTGATTGATAATAGTAGGCTGTAGCTGATAGTTTGGAGTGTAAAATCATTGTCTGCAATCCTTATCTGCTAATTTTTGTGAAAAATGTGAAAGGACAACACATGGGACCAGTTAAAGTTTAATGGGCAAAAATTAAAGACCAATCCAAAATAAGGACATTCCTGCGAATTGCCCATTTATTAACGGGCAACTTGAAACTTGGGCTTAATCCATCATGCTAAAGTAAGCAATCAAGTGGCCCATATCTGTTTAGGTTCAGTCCAGTTTAGAGCAACGTCACTGGAAAGAATTAGACCAAGGATATTCGAACATGTGGCTAATCTCCGATGCATAATGCTAAGAACCCTCGCTATGAAATACACGACTCGAGAAGCTGAAAAGTCTGTCATCTTCTGTATCTGAATCTGAATCTCAGCATGGCGGAGAAGTTCCTCTTAGCTACCGTATTAGACTGTCTGCAATCCTTAGCTGCTACCTGAAGTCCTATCTTCTGAACCTTGATTCTGCTATGACATCTTTTGGTTAATGACCACCTGAAGATTTAATTAACATCTATATTTTTATGTGCGAGGAAGTATAAAGGGTTACCTCTGCATTGTGGAAATTTAAGACACTGTTTCTGTGACTTAGATTTCCATTTCATCAGGACAGATTTAAGCATCATTCTGGTTGAGTGTTAGCTTTTTCCTGGTTTCTCCAATATGAGAGGGCAATTTAACATGTGAGATCACATTATTCATGGGGCGCTTTAATCAAAGTGCTCATCTGTTGCCTAAAATAGTATAGGAGACTAGATATCTAAGGGGTGCTATATGGTGCGTGGCCCTATGACTTGCCATGTACATTGTGCATGTGGGGTTTGGGGTTTACATAATTAAGTTTTGTCCTAGTGCCTTTCTCTTTTTATTTTACCTTTGAGTATGGAAAGTTAGAAGCTGCACTATCTAACTAACTTCTTGGTTTATTTTGTAAGAAACTTGGATTTAGTATTAGAAAAAGGTTTAGTTCTGGGAAAACTGATTTTTGTTTCGTTTTTCCGCAAACAAATCTTAATATTTGGATTAATTTCAGTAGAATTGGTTCTGTTTATTTGAAGATGGTCTTCAGTCTGTTTCTTTGGAAAAAATATCACTGGAACCATTATGTATATTTTTAGTAGCTTTTATATAAAAAAAATCTTTACTACAATAAAATTCAGTCGCCTTGGAATAAAATTTGGTTGTTAAGTCTTCGGGGTAAGAGTAAGACAGTAAACCACTAGTGATATTCAGTGAAAATAGTATTTTTCCTTTTTCAATAATAATGTGTTTCTTACTTTCTTTTCACGCCGTCAGCAATCTCTCGGTACATTTCGACATGATTCAAACCTTGTGCTCGTTCCCAAACCATGTGTGGGATAGACTAGTTCCTTGGTTTCAATGTGGTGATAAGTTAAGGAATATAAGAATCTCATCAGCTAATTTAGAGAACGACTTGCGGGATTGTTTTTATCCTTTCTTGTGCAACCGACATCACTCTAAATTGTTCTCAAAATTCCACCTCTAGATTTCTGCCATTTGCTATATACATTATCATTTGCCGATGATGTGCCTTTGACATGAACAAGCTCTTTTTATTCAGGACGGCATATGATGTGAGTCTTTATGATGACAACTGGTCTCAAGATGTATTTGAAATTGTCGCTGGTAACACATCCATGTCATGGGAAAGGCTGGACGCGTGAGTCCTCTCATTATTGGTGGCATCTGACAATTTAATTTCTTTATCTCGTCTCTGTTTTTTCATGTTGGTTTGTTTGTCTGATGTCAGTGGGGCTTCTCTCTCCCATTCCTTTGAGTTGGAAGCTCAGAAAAAAACAGTGTTTCATGCGGCACCAGCGGTCATAACATTCCGCATTCCCACTAAGGCTGCTCTACAGGTTTGACATTCTTGCTTATATGCTTCTACTTGATATGCTTGATGTGGATAGGTGTTGATCAATAATGTCCTCGTTTTAGGAGGCATTCTCAACTCCAATCCTCCCGCTTGAAATACTCGCTGATAGGCCTCCAGAGAAGAAGTTTGACTGGGTAAGCTTGAATACTAGTAGCTGCAGCTGGACAAACTACATAACACATATTTTGTTAATTATAGTTTGCTAAGAGATGAATTTCCTTTTTTTGCATGGACTGTCCAAAACTCTTGGTGAATATTCACAGGCAAAGGTATGACATCTTCCTACAATAATGTTTAGATTTGATAATGCTTATTATTATTACCTGAGATTACATACAAAACTGGAGAAATAAGCCGTTACTAGGTTATCAGTCAATATCTGATATAGAAAAGACGTATCTGAATTTAGAAAGAATGAGGACTACATGGATGGAAAACATGTCTTATATCTCTGTAATAGCTCCCCTAAGTTCGACATGTTAAGTTGAATCTAGAATTTCTGTATCTTACATGTCCAATGTGTTTGCCTTTGCAAAAGGCAGTATGGGTTTTCTATGATTAAATGATGGCACTTTATAGAAATATTTGTAAGTTCTGAGAATTAGGGCCTCATTTTGTTTCACCTTGTTTGCAGAAGTTGATGGCAAAATATGGTTCCTTGGTTTCTGTGATCTCAATTGTGGTTCTATTTGTGTACCTGATTGCGACCCCTTCAAAGGCAAGCAAAAAGAAACGCTGAATACAAATTAGCTGGCTTGCAACTTGGTCATTATTCAGGGAAGAATGCTTGGAACCTTCAGGCTTATCCTGTTTGTCCTTGTTAGTCAAACAGTTTATGTACCAGTTTTAACTTTTACACTTGTAACAAATCCAAGCAGGTAATTAGACTGAGATGTTAGTCTTATCTCTTAGCTAAGATTTTCACTTCTATGAGAATTTTGTACTGGGTTCCTTGAAAACCTAAGTTTTGTTTTTTTGTCGGTTTGCTTGCTTCTTGAGCATCAATGATTTCATTTTTCTCACACTTCCAAATGTGCCTTTTCATTATTAAGAGGTGCGAAATATTGCTGGTCGGTTGGATGATGGGTCGATTAGAATTGTTTATCTGACAAGGACGACCTGGTTTAAGTAAGGTTCTAATCATTTCAGGATGTTTGTAATATTATAGGTAACCAGTATTTGATGCACGAGTTCCGTTGGATATATTATGTCTTCTGCTGATGGGTAGTTTACATCCGCAGAGCATAATTCCTTATTTTGAATGTCTTAAAATATGTTTTGGTGACGTAATTTAGATCAACTTATGAAACTGCAAGGTACTCTAAAATTCTCTGGAGTTGTTCGACTATGCTTTTACAAACAAAACTGTTAAGAAGCATTCTTGTCTTGCTCAACAGTTGCCCAAGTTTTTGAAATGAGTACTGACGAAATCCAGACCGTTGAGGAAAGAAACATCTTTCCTTCAAGCCTTTATACCCACTAGTTAAAATGCCTTGCTGCCCATTGACCTCTGCCTCGGCACTCTTCTTCCAAACCCTTACTCCTTCCTTACAAATAACAAAGTTCCCCTGTTTTACTCACCTATTTTCCAGCCCGGAATTACAAGAATGGTCATTTTGTTGATAAGGTGAACGAGGGAACAGATATCCAGAGTACTATGTCCAGTTAATTACATGTATCAGTCATATAGGGAGGATAATGCAATAAAAACTGACAAGATATTGATTGATTTGGCCCTCCACTAGAGGAATCAAAGACGAAGCAAATATGTAGATTATAGAATAAAAGAAGTTCTAATGAATTACCCAATTCACCACTCTCGCAGTCGCAAGAGCCACATCGACTAGTAATAGTACAAACACCACAAGAAATGAGCAAAAGAACGAAGAGAAAAGGAGGTGGAGTATCAGATCTCGAACTAAAGAAGTCTCCACTATATGTAGATACAAACTCTCCGGCCGCTCAATGTTATTGTAAAGAGACTCGGTCTCGAGTTAAGCTAGGGCGTCATTCACATAACGAGAAATAGTCTAGTTTGGTTTCACCGATACAAGAGATTGGCCCCAAAGATTGGCCCCGAAGTAAGATAAGGTGGGTGCCGGAAGAGACCCAAAGTTTATGAGAAGATGACTTGTACTATACAACGAGGATTACAAATCAACGTAAAAGGAGCAGTAGATATAATCAAGATTTGAGGGAAAGCTTTTATTCGACATCTCCGGAGAGGACATATTTATTGGTTTGCCGCGTTTGACAGATGTCAACAAGAGCAGGAGAAATTCACACTAAGGCCAGCTGCTTTCAACTAGCGGACGAAATCGATTCTTCTCATTCCAATAAATAAATGAAGTTTAATTCGCCGGTAGATTACGATTGCATAACAGTTTATCAAAATAAACTACACAAACAACTGCAGATGCACACGAGTTATCCTCTACAACGTCTGAACAAAATTAGGTGCATCTCTCCTTGGCCCAACCAGTGTGCGATACAAGTACATCTTCTCTATTTTATCATCATTACCATCAGGGCTAGTGATCTCCACATTGAGTGTTGGCATCTCCTGAGCCAGTGCCTTGCATGCTCCAAGGGTCACTTGGCAGGACAACATACAAAGGGATCGCATTGTTTCATACTTCCTCACGTCTGCCAGGAGTGCCACATTACCAAAAGGGCTATTCTTGATATCAAGTTTTTTCAGTTTTTTGCACCCATTCAACACATATAACATCCCGTCATCACTGTCTCCAGCAAAGTGTATGGCTAGTGTCTTGAGCTGCTCAGCATACATTCCTATGTAAAGGAATACTTGATCAGTTAAAAGACCAGAGAGTCTCAGCCGCTTAAGGCCTTTGCATGACTGTACAATCGCCCCAAAACCTTCATCAAGTGGCTCTTTAGTCATTGCATCTGGCATTTTTGGGTTCACAGTCTGCAACATGAAACAAACTAAATTGGGGCAATTTTTTGCCACAGTTATCAGTGCAGCATTAGTCATCTGTCTGCACGTATACGACAATGATTTAAGCTTAGGGCAACCAGTTGATACAGCAACCAAGCCTTCTTCAGTAACACCAGAAAACTCTGTCGAATAAAGGAAGACCCTTAATTCCTGCAACTCTTTACATGTAGAAGCCACAATGCCGAGACCTTTATCTCCAATGATATCTCGAATCTATAGAAAGAAGTTTCTGTTATGTCATGTAATTATCAAGAAAAGAAAGCAGATAAGGGGGCTAGAATCGTACCCATAGGCACTCTAGCTTCCGGCAATGATGAATCAGTTCACAAAGTTTACTACTGCTGATAGGCGAGCGGCTCAAATTCAAGGATGTCAAACTCTTGCAGACTGGATAAATAGCACGTAGGCAGGAAGGATCCACTGTACTGAGAAATCCAGACAAGCTCCTAATTGAAGTACACTTCTGAAGAGCATTCTTTAGTTTATTGTAAGTCTCTGAAACTGGATTAGTGGCAAAGGACCCCACCCCCAAGTCCACCAACTGAGGAGCTTGAAGTAAAATCCTCTGAAGAACAGGAAGAGGCACGAGACAATTTACCCTCAGACTTCTTAGGTTCGGACATCTGGCCACCAGTTTCACGAGAGCTACAAAGTTAACTTGTCCTCTGAGAGAAGCAAAATTTAATGAGACAAGGGTGGTGCAGTCGTCCGGGAAACAACTAAGCCACTGTCCTCTGGCATCATCTGCTAGAGTTTCTTGCAAGTCCAACTCTCTTAAAAACCTGCATTTTAGTGGAACTTCATCAAAAAACCAAACTATTGAAAACAAAGTGAAGTTCTGGCCAAAGACAACCTGTCCCAACTTAATTCCACTTAATCATCTTTCATTATCTGTTGTTCTAAATGTGTGAAAAATCTCGTTAATTGCTTCTGAGTGCAAAGCTCTCCTACAAATAGACATGCTCCACCAGAGTATCTGGCGGTGTGAGAGCTGATAAACAGTACTCCTTCCGGTCCAGAATAAATGAATTTTACAAAGCCCAAGAGGTTATTAATTTTTTTTTTCTTTTTCAAAGTAAACCTTCTCTCCTTGATGGGTTTTTCAACTATTTTTCAAATCACAAACGCTGACTACTTGTACCTTTAAGAAAAGTTTGGGGAACGCAGAAGGGTAATATTGCCAAATAACCCTTTGAGTAGTGTAATAAATTACTTAAGTTTCACTTATTTTGGGCAAATTGCAGCCAAATAAGGTGCGTTTCACATTAGCAATATCGGCAGGAATTAAACACACACCACCAGGAGCCCCCACGATATAGGAAGAAACAAGGAAGAGAATTGGGGTTAAAATATAGCTTGTGAGTCTGATATGTAGCATCATCATAAAGCATGGCAACAAATTTGAGGGACTATTGCAAAGCAGGGGCTGGCACAAGGTTACCTGCAATTGGAAGCAATAGCGGCAATACCATCGGTGGAGAAACCTTGACATCCGACCAAAACCAAAGATTTGAAATTAGGAAAGGATTGAGAAATCAAGTGGAGGCTCTTATCGGAAACCAGCATCCTCTTCAATCGAAGCTCCTCCAAATGAAGTCCGGTGGAGACGATGGTCTCAATCCAAGGGCGAAGAAAGCCTCCCCAGTGAGGTGGGGCCCGGCTGAACACATAAGAATCAGGCTTCCCCTTCAGGGTTAGGGATTTCAGCCTCGGAAACCGTGCAATCACCCTCTCAGGAGTGACGGCGTAGCAGTTACCGACCAAGACCTTGTCTCTGCTGAGCCTTTCGATGCTGTACCAGGACTTGCACACCAGAGACACAGCATTCCGATCCCTGTGACACGTCAGGTAATGGAACACGTGCTCCACCACCTCCTCCGGGAAGTAATAGTAGTTCGTCATAACCACGATCAACTGTTCTAACCCTAATTATACAATTCTACAAAGCGACTGACCTGAGTTACCCATAAAGAGTGGTAAGTAAAGTTGATCATCCAAAATACACATCAACGGGCAGATCTAAAACCAACAAATCTCCTTGCTAGGTAAATGGCAAACTTTTCGCGAAATATGAAATAGTAGCGGACAAGATATACATACGAAGAGACAAACGCAAAACAAGCTTTCCCATTTTTGCTCGCCTAATTTCCCTACGATAATTCTTTTTTTAAAGTTTAACATATTTTCATATCAGCCATTAACTGATTAATTAACTTAATTATAAAAGAAACTTATGTGATTTCCAAAAAACCAAAGGCTGGTTGGCCTGATATACTGTTATTTTTACCAAAAGAAAAATTTAATAATTAAAATAAGAATACATATGAGTAAGTGAGGAGTGTGTGCATAAGAAACAAATCTCTTGTATTATCCAACCCCATCAGATAATAGCTTACGACTAAGCTAGTCTTGAATACTGCCGACTTGACTACTTTATTTTTTCACCGAGTATATAACAAGATTTTTTTGGTATCTAAACTGCCAAAGTGATTGATCAAGGGCTTTCCTTAAGCACCCGCTTGGCCATATGAATTTTTCATTTTTTCCCGGAAAACGTTTTCACTTTATTTGGATATCAACGTTTAGTCATGAAAATTCTTTGATAAACTCATAAAATTTATTTTCACTTTCAGTACATTCAAACAACCAAGTATTCTTTGCAAAAACTATGACCAAACACAACTCCATCTTCAACTCCAACTTCAAAATTCCAAATAAAGTGAAAAATATTTGATTTTCATGGCCAAACGCCTACTTAATTAAATAAATAGAAGAGGAATCCCAACGCTACGCTCAACTCCATGCTTTTATGATAGTACTATAATAGACTTGGATTATTTGGCTGGCAGGGCCCCAAAATTTTTTTCCTAAGTGGCAGGAAATAGAAGAGGAATCCCAACGCTACGCTCAACTCCGTGCTTTTATGATAGTACTATACTATAATAGACTTGGATTATTTGGGTGGCAGGACCCAAATTTTTGGATAATAGACATGGCTGACTTTATTTTGGTAACATTAAGATGGTATTATAGTGGCGTTTTAGATTTAAGTAGTGGGGAACCAAATTATATAGGTAGTGAATTTACTGAATTTCTAGATGTATACGTGGATATGATGTCCTATTTTGAGTTGAGAGACTACATTAAACAACTAGGATACACTACAACTTGCACATTTAGTATTAAGCTACCTAACAGTGGCATTTTGGTAGATGTTGTGAGTGATAAGGATATTTTAGACATGTGTATGTCTTTGGAAGATGGAGACATAGTGGAGGTATATGTGCACCACATGATTGATTGATGAACCAATTCTTGTGGACCCCCCTTTATTAGAAAATGTTAGTCATGGGGAGAGGGAGGAATCTGGTTCAGCTTTTAATAAAGGGGCTGATGACATAAGGGCTTATGAAAGGGTTGGTGAGGAGCCCTTAAATGGTACTAACACGCCTGCTTCCTTTTCTACTCAAACTGCTACTAATACAGCAGCTCCTTCAAGTTCTGCACCTGCTGATAATACAGTTGCAACTACTAGTTCTGCACTGCTGATAATACAATTGCTTTTACTGCAAATGGTGCTAATGAAGATGATCTAAATCTAGGTCTAGTTGGATCTGATTTTGTAGAGGAATCTGATTACTCAACTGCTGATAGTGAACAATCTGTAGATGATATAGGTGGGGAAGATGAGGAACACATTGGAAGTGATGTGCACGAGGAGGTTAGGGAGTTGAGGGTTGAAAGAAGAACTTTTCAGAGGAGAAAAGAAGGGAGAGGGCAAAACCTGATAGTGAAGAGGTACCGACAGGTGAAGCTGGTATAGATCTAGGATTTGATGAAACTGAAACAGGTAAAGTAAGTCTTGATGGAAGGTTATGAGGTGATGAGCCTTACTATGCAAGTTATGATGATGATAGTTTTGTAATAGATGAGGGTGAGTGTTAGGATGATGAAGAAGGTGTTGAATCTGGGGTAAATGTGCCAAGAAGGGAAAGGTTTTCAAGAAGGAGGTCAGAAAAGACCAAAATCATTCATGACCCCACTGCCAAAAAGGTTGTGTGGCAGTTAGGTATGGTCTTTAAAGATGTGGATGAGTTTAGAGCAACAGTAACTAAATATGTTGTTCAAAGGAGGGTTCAAGTAGAAAAGTGGGAGAATGAGCCAAAAAGGGTTAGGGTTAGGTGTAAGGATGGTTGTCCATGACTTTTGTATGCATGTCTTGACAAAACCACAAATGATTTCCAAATAAAAACTTACATTCCAAAGCATACTTGCAACTAACCAGAAATTACTTGTGTAATGCAAAATTTATTACTGATGTGTATAGAAAGAGAATAACAGAGCAGCCAAACATATGAGTTTTCAAAATGCAAGAGCTAATTTGGAAAAAAAATTATAATTCATGTTGGAAAGACTACTGTTAGGAGAGCAAGAGCAAATTTTTTGAAAGAGATCATGGGTGATCATATTCAGAAATTTGGAAGAATTCTTGACTATAAAGATGAACTGTTAAGGACCAATCCTGGGAGCACTTGTGTTGTTAAACTTGGTGAACCTGATGCATCTGGTAGGCCTATTTTTCAGAGCTTTTACATATGTTGTGATGCAATGAAGAAGGCATTTGTGCACTGTAGGAAATCTATAAGTTTAGATGGATGTTTCCTAAAAGGGGTTTGTAAAAGGCAGTTGTTGGTTACTGTGTGTAAGGATGGTAATAACCAAATGTTTCCTCTTGCATGGGTTGTAGTTGAGTATGAAAACAAGAATACATGGACTTGGTTTGTCAGAATTCTGAAGGAAGATTTTGCACTTAGAGATGGGGCAAACTTAACCTTGATAACAGATATGCAAAAGGTATGTGTGGTTGTTTATTTTTTTATTTTGTTTCATATTCACTTATGTGTATTCATCTTGATTAATGATTGCTCTGTTTCAGAGACTGTTTGTAGCAATTCAGTATCATTTATGTCACACCCCAAACTTGGGGGGTGTGACCGGCACCCGAAGGCCCGAGCGAACCAATCCTGATATATGAACTCTGTAATATAAATCATAAGCTAACAAGGCCTAATAACATATATATATATATATATGCATAATTGAGGCCGACTAGGCCAACAAAACACATCAATACTAAATGATAGTTTGTAAGCCTCTAAGAGTACTAAAATGCAACAACTGGTCGGGACAAGGTCCCGCCGTACCCAACCTCATCTAAATATATGTATATACATGCATGCATCCTATTTGATGACTCTGACCAGCATCTCCGGAGAATGGAGTGCGAACATCCCTACTGAGAAAGGTACACCAATCCGTCTACCAGTACATGTGGGCATGATCACAGCGTCCCTAAACAAAAGGACGTCAGTACGAATAATGTACTGAGTATATAAGACATGAATAACAACATAATGAAAGTATGGAAGGAACATGAGATAGGAGGAGTAACTTGTACATCTGGTTGCCTCTTAAGGCGGATATCATGCATGCTTTTAAAAAAAAACATTTTCATACATATATAATATAAGTGTTAATGCTGCGGAACGTGCAGGCCGATCCATATATCATATCATCCCGCGTTCGGGGTATCATCATAACCTGCCCACTGCAGTGGTGTGCATAATAGGTGCCGTGCCCGGACGACTATAGCACGGCTCGGTAATGAAAATAAATAAATATATATATATATATATATATATATATATATATATATATATATATATATATATATATATATATATATATATATATATATATATATATATATATATATATATAAGTTCAATGCAAGACTGACCTCAGAAGAGATATCATAAGAAGAGTCGGAGTGACCTATCGTCGTTACCCTCCGACTATCGTTATTGTCGCTACGTTCTTTATCTTTTCAATTCAAGAAACAACACGTGGAGAATAGGAGATATACTTCAATAATGATTATATAAGTGATAAAGATCTACTCAACTGAATAAAATACCATTAGCTCAACTTGAACATAAAAAATAACATATTGAACAACCTTTTTCCCAATCGACAAGAAAGATACTAGGTGCGGGAAAGTACTACAACACAAGCCATATATAAATCAAGGAAACAACTTTCACCATTAGGGAATGAAATCAACTCAACTTTAACGGGGAAAGTACCACGATGAACATTATACTTCTCTCTGTAAACAAGAAGGATTTTCACAAAAGCCACATAAGCAGGTTGATATGTACTTCAATATACGAAATATAGGATTTTCTACACTAGTTACTAAAACGGGGGAAAAAAAGGAAAGGACTATGAAGATTTAAGAGTGAGAAAGGGGGTCCGGCCATCTCAACCATATAGCACTCGCCTGGCTTATTTTTTTGTAACACCTCGTACTTTTGGACTAAGGACTTACTTGTAAGACGGGATTATAGGGAACCAAGATGGGGAATGCAGGAATTATGTTCGTTTTCGAATCAGTGATTGGTTGAGTGGGAAGTACGGACAGGAAAATCGTTAGAATAATTATAATTTACCATTAAAAGGGGAGGGTTTTGGGGCGGATTATCTAAATAGGTAGGGGTGAGAGATGAAAAGGAAACGAAAACATACAATTTGATGCCAACATGAATATTTGAGGATTTTGCTGCAGAACGATTTTTGAGAATTGTTTGATGAATAACGAAGGTTCTATAGATATCAGAACCCACGACCAGTCCGGCATTTTGATTGGGAATTGGATTTGGATTTAGAAGAATTTTGGATCTCTTTTTCATTTTGCACCATATCTTTTACGTATTTATTTGTCAAGAAAAACAGTGTTTTTATTATTTTACAAGGTAATAAATTAGAATGTAAATTATTAAAAATAATAGGATTGCAATCACAAAATGAAGCACACATTAAAGGTGCAAAATGCTAAGAACTCTACTATAATGGACTGGACTTAAGTTTGACCTACAGTCCACCTAATCTATTTTCTGACGAGGAGGATTCCACAGATAATTATCTCAGTAATAAAATCGTGCAGTCGGCAAAGTTAGTCATATTTAATCAGTAAAGCTCGAGCACAGAATTCATTTCCTCCATTTTAAGTATTGGACTCTTCATCTTGCCTGCAGGATATGATTAACAAAAAGAAGTAGATCCTACAGTCATCCGTCACAGACAAGTTTCACACATTTGAAGAGTATTCATCCAAAATCGTGAAGCACTCAGCAATCAATGCTAGTCTGTATCCTACGCATCGCCTAAAACTTAATAGCACCAATAACATTAACTGCAACCCCACTACCAAGTTGAACAAAGGTTCTCAGATCCCGAATCCAACTTCCAAGCTCAATCTTCTCCAACTTTTACAGCCCGACAATAGACAGCAGTTAACCAGCTGCCTTCCGTTGGATCATCAAAGTACACAAATCTATTTACCGACTCCTTTATATAAAAAATAAAGCATTATCCAGCATATTTCGAGTAAGTGCACAAGCAAATGTTCCTACAGAGTACAGACTACCATATACACTGCTTACACCCATCATCCAAGTGATGGTTAAAGCACTTAACTATCATCAAAGATAAAAGTACAAAACAATTTAAAGGCTGATAAAAACTGCAGTTTTTCCGTACGTTCATTAGCAAGAAGGTAAGAAGAAAGAACCAGAGTACTACTCCACTTCATTACATGTATCTGTTATCCAAGGAGGACAATGCAACAAAAAACTGTCAACATCACGCGTTCATTCGCCCCCCTCTGGAGGAAATAAAGTCAAAGAAAACAGCTGAATTGTCGATAACTAGATATTATGATATGAAGAGTCACCCGGTTCACCACTCTCCCAGTCGTAAGAATATCTAGCCACATTGACTGGTAATAATACAACGCCATAAGAAATGACCACAGAATGAAGGAAAAGGACATTGATGTTGGTGAAAGGAAGAGGTGCTCCACTATGGCCAAAATGGTCATACTCTCATCTCTTACAGGTTAACCCACATAGTTTCTTCAACGCAATTAACTACATCAGTTTCCACATATATTCAAACTTTGATCAAAACAGATCAGCAACTTTCGTTATAAAATCCAACGTGTCACTGGAAAGACGAGAAAAAACAAATCTTTTGCATAAACAGAGTATCCTAAATGGAGCATAATCCACCATCTCTCCCCCATCTTCCTTTTTTCCTTTTCAGAAGTCAATATCTTGTTGGAAACACATATGCGGTAATTATCCTATTCCACGTCAAACTTTGGTCTATCAGTTCAATAGACTGTTATGTCAAACCAAGTTGTCAAGTGATCGTCTTGATCCCTATCAAGTTGTCAAGTGATTTAACCGACATAAGTTATCTTACTTAGGTTCAGATTAGAGCTGTTAGGCACAAACCCTGCAGTCATAACCTGTCATGTATGCGCTCCTTCTTGTAGATTTCTGCTGAGTTCCAGAATCCCAAATGCTTACTATCATATGACGAATTACTCCTTTTTCCTAACAAAAATCATATCCTAGGCAGAGGGCCTCTTTCAACTTACTGCTGATGAACCAAGAATGATAATCAGTCAAGCTAGGTCAAGCAGAGAGCACACACTTGATTTTGTAGATGCTGGCTTTCCTTGAACAACCAAAATTAGTGGTTAAGAGAAACATTATCAACAACATAATTTTTCATGAATGAAATAGAACTGAGATGACAAAATCAGCAGTTAAAGCTTGGTATACAAACTTGCTACACATCAAGAATCATATTCCATCCAAAGAAATAGTTCTGACAACACAAAACCACCTGACTGCCATTAAAGGTAACGATTGCATCAAACAAAGACCTGTTCTTCCTTTAGAAATGCATGTACATACACATGAGTGACAACATCATGTTAAACATCTGTTAGACAATTCAGTACCCAAATTAGACATGAAACTTAAAGATTGCATCCAAAAATTAGCTTTTGCGAGAAAATTTTCCAAGTGATACTCCATTTACACAATCATAGAGTAACCTCGGCATGTTAGACTATTCAGTGCCTATCATAGACAGGAAACATTGATGTCAAATAAACATTTATTTTCAGAGATTAGCCTATTACCGAGATCATATAAACATATCTCATAGACTGCATAGAAGATGCAGCACTTGCTACATATAGCAATTTGTGAAGCATATCTAGAGATTTAATATTTGAAACAATGAGGGAAATAAACAAGAGCAAGAAACCAACTGTAAGAGAGAGATTAATAACAATTGTTAAGGGTAGCTCAGTTGCTCTACTACACGAGAAATATAGATCCAAGTCGAAATACAGGAGGAGTGCAACTATTCGACCACATTGCTAAAGACTTAGGCTTATCTAAAGACTCGATTTTGTTCAAAATTAAAATGGCTTTTTCCAGAGATCAAAACTCAATTAAGCATCAGGTTTAACGGGATCATCAGATATCTTAAGGCTGGGCTGATGGGTACGCCTTCGAGTCCTGGAGGGAATGATGTTACCCAAATCGACCTCGGCCAGTAGGTCATCAGAGAGGTCAGTATCAGTGTCAACATCAGATTGGCTTCCAAAATCACTAGAATCATCATCAGCATCATCCTCCTCCTCAATCATCTTCCCCTTGCCCTTGTCATCCCTTAAAATCCCCTTTCCCTTACGATCCACTTCCACCTCACCATTAGACGGCTCATCCTCCTCCTCCTCCTCCTCGTCATCCTCACCTTCATAGTCCTCTTCGTCTTCGTCTTCTTCTTCTTCGTCCTGCGCGAGTGAAGAAGCAGTAGTGGAGAGTTTTTGCTTCTTGTTTACATCGTCGTCTTCGTGAGAGTTGGCAATGGCTTCTTCTTCTTCTACTTCTACTTCTCCAGCAGGAATATCTCGGGGCTTTCTTTTTAAGGGGAATGTTGTGTGTTCTTCTTCGTCTTGCCCTGCTTCTGCCATTTTTGTTTTACTGAGGAACCCAAACTAGGGTTTTTCCTTTGCGGAGAGTGAGAACTCGAGCCTTTGAACCCAAACTCGGTTCTCGTGTCCGGTCCCTTTCGTTTTATAAAAGTAAATATTCTAAACTCTAATAACTTCAATTTAAATCAAAGGATTTCTAATCTAGTGAGAGCTTTGAATTAGTTGCTTGTTTTGGAGCATTTTATTTCTTCATCAAATACCGCAGTTGGTTTTATACATGTCACTCGCTATCAAAATTGTAATAGCCAAATGGTGATTAGCAATTTCAGTCAGTCACACACCCTTAGTTACTTAATCCAATCCTCCACGAAAAGTAAGAAAGTCCGCATATGACTAATTTAAGGTGAAAAATTGGGTTGCTCCCACGACATTTCCACCCAAGAGAAGCAAACAAAAGACGTTCATAAAAATTCTCGTAAAATCGAGAATCATTTTGTACATGCCATATCATGATTTTTTTTTTTCATTCTTAACATAAGGTTTAAATTTGAATCTTTAATATAAAGTTACGTTTATTAGGGAGCTCTTTCCTCCAATAAAAGATTTTTCTGAAACAAATTCGAATTTAACCAAACTCAATAATAATATCGGACATCAAAATAAAAAGATAATCTCATCATGTGTTTATCATCGTGAATGGACACCAAGTTAGTAATTACTTCATTAATCCATATAGTTTAATTGACCTTTTTATGTTTATATGCACATAATATGTTTTATTTTACAAACTAAGGTTTTGTAATACGAATTGGAGTTGTCCCAAATCTTAATGGAATGATTTTATTTGAGATGACTATCATGTTAAAACTAGATCCAATTTAATTGATTTTTTTTAATGTTTGTATATTACATAAATATGTTACATATTAAAAAGTTAGATTTTAAGAGAGAAGCTAGGGTTGTCTCAAAATCTTTGAAGAACGATTTTATTTTGAGATAACCGTGAAGGTAAAACTAGATTTCGGCCTCATTTGTTTGCATGTCTGAATCTGAATAGTTCAGACCCTAAGCCATTAAGTATATTTATTTACATTAAGATCTAACCACTTATTTGGTCTGAATAGGTCTTAATCATTAAGATCTTGAACAAACTCTGAATATATTTAAGAGGTATTTTATACCGATAATTTTTACCCCCGACTCCACCCATCTCCACCCCCACTCCCACCACCCGTCACACACCCAACCCTTCACTACCCCAACCCTTGTACCAACCCCCACAACCCAACCCCCTACTTACCAAACCCACCCCACCACCCACCTACCTTACCCCCCAACCACCCCCTTTACCACTACCCAACCTCACCCTAACCCCAGACCCACCACACCACCACCACTAACCCCCTACCCCTACAACCCTCCCACCCTTACCTACCCCCACCCACCACCACGCACTCACCCCACCCTTCACTATCACAAAGCATTTCCGCAATGACTAGCGAACATAAATGTTTCATTTTTTTTGTCAAATAATATTATTATCTTATTAAATTTGTATTTATTTTCTAATATTTTGTTACTTTTTTATTTAAATTGTATATTTATTATGTTTAAAAAAATATGTTAAGCACATTCAGATGTTGAAAAACAAACAGTTTTAATCATTTAGTATTCAAATCTAGAAACAACATCTTAATCATTCAGATGTGCATTCAGATTCAGACGTCTTAGTGTTAATGCAAATAAATGAGGCCTTAGATAATTGATTTTTTTTTAATGTGACATGATGTGTTATACATACTCCCTCCGGTTTATATTACTCGGTCCATGTTGACTTGACACTCTCTTTAAGAAAGTACTACTCCATTTATTAGGGATTTAATTTACTAAATTAATCTTATTAAATATGCTTTGAAAACTCAAATTTGACTATTATTACTTTATTTAGTTATTTAATGACGAGGGTAGTTTTGGAAGAAAATAATAAGTTTCTCTTGATTTGCTAAAATGGATAAGTAAAAAAATTATTTTGAGGGTTAAGGCCAAGTAAAATGAAAGAGAAGAGTAATAATTATGATTTCTTATAGAATCACTTGTTGGTACTTTTCATTTTAATTCGATTCTATAATTAGGTATCGGCGAGGCTTGGGTACTATAATTGTTGTTAAAGCTAAAGTAACACCTTTTAGTTTAGAACATATACATAAGTTGGACTTGTCCAAAAATCTTTGTGGGACTAGATTTAATTTAGTTGATTTTCTTATGTTCATATATGCGCATAACACATGTTCTATATGACAACTATGATTTTAAAGGAAAAATTGGAATTAATTTTTTGTTAATATATGCACATAAATATTACCATATATGACAACTAACCGTTTGAATGACAGGTTAGAGTCATTTCAAATCTTCACGGGATAATTGTATTTGAGATGATCATGACTCATGAGGTAAAATTAGATGTAATTTGGTCAATATTTTTAGGCGGAATTACTACTTGAACTAGAACTACTAGAACTTATTTTAATTGAGCAGACACACTATAAATTGTTACCATTATATAATTTCGCGTCAAATTTTTAAAAAGCTTTTGTGCATGTTCTCAAGCGCCTACTATATCAATAATTTAATCACATAAAAATTATTTGTGCACATTGGACATATTTGAATTTAAGACCAAAATTCTAAAATCTTTCTCGTTTTTCTTAAAATTTATGTCTAATCAAATTAAAATGAGTAAAATGAAATGAAGGGAGTTATTACAAGCGATTTGGAAACACAGCCCGAATCAGATATTGAAACCGAATCGGGGCTCCATTTGAAAAAGAGGGAGGTGTGGACGTGGCAGCAAGAGAGGAGAAGCGGGATTGAAAATGCTGACGTCCATCATATTTGAAGCCATATATGAATAGAGAATAGGGTGAGTGAGTGTAATAGTTACAACGGAAAAGGTCCAAAAATATCCTAACTTATGGAAAATGGTTCACAAATACTCTTCATTCATCTATTGGTCCAAAAATACCTCTTCATCTATCTATTTGGTCCAAAAATATCCCAACCTATTTTTTGGCTCAAGAATACCCCTCAAACTAACACCCTAATTTTGATGGTATTTTTTCAATTTTAAAATGCCACGTGACTTGTTTTGATTGAACACATATATTATTTTTTTTTGCATTTCGTGAATTAATCAACGAAATATGTTTTTTTTTTTTTTTTTTTTGCATTTCGTGAATAAAAAAATGAAATAGGAAATTATAATTTTAATAAAAAATTTATCCTATTTCGTTTTTTAATACACGAAATGCAAAAAAAAAAAATTATAATTTCCTATTTCGTTTTTTTATTCACGAAATACAAAAAAAAAAACATATTTCGTTGATTAATTCACGAAATGCAAAAAAAAAATATATATATATGTCCAATCAAAACAAGCCACGTGGCATTTTAAAATTGAAAAAATACCATCAAAATTAGAGTGTTAGTTTGAGAGATATTCTTGAGCCAAAAAAATATGTTAAAAATATTTTTGGACCAAATAGATGGATGGAAGAATATTTTTGGACCAATAGATGAATAGAGGGTATTTACGAGCCATTTTCCATACGTTAGGTTATTTTTTAACCTTTTCCGTAGTTACAAAAGCAGAAATGACGGAAACTCCAAAGCAAAACCAAAAAACACCATTGATTTCAGTTAGCAAGATATCAGAGCTTTTTCAACACCTGGCTTCCCTCCTCTTCTCCATCCGTCCCTCACACACTTCTAAATTTGCTTTTCATTTTTCGACCGTTCACACTTACTAACAGAGACAAAATGACAACCCCTCACCCACTTAAACTTTTATTATGAACGAACCTCGTTCCCCGTCATTAAAGATTGGAAATCTTCCCAAGTCCCAACTTCCCCTGCCCCCACTCCTAGCTATATTTCTCTCATCTTTTGGCTCAATGCACAAACTCCTCCTCTAAAAATTTTAAAAAGGAAAAAAGGCTCCCTTGAATGAACATTGCACAAATGTCAGTCTCATCACTGCCATGGATGTACATTTGGTCGCAAAACGCCAGACCCACTAATCTCATCCTCTTTGGTCATAATTACACTAACCTCCACCCACTCACCGAAAACTCCATTTTTCAATATCACAAAAAGAGAGGAAAGAGTACAGACACACACAAAGAAAAAAGAGAGAGAAAAGGAAAGCAGAAGGCTTTTTACAGTAGCAGAAGCAGCATTGGCTTGGAGGTGATTATGGCGATGATGGAGATTACCGAGGCGTATGGTGTGTTGGCAGATGGAAATGCATCATTTGTTGTAGGGGACATGACCAACACTAACACTAGTCCTCCTATGAATAATGTTGTTGGGGCTACTCCTCAAAGCACCAAAAGAAGTCGCAGCCAGAGGCGTAGGCGCTCTTCCCTCAACTTCGGCTCCCTGGATTTTCCATCCTTCCCTTCCCACGTGCCACCACCTCCTCCTCCTTTGCCCCTCGCACGTGTATGCTCTCCACCCCACCTTTTTCACTTACTTCTCTTTTCCTCTTATTTTTTATCTTCCTGCCTAGTGCCTCTTCTTTACTACTACTGTAACTCTACCATTTTTTCTGATGTCAACTAAATTAGACTTTCCTTTTTATACTGCCTTTGTTTGTTGCCCAAGAGAAAACTGAAGAGTATTGGTGCTCATGGGTAAGGGGCGGATCCAGGCATAGCCAAGGGTGTTCATCTGAACCCCCTTGGGCGAAAAATTATACTGTTTATACATGGTTAAAATTATCTTTTATGTATATTTAGTAGATGTTGAACCCCTCGACTTCTTTCATGTGTTCACTTCTACAAATTTTGACCCCCTTAGTGAAAATTCTGATTCCGCCACTGCTGATGATGATTGAAATTCCTACAGACGCAGGTAGCTTATGCGCCTATGTGATATATGGAGAAACCATAACTTATTTAGTAGCCGTTTGGCCATAGATACTAAAAATAAATTCATTTTTTTTGAAATTTTTGAAGTTGGAGTTGTGTTTGGCCATAGTTTTTGAAATTATAGTTTTTGGTGAAATGTAGTTATAAAAAAGTGAAAAAAGTGATTTTTTTTTAAAAAATATTTTTTTTATATTCCGGAATACAACTTCAAGTTGTATTCGGAATATTTATGGCCAAACACCCAAAAGTGAAAAAAAAAATCCGGAATAAAGTGAATAATTTTTACGGCCAAACGGCACCTTAGTTTGTTGATACCTTTTTTATCTTTCAAATTAATTAGCAGACGCACCATAAATTAGAGTTTTAATTTGTGCTATATATGATACCTCTTCTCAATTTCTTTTCTCTTCATATATAGGTAGGGTAGCTACTACATTTTTCCTTTAATTTGGGGGAAGACTACAGTCTATATCTTGTGCTTAATGTTGCTCTTTTCTATTTTTGGAGGGTGGGGTCCTCTGCTCTCTTTGATGGTATAGAAGCCCCAGTGGCCAGTGGGTACACAGATTGGAGTGTACCGCTGATTTCTACTTTAGTAAGTATAAATATTGACAATATTGCTATGCCTCTGGAGTCTCTGCAGTCTAGCAATTTATATAATGCCTCTTCGACCCTGAGCTGCTATAGCTGTTTCTCCCATTAGTGTGACAAACTTATTTTCTCAAGACTACAGTATAGCTCACTAGACGGGTTAGTGGATGGGCCTGGACCAGCCCACCCCCCTATATAGGGGGTCTCTGTTGCACGTCGAAATTCATTTAATCGTGTAATTAAGCTCCTTCACCCTGTCCATCCTTAACTAACTGGAATAAAGGAAAGAGCAACGTAGAGCTTACTTTCCAACTTTACATTATCTTTACTACATAAATACCTTGTCTCTGCCTGCCTTTTGTTCATGCTGCATCTATAAATACCATTGTTATGCTTAACTTGGTAAAAAAAAAAAATGGATTTAAAGCATGGAGATACAATCTCCAGTGCTACTTATGGAATTAGATATAAGTTCTGTACATTTTGGATTTAACCTGTGAAAGAGTTACCTGGGAAGATTGAGATTAGAATTTTCGAGGGTTCAATATATGGGGATGACCTAGGCCGCGGCGTTAACAACATTTGGAAGAGGACCGAAAAGGCAAAGTAGGTCCTTACTTTGAAAAATCTGGCATCTTTGCGACTTTGTCGGTAATGCCCACTTTTGTAAGATCAAGTTATACTTGCGATTGTTTGAGTCCATCATTCATTGCAACTATGCAAGGTGTAGTGTGATAGTCAATTAAGCCTTTTAGAGTGGTGGAGTATATGTATAGTAAAACTTCTCATTTGAACCGATTAACAACCAGTTCAATTAAAAGATGACTAAGTTGTAAATACACTAATAACTTGCCTGGTAGTTTAGATGCTTGACTAGATGATGCATCATTGAGTTATATACGAAAGATTAGGAAGATGAATGTGCACTAAATTACTCTTACGATCAAAGGGTGAAACCACAAAGATTAAAGGCATTGCAAAATGAGCGAAGCTTGTTATTGCAAGAAGCCTGAATTTTATAGCTTAACGTGATAACAACCAATTGATGCCTCCGCGTGAAGCACATGAAAATAAGATTTTAATTTCAAGAATATCATCTTCTTGCTTGACTAGAAGATAAAGCATTAAATAATATGCCAAACTCCAATAACTGATGATAAGATGATATGGCTATCTAACCCTCAGGGGTTGGCCTGGTGGTAATTGACTTGAGCCTTGGGGTGCTCCCTTTCAAGGTCTCAAGTTCGAAACCCACTGGGTGCAAACAATTTCCGAGGGCCATCGGACTGGGGTAAAACCCTGAATTACCCGTGGTGCACTTGCGGGAAACTCCTTGCCGAGGGCCTGTGCACCCCCGAGATTAGTCGGGGCTCAAAGAGACCCGGACACCCGGTGCTTAATCAAAAAAAAAAAGATGATATGGCTATCTGCCGAACAATTGCATTAGTCATCACGTGCGAGCACATGGTTTCTTCCTTTATGAGAAATATTCATATCAATGGATCTCATCTCCCGTCATCAAGGCAAAACTCCAATTCATATCGGCCACCTCAGTAATGTTGAAATACAAGGAAAGAAGACATTTTCATACCAAGAAGATGAATAGTATCTTAAAGATGAAGCATTAATTGATGCGCCGAGCTCTAGAGCATGATAAGATGAAAGGTTTACTGAGTTCGGAAAAATATTCGATCTTTGAAATGGAGATTAGAGGATACATCTAATCGGTCACCTCTAGTCTGATACACTCCCTCACAATTATATGATCAACGGGATCAATCGGTTAGAGAGTAGTGCTAGTGACCAAATGACAATATAAACATAGAAAAGGAAGAGTCGTCATTCAGCTGAGCCACCTAGTGGTGTGGTATATATTGGTTAAGCTGTGAGTGATTAGCTTAATTTTGTAAATCAAGAACATTGATGCAAAAGAAAAGCCTGTTATTGTTGTCCGCTCGAGGCTATTTTCTCCGTGACTCGTGAGAATTGAATACCTACATACAAAAAACTAGTTAACATAGCCTATCAACTACTTCATGTCTTGAGTGTCTTCTCAAAAAATTCTTAAAGTTACAAGATGTCTAGCATATATTATTTGATGTCTTTTGGTTGAAAGATCATGTCATCTTTGGTGTTTGAGGTTCATAATAAGTGTGACAAAATGAGCCAAGATGACAACGATATCCATTTATTATTCACTACTAAAGAAAAGTCCCTTTCTTTTTCGAATCCAAGAAGACATTGGATTGACATGACTTATGAGGAAATTATATTTGAAAAAGTCAAGATCATAAATTGAGGAAGATCCTTTTATGCCGTATAAGGATGAAGATACTTTAGAATGACTTTATGGGTCGATTATGAAGCAATAACTAAATAGACAACACTTGCAAGAATGCATTATTAAGCACCCAACCTAATCTTCAAAGATCAATATCAACACCTTCCTCACCACGACCTATCCTAAAGTTGACATGATCCAAGGGGTAGCGGGCTTGATATCAATAATGCACTTACCTCCTCACCATGACCTAAGAAAATTCAAAATCGCATGAGTAATGTTTATTGAGATATTGGACTCATAAGATATGAGTAGGATTTACACAACAACAACAACAACCTACCCAGATGAGTAAGATTTACACATCAAATAGAAACCTACATAAACTACTCATGTTGGGGCCAGTTAAATTGTACCATTAGATATGTATTGGGTAGTTGGCGAAAGATATTGATAACTATAGTGTAGATATAATGGTAAAAGTAGTCGACTTGATGGTAATTAGTGCACTTCTCTAGTTCCAAGCCTTGCGAGTTTGTGCCATTATTAGTCAAATCTTGAATCGCATGAGTGAAGTCATCTACGGTCAGATTTATTTGAAGGAGTGCAAATAGAGAAATATCCTCTATTACATTTTCTTTGAAATCCTAAGCTGTCAATCAGCAAAATTAGAATCTAAAATATAATGAGAGGCTAGAAGAACTTCATTCAAGAAATAGCTACAGATGTAATAGTTGTGTCGCTACATGCTACTACCAAACTATAAGTCACAAGTAGCATCTAGTCGCCACATCCTTTGAGGAAGGTCACGCATTTGGACATAGTTGGATTCCCTTCAACGAATAACGAAAAACATGAAATACTTAGCTTATCTCAGTCCACATATAGCAAAAAGCCAGATGCAAGGTGATCCAATAATTTGGAGCATTACATGGATATAGCCTATAGGTATGATAAAAATCTGTTTTATATGTGTTCACTTCGTAAAAGACAATGAAGCTGAAAATTTAATCATTCTCAATGGAGCTGAAAATTTAATCATTCTGTTGAAGCAAACTAATTGCAGTGAATTCTTGAACATTTCGGTGAAAATGTTTGATGTTTATTTATCTATCCTTTGCAGTGTAGTTCATTTGATTCATTCCCATCTCTTTCTGGTAAGCAGACATTTTCCTTGTCGTCTGTACCATCTCTTATTAGAAACTGGCAGGTTATCTTGCAATCACAATTCAGCTAAATTTGGCCCTGGGCATTATTAAGTCCTCTAACGGGTTGTTTATGCTTCAGGCACTTGAACCAACAGGGTTCAGATTTCTCTTTGACAAGCAGCTTCATAACAGTGATGTCAGCTCCCTGAGGAGAATCGTTGTGCCCAAGGTTTGGTCTTTTGATAGCACGGTCGTTAATGCATTTAGAACACTAGTTCTTTTGCTTACCATTTTTTTATTTGGAATATACATAAGTAATAATTAATGTCGCTATCATTTTAGATTTCCATACTAATGATTTAGCAGTTGTCAACATTGTGTATGACATAGTCTGCCGCTACAGAGTAATTTTATACCGTGGTTGATTTCAGAAAGCAGCTGAGGAATATCTTCCAGCTCTTGAGATCAAGGAAGGGTTTCCCATCACCATGGATGACATGGACGGTATCCATGTTTGGACTTTCAGATACAGGTCTGAGGTTATTTTGTTTTTGCAAATTTACTTGAGCGGGTGATATTTATAAGTCAGAGAAGCAATATAAATTGAAGTGTGCTGACTAAATTGAAGTGTGCTGACCAAGGATGTGAAGACCAGCATACTTGATAGGCGCAATTAACTTTTTGACGTTGGTTATCCTTGAGCTAGATCAAATTCTTAAATGCCTGGCAATGTGGTGATATTTTGGTAGTACCTTAACAAATTGGTTGATTAAATCAGCTAATTGGGGTGGGGGTTAAGAAGAACGTAGAAAACATGGTTGCTTGTGCTATTTTTTACATTTCTGACATAATTCCCCCACCCAGTTTATGAGTCGTTAAGACATACTTCTCTTCAAAGTTATGCTTTTCTTATAGGTATTGGCCAAATAACAGCAGCCGAATGTATGTGCTGGAAAATACTGGTGAGATCTCCAGATCCCTTCCTTTTCCAAGTTTATTACTTCTGTTCTGGTTCTTAGAGAGCTAAAAATAAAAAGATTAATGTTGTTGGATTTGAAATTTGATGGTCAGGTGACTTTGTCCAAAGACATGGATTGCGCCAAGGAGACTACTTTGCACTCCACTACAATGATCAAAAGCAGATATATGTAAGCTTGCTCATTGAGAATCTTGTAGGTGTAGTTACTCTCAAAGGCTATTGTTTGTTGTGACCTATATGTTTGTGTATAGGGCATTGAAGCAAGGAAAGCTGGAAGTGGAGCAGTATTCCGTGGTTATGAAGCGGAGGACATGATTTTAACTGATTATGGACAGGCTGCAGGTGATGGGAATCAGGTGCTTATGAATGAACCAGAAATGGATATGTCCAGCTTTTACTTCCCTGCAATGGACAATGAGATGGGCATGTCCTTCATTTATGATACCAGCTTCTGGAACGAGCCAGCCTTCGATTTTGTAGGGGGTCCTACGACCTATTACTCAACTAATGTGTTCCCAATGCCAAGCTTTGGATCCATTGAAGACAGCTTCTCTGTTGATGATTTCTATTGAGGTCTGCACGGGCATAGTGAAATAGGGGGATACATACTACTAATCCTGTGCAAACCTTGTAATCTAATGCATACTCCTACCGTAATGTTTTGAAGTAAAAAGCGGATACTCCAGTTACTAGCACAAGGAACTTTACTAGTAAGTTAAGGTTTCTGTTTTTTGTTTTTCTGGTAAGGGCGGGCTGAGACTTCTTTGGTTGTTTTGTACTTTCTTTGGTTGATGGCTTCTGTAGTGAAGTTGGGGTCAAAAACTCTTTACCGCCGTAAATGTAATAAGCTGGAGACTTTAGAAATGGAAAAATATGAAATAAGAAGGTGCATAGTTCGGGCTTATGATCTTGTCATCAAGCTTTGTTTGATTTGTCATGTGTAGAAATCATGCTCTACTCTTAGCATAATCCCTACTAAAATGTTTTGATGTTTGCTTTGTCTGATGAACGTTTTAAAGGAAAGGCAGAGGTGTTTAACAATTATTTCGTTACAATTGCTGCTTTACAGCTCTATAAGACTGTCTTGTAGATTGTCACTTCCTCTTTTCTCAGTCTAAGAGGAGTTTTCATAGTTTTCCCTCATTTTTGTTTTGTTTGGCTCAAGGTAAGAAGAGGTAGGAAAAATTAAGGTAGGAAAAATTAAGTGCCGATTGAACTTTGTACCTCATCCATATAAGATAATAATTTTATCAAAAAACTTCCAGTCAATTCTCCAGATATTTTACTTCAATAACTATTTCGGTTATCCGCAGAGGAGGTTGCTGACCCTTGAGGTTCGCCTTCCTTCGAGTCTAAAGAGTGGGAGAACAGTACGGTATAACGATTTAGCCTAAACTTTTGGAAAGATGAAATAACCCCATGACTAACCTAGTCGAATTTATATAAAACCGCCTACCTCATCACAAGCTCAACTTATTAACAGCTAACCTGAAGCCTGTTAATGGTTTTTCAAGCCAACTTTTGGTGCTTACTGATTGATGCTAACCAACTAATGTAACTTGATCAGCACATGATGTTCCATGCGCAGCTAACGTTAATTCTTTAAGCTTCTTTCTACTGCTTCTAAGCTCTAACTAATGCCCGCTCTTCTGTACCTTGGATTGCATCAAATCACTAAAACTCTTGATAGATTCCGACCAACAGTAATTCTAAAGATAAGTAACTGCACCGCACTCTTTTAGAAGATTGTGTTGAGAGTCGCATTGTCCAGTCTTTTATTTCAACATGGAAGGCACTCCATTTGGTGTGTCCATCTTAGATTCGGTAGTTGATCTTCCTTCATTCCTCGCAAAATGAAGCCGCCAACAATACCTTATGAGAAGTACCATTGTTTTCTTGGCCAGTTCCCGGTCTTGTATGTTTGACTTTCCTAGATGCAAGTATGCAACCTTGGGCAGTTGACATGACACACCTTCTTGGGTCTAGAGGTTATTCGTCTTTTTTTATTATTAAATCAATTTCATTGATCATAATAATTTACCTTTTCCTTTTGCTGCATCTAGATGCTACTACAAACGCGAACTTCTGATATTCAGAGACTGGGAACACAGGAATAGCACAAGAAATGACCAAGTACCTACGGATCCATTTATCAGGTGCGAAACCCACAAACAGAGATGGGTCGCTGCAGTGGCCTCACAAAACTAGCTCCCGAAACAGAAGGATTTAGAAAACCAAAATCAGAAAACAGCAATAAAAGAGTCATCATTCAGCAGCTGCCGCTCAGGAAAGTTTTTTTTTTTAAAAAAAAAAAAAAAATTTGGTACATTGGGAAAGTGAAAATGAACAAAGCAAATATATAGCCCCAAATATGCTTGTTATTCCCATGTTCAAAAGGGAAACACTGAGCATCAAATTGATTTTGTATCTATTCTAAGCAAAAAAAAAAACATCCGCAATGCTTAAGTTTTAGGGGGACTTCCCCTCTCCAAAATCTCAAAATCAGAGAAATATAAAATTAAAGATTGTTGTGTAAGAATACTCTCCAGCTTACTATGAAAGAGCACTAAAGAAACATGGGCAATCTATGTTTATTGTTTCATCTGGAGAAGTCTTCTCTTACTACTACTTCTAGGCTTGGCAAAGAATTAGTTTGTACTCAATCCTACACCTTTGCAACTTCGGAGTCAGCAGGTGCTACAGGAGGAGCTCCACCAGTTGTTGGCCTGAAATGGCATCAGAAAAAATAAACCAAACATATCTATTAAGTTACTCAAAGTAGACAGATACGGAAAAGGCGTAAAGGTTTAGAATGTTCAGCTATGTGTTAGAAGAAGACACTTACAGCCCAACAAAAACCTTGAAAGCATCATAGATTCCCCATTGAGCACCAGTAAGAGTTCCAATCATGACAATACGTAGAGGGAGCCCACGGGTAAAGAGACCCAATACTCCCATCTTCTTCACGGCCTGAGGAAATAGTTTTTTTTTTTATCAGAAAGAAATAGGGAGTGTCACATGGCGGATTAATGACTTGAGGACATTTAAGAAAATTGAAGGGGAAGAGAAAGAGATGGTCCAACAAACGACACAAACTACTAAATGCTTACATCACCAACAGTTGCACCCTTGGCATTATTGAGGAATGAGACAAGATTGTCTGCAGGATGGGATACAATAGCACAGAAGACACCAGCTATATATCCACCAGCAAAGCTAATACCAAGTTGCATAGGTTTGCTGCACTCATTTTTAGGCTTTGGGACTGCATGCTTGTAGATCAACTCCACAATAGTCTCAAAGGACGCAAACTTCATCATAGTATCTGCAATTTAAGGAGTTTATTCCTTAGTGTCCAATAAATAGTAACTCAAACAAGGTCACATTAGAAGAACAATAGCACAACCAGATATGCACTAATAAAACAAATACACAGTGGTGTAATAATAAACGCCTCATAATTCAGGCTCTGCAACATCCCAGGATAATACTTGTATTTGGGCCGTGCAAGTAGAAGGAGAGAAAAAAGTATATGAAAGACCGAATGAAGAAGGAAAGCTTTAGGTAAATTACTAGGACCACTATACTTTAACCAAAAAGGGACCACCCTCTAATACCTTACCAATAGCAGAAAACATCATGAAATGGGCCTACCCAGCCCTTAATCTGTATTACTTTACATCACAGGGGTAGATTTCTAACCAAAAGGAAGCCATTACCACAACGAGAAAGAGGCAACTAATTTTCAACAGATATGACAATTAATTTACTGCTGCATCCAAACAAAAGCCCTTATCTAGGAATTTTCCATTCCCAGGCCTTCCGGGGCCTAATAGATCATAATTACAGAAACTTTTGCAATTCTAAGTAAGGCAATGTCCCAATTTAATAAACAGAGATGTAGAAAATCTCTATTTGTTCCATTTAATAGAGAAAGGAAAAGGTTATTTTGCTCAAATATCTATTCCAAACCAGCACGATCTTTTTTTGGGGGTAGCGATGTGAGGTCCTCATTTGGAGGGGTTCTATTTTTTTAAGACAGGTCCAACTAAACAACCATAAGTTTAATGAATTCTAGCAAACATCAAAATTTTCACTCTTTTGGATAATCATATGGACATCAAACCCCTACTCGCATAATTAGATTGCCCAGGTAATAAACAAGTTCTTAGATAATAATAATATTAAACAATAGAAAACAGATGGTTCCACTTACATGGAATTTGACGCCCCCAAAGAGGAACCAAACCTTTGTACAGGCTGCAAAAATATAGCAAAATATAAAAATCCATTCTATAAGGTACAGGCTAAGGAATGTGCAAAACAACGATAATACCATACCCCATGGTGCCTTCAGCTCTAACAAATTTCGGCATTCCATCTGACAATCCCCTAGCAAAACCAGGCTGTGTCTGAACACGAACCTTTACAGCTTCAAATGGGCAAAGAGCAATATCTGCAATCACTTCAGCAGATGCAGAACCAGCAAGGTATATCAGAGTCTTGTACTTTACAGCATTTTCTGCTCCGGCAAGGTCAGAGTAGTACTTCTTGAAGAACTCATAGAATCCGAACTTGCATGCACCCTGAGCACTGTAACCTAAAAGGGTTGGAACCCATCCCCTGAAGAATCCCCTGGCACCTTGCTCCTTAAGCAGCACCCCAAATCCAGATGATATGCTCTTGTATTTAGCTGGGTCAATCTACAAATTTATGAAATTTCAGTCAGTTTAGATCTTAATGAGTACTAGAAACAATATGATAACTAAGGGAATAGTTTCACACATAAAGACAATCCTCCCACAGTCGAAAAAAGCAAAGGGGAAAATAAAATTACACCGGAAGCGGCACTAGCTAGCAAACGAGAAACTATCCCATTGATAAGGAGAGTCAGAACAGTAAAGGAGTAGCACCATTATGAGCACAAATATCCAAATACATAACAAAGAGGCGATTTAATCACCAATCTAAGAAAAAGTGAGCCAAGTTTCATATGTCTTTTCCTATATCTAGTTGAAAGCCTTTAGCTGATGCTGCAGAGAAGACTGTCAACCACACGGTGACTGAGCAGGATAGTGTAGCAAGGTTCAGGCTTAAAAGGAAGTAAGAGTAGTGTTGAATCAGGAAAGGTGACATGGGAAACAACCAACACACCTTCCCCTTCCCATATATCTAAAGTCTAAAGATAATAGAGATATAATTAAATGAAAAGGCCGCCGAGTTTTGTGACATGTACAGGGGACAAACAATCACCATTTCACATTGAAAATCATTCAAACTACACATGATAGACTAAGATCCGCGAGTTTTGCCACACACAGAGAAACGACCAGTCACCACTTAAAACATTTACCAATAAAATGAAGATCTAGAAGATGCGCAAGTGAGATCGGATATACATAGAGACGATGAAGAAGTTGGGATCGGAACAGATCTGAAAAGGGTGATACCTGCATGTTACATTTGACGAGATCAAGAGGAGTGACAGCCATGTGAGTGAGTCCACAACTGAGGATACCACCAAAGGTGCAGGCAGCATAGAACTGAGGAGAGTACATCTCGATCTTGCCAGGCTCGCTAGGTGCGGGGATGAGGAAGCTCTTGTTGGCAACATTGGGGTTTTCAGGGACAGAAAGGGTTTTGGGAGTGAAGGAAGATGTTGGTGAGTAGAGGAAGCTTGGGAGAAGAGACCGACGGCGTGAGTTCTCCATCACGATTCGCGGCGCAGCTGACTCAGAGCCTAAAATGAAATCGTTTATTCTCGTCTCTCGCTCTCCCAATACCTCTTTGGACCTAAATCACAATCCAATGAATGACTCCATTTTCCACCTTTTATACCACCCAATCAACCTAACCATTCACTTTGCGTTATATATACGGAGTGACCAATAATCGCCCTAATGTCTCTATTTACCTTTATGCCCATGCCCCCGCTTCATTTTCATTTTTATTTTTCCGAATCAAAATCAAATGACCCACTTATCATGCCATCGTAGTGTTACCAAAATTGTTACTACTACAATTTTCCCAATCACCTTTTTACCCACTAAAAAAAATGAATACAATTGCTTTGCCTTTCTACCTTTTACTAGTAAATTTATATTTATGCTACTGCATAAGCGGCTAGAAGCAGGCAGTTGTCCGTTGACACTCCTGCTTCCGTCGAGGTTATACGGTTGCTTTTCTACCCCAATATATAATTGGTGTTCTTAATATTTTTACCAACATTAATAGTAATATTTATCCGTTATTCATTTTACGCGTAATGAGATAATTTACTATCACACAAATATATAACTTTTCAAAGCATTTCAAATAATTTGAAATATTATAACACAAATTATTAAACCCGTGCTCCCAAAACTTCTAGCTTTTCACTTGTGACTTTCAAGAAACGTCGTAGAATATGTTGAAAAACTCTTAAAATTGCATAGAGATAAAATTATAAATATATTGGCCCGTGCTAGCACGGGTTCCGGTATCTAGTACACATAGAAATATTTAAGAAAATTAGAGAAGTTGATAAAAATATTTACAATTCTACTAGGATAATTTAGGCAAGAAAGACAAGATTTTCAACGTAACTTTCTTTTTTCTTCTCTCTCCTTTCCCTTAATCCCACATGCCTCATTCGATTTTGTGCCATTTTGCTAAACAAGAGGAGTGAAGGTACCATGAATATGATATTTATGGTAACAAAGTAGGGGCGACTCAACAAATTTGATTGGTTAAAGCCAAAATATATTAAAAGTTCCTTAATTTACTCATAAAATTTATACTACAACGAGACATAAAAAAAAGTCCATATGGCTTTAATATGATCAGAGTGTAGCACCTAATGCGTGGGTTAGGCGGATGTCGCAGTATTGAACTATCTCATGTACAAAAACATGGCATTTAAGTATAAAACGGCAGAGAAGCGAGCCCATCATTTGTCGAGCTTCGGACCTTACGACACTTGCCTCGGGAATTTCTTAATTAAAAGGATGAGACACAAAATATATACTCTCTGATGTATCGATCGATCAAATATGACATAGATAATATCTCAGATGGTCACTCAACTTTGTTTTTTAACCCAAAAGTCACTCAGCTAAGGGTAATTCACTTAGAAAGTCATTCAACTTTATTTTCTAATCCAAAAGTCACTCAACTATTAGTATTTCAACTAGAAAGTCACCCAACCTATTTAAGTGATTTTTTCATTAATTTTGTTGACATGAAATGTTTATTTAAAGTCAAATTTTGAGTTAACTTTGGGATATGTAACTTTTTCAAAAAATAAAATGAAATTATTAAGTAATTCTGGCTCGAATTTGGAAAGTTCTCAGGGCTTAAGCCTAGAACGTTGGGGCTTACACCTAGGTGAACGTCCGGAAGGTTGGGCTTACGCCTCACGATACTTACGCCCCGTCAGTACATCTCATTGCGTTTTTGGTACAGTTTGTCCCAGAGCTCGCTCAAAAAAGCCTTTTAAAATATCGAGGAAAATAAAGGTTCACTAGTTTAATAGGCAAATCTAACAGGAAGAGTATTTCAATGTTAACTTGAATTTGATAGAGTGACTTGCCGCTGCCGGGACATTTGTTTTGATTTCTCGTTGCTTGAAAAGTCATGAAGTGTTTGCACAAAATACTTTTTTTTTTCCCACGGTCGGTGCGCAATACAATTGACATTTGGGCACGGCAAATTGGTAATGCGCATGATGCAGGTGTGCACTGTTTTATTTGTTAATAAATAAATAAATGACGTAAATGAGAAACAGTAGACCGAATTAAAGAACGCAAGTATGGGCACGATGGTAAATGCAAAAGAATTAAATTGGCCTTAAACGGAGGACCTTAGCAGTATATTCCTTTGGGGTGTTGCATTGGCAGAATCGATACAGTTACTCCAGTGGAGCCGGAAATGCAATTGGAGCACTCACTCACATAATTTAGTAGGCGTTTGGCCATGAAAATCAAATATTTTTTACTTTATTTGTAATTTTGAAATTGGTGTTGAAGATGGAATTGTGTTTAGTTATAGTTTTTACAAAGAACATCTTGTTGTTTGATTGTATTAAAAGTGAAAAAAGTGAAAATGAGGTTTTGGGTGTTTTTCAAATTCCAAATACAACTTCAAGTTGTATATGACTTTTCATGGCCAAACATTGATTTTGAAATAAAGTGAAATAATTTTCAGGAAAAAGTGAAAAATTCTCATGGCCAAACGGGTCCTTAGAATACATTTACACAGAACCACTTGGAAGTTTTCTCTTCTTTTTTCCCCCCTTTTTTTAGATCTAATTTAGTAACGGTCATACGACATGAAATTACGATTTTATATTTTGATTTCAAATTAGCGTTGGTTTTATGCAATTTACACAAAATTTCAACTTCATATCATGATTTTAAATTCCAAATTTTCCTTGGAATTCCAAATTATGATTTCAATTTTTTTTAAGCGTAAAGCTTGAGCCATAAGTTTATATTTTGTAAAAAAGATTCATAAGCTGGTAGATATATTTACAAACCATTTATATCAAATATTAAAAGATCTGCAAGTTTCAAATTGATGTTCTATTCTTTAAAAAGTTATTCTAGTAGCGTATTGATTTTGTTATGAAACATGATTTGCTTATTTGGTAAGATTGTATAATGATTAGGAAAATTTTGATGGTTTTCACAATTTGTGGGGCTTTTATGTGCAAATTGCATGTTCAAACAAAACTTCACTTTCAAATCATTATGATTTTAAATCATTAATTTCATATGAAAATTTCAAATCATGTCCAAACGGCTCCTTAGAGTAGCCAAAAGGCAAGAGAAAATAAAGGTCAAGAGAAAGAAAAAAGATGAGAGAAAAAAAGGTTGCAATCCTACTTTTTTTCTTTTTTTAATCTCTTGAATATAGTAATATGCGACATGTTTTTATCTATTCGGTATGACAATATTCCTAGAAATTATTCTTAAAGACATGTTTAATCTCTAAATATTGGTTATTTTAATGTTCTATTCAACAAGAATATTTTGCACAAAATAGAGAAAAATGTTTGTCATTTCATATCACTTGCTTAAATACAATACTCAAAATCAAAACGATCACCAAAAAATTTACTGTTTCCCACCTTCAATGCAAATACTAATTTACTGTTTCCCACACGTAACATACTCCTAATAAAAAGCTTTCAAGGTGAAAAAAGATAGCTAATGCTGCCAGAATTCCTTAATTGATGTAACGGGATTAGCCATAAAAACCTGCAAAGCACAAATGTTTCAAACAAACATAATTCAGTGTTCTCTGCAGTGTATAAAAGAGGTTGAATAATGAAGAATAGAGTGAGACGATGAATTCACAGAGAGAAGTTCCAAATTCTGCTTATGGATCCGCTCTCTCTTTTGCTCTTGAGATACGACAGAACAGGGGAATAACGTTCGATACTAATTCTTTCGCGAATATCTTATCAGATTATGCACCACTGCTTATCATACGACAACTCCTCTTAAGTCGATTAGTAGGTGAAGACAAAATTTTGTTCAATGCTTAAATCACCAATAGTCCCCACATGAGCAAAAGCCATCCTTAAAATGGTGAAATCTCTTTGCATCTCTGACCACGATTTCCCTATTAACAATCTTGGCAATTAGCTTAATTGTTGTATGACAGTCTCCACATATCCTAAGATTCTTAATCACCTGAATTGTACTGCCAGGGACGGAATTCATAACCCCAAAAGCAACAGCGAGCTTCTCACTATGAACTCGTAATGTCAGTCCTTTCTCTTCTTCCTCAACATCATGAAGATCATATGTCGTGTTAGGTACATAGCCAGCTATCTGCAGCTTTACAGATAATTCTTCCAAATAAGCATAAATCCTGTCATGTTGAGGGTGTTCTCTATCACCGACCAGAAATACATGAACCCTGCCTTTGAGTTCAAGCAGGCTGAACCCAGGAGGTTTACTTAATCCACGATTTTTCATAAGTATCCTCATCTTGTCTACATCTTCCCACCTTCCAGCATCAGCATATATGTTCGACAGCAAAACATAATACCCACAGTTTGTTGGGTCTAATTCAAACAAGTTCCTAGCAGAAACCTCCCCAACCTCGACATTCTTGTGCATCCTGCATGCAGCTAGAAGGGAACCCCAAATGACAAAGTCAGGCGTCACCTTCATCTCTTTTATCAAATTATATGCCTTGGCAAGGAAACCAGCACGTCCAAGAAGATCAACCATACAAGCATAATGCTCCACTCCTGGCTGTATACAAAATCTAGGCTCCATGGCATTAAACCAATACCAACCTTCATCCAGCAACCCAGCATGGCTACAAGCTGCTAGAACAGAGACAAAAGTAATGTAATTTGGTTTTACCCCAGCTGAGTTCATCTCATAAAACACTTGAAGGGCTTCCCTGGCTCTCCCGTGCATACCATAGCCTGCAATCAAAGCAGACCATGATTTCACATTCTTTTCCTTCATCCTATTGAAGGCATTCCTTGCCATCCTTAATCTCCCACATTTGCAGTACATGTCAATCATGGATGTGCCCACATATATATTATCCTCTAGGTTCATTTTTATAACCTAAATAGTGAAATAGACATCTAGAAACATCAATACAGTGGAAAAATAAGGAGTCAGAAAGAATGCAGTAAATGGAACAGTGGTTAGACCTGGAAGTACCTGATCATGTATGCACTTGCCAGCCTGAAGAGCTCCTGAATGTGCACAAGCCAACAACACGGCTGACAAGGTGACAGCATTGTAGTCAACCTCTCTATCCCATGCCAGGGAACGAAAAATTTCCATTGCCTGAGCTGAAAGTCCGTGCTGGGCGTAAACTGCAATCATAGAGTTCCACGAAATGATGTCCTTGTCAGGCATCACGTCGAACATCTTCCTAGAGAAATCAACCTCACCGCACTTGGCATAGGCATCAATCAATGTGTTCCCAACTCCCATGTCTTCATCGAATCCTCTTTTCATAACAAAGCCATGAAGCCCTTGGGTAAGTGTCATCCCCGAAACACGAGAACAAGCGGAGAGCACGGAAACCATAGCAACCGAGTCAAGAGAAACTAGTTCCTGATCTTGGCCTGCTAAGAGCTCTTTAAAAAGCAAGAGTGCTTCTTGCGGGTGGTCATTTTGGACGTAGCCAGTTATCATGGAGGTCCAAGAAACAACATTCTTTTGAGGAATTTGATCAAACAGCTTTCTTGCATCAGCAAGTTGACCACACTTGGAGTACATATCAATGAGAGCGGAGGATACAAAAAGGTCGGTGTCATAACCAAAGATGAGAGCTTGTTGGTGGGTCTGCTTGCCGGAAGTGAGATCCGAAAGGGAGGAACATGATTTGACGGCGCAGGGGAAGGTGGATCGGTTTGGTTTGAGAGAGAGCTTTCGCATGGAATAGAAAGCTCGAAGGGCTTCCACGGAGTCACCACCCCGAGCCAAGTCGGCAATGATACAGTTCCACGAGAACACATCCGATTTGTCTAAGTATCTGTTGAAGAACTTGGCGACGTTAGGACTTGTAGAAAAGCCGCGTCTATACAAGTAGGAGAGTGAACCCAATTTAGTCATTCATCCAGTGAACCTATGTTGCTCTTACGGTTTGAGCTGTTCAAATTGTTTACCCAGTTTAGACGACTACTGATGTGTTTTTGAAATTTTGTTCGGATATGCCACGTAGTATTAATGAATACAATGTTGGATGGTTGTTTCTCGTGGTTCATTAATGTATAGTATGGTATTGTATTAATGAATATAATGTTTGGATAGACTGTATCGTTTGTTGTGGTTTAATAACATTTGTATTGTTTGGTTTGACTGTATGATACTGTATAATAACTTGTAAGTTTACTAAAATACCTTAACTCTTAATTAGAAATAATTTATATATATTAATAAAACTCAGGTAAAGAATAAAATATGAACTTTAAAAAATAAGTAGGTAGTGGGTGGGGGAGGGGTGTGTGGTGTGAGGTGGGTGATTGTGAGATGAGAGTGGGGGTAGTGGGTAGTAGGGTGGGGGTGAGTGGTTGTAGGAGTGGGGTTGCGTGGTGGTGAGGGGTAGTGGGTAGGGGTGGTGGAGAGGTGGGTAGTGTGGGATGAGGGTGGGGGTGAGTTGTTGTGGAGTGGGGTTGGGCGGTAGTGAGGGGTAGTGGGTGGTGGGGGTGGGTGGCAGAGGAGTGGGGTAATTGAGGGTAAGGGTGAGTGGTAGGACGGGGGTGGGGTTGGGGTGAGTGGCGGGGGGTGGGTGGGGGTGAGTGGTAGCATGGGGCATGGGTGGGGGTGGGGGTGGGGGTGAGTGGTAGGGTGGGGTGGGGTGAGTGGTGGAGGGTATAATGGAGAAATGAAATACGTAACCACAGAAAAATCACCAAATTCGTGGTTTCAAAAATTGAAATTTTTCATGGTTATATAACCATGGAATGAACCACAGGTTTACAATACCATATCACATAATTTTAAGAACAATGAAAACAAACATGATTTCTTAGAAAATCATACATTAATGAACCACGAGAAATCACCATCCAAGCAGGGGGTTAGTACTAGGCGCCTAATTACTACTCAGATTTGGGGGGTTCGAAATTTCTCAAGCATTAACCTTTACAAGTAAAAGATCGCCAAGCCATTACTACTAACTAGTAAGTAAAAATCATTAATAGGAAGAAAAAGAAAAAGAAAAAGAAAAAAAAAACTGCAAAGGACCAAACTCAGCCTGATTTACTCAACAGCTTATTATAAGAAAGCCACACTAGAAGTGCCCTACAATATCAAGAATTTAAAAATGCTACAAATAGAAACAATAATCCACAGACGTGGTTCCAACTCCATCTCCAGTTCGGCATGCAGTTGGAGAAGTGGAAATTAATTTTGCAAAAGAAATTGAGAATCATCAAAAGTATCATGCCGTGATCTGACTCTAGTTGTAGAATACACAATGCTTTGAAAAATTCCTTAATCGAGCCAGAATACTTTAAGTGTTCTCAGCTGCCAAATGGAATAATTTACTAGAGAAGTCTAAGATGTGCAGTATCGTTCATTCTCTTGATTTGCCATCCCATTTTCCAGGAATGTTGTAGCACTGTAACAGAAGAATCATCTATGCATATCTTACTTGTCATCATTGCACTGCAGCCAAGGAGGCCAGTAAGAAGACACTTAACCGGAATTGAATGTGTAAAAATACCGATGCATTGAGAAACATTAGTAGTGATTTGCACATTTAAATCACGGATGGAGTTAGGATTAATGGGTTCTCGAGGTGACATCTCATCATCAGCCTCATGATCCCCAGTAGTTGTCACGATCTGAAGCCTACTCTTTCCAGACTTCTTCCTCGAAAGTCCTTGTCGGTTCCTGTGGTGCGAATCCCAATGGGACGACGAGAAAGAGGGCGGCCCATCTCGGTCATGAACTGAATTGACAAGTGCATGAGAACCACGATTTGAGAAGCCCTGGTTCTCACCCTGATCAGGTGGAGAGAAATCAGATCTGAATTTTTCAGGCAATGCCATAACAGTTCCATTTAGGAATTGTACCATCCGGAATTCCACCTGCCTCAGTGACTCTCCAGATGGTGCTGAAAAATCAGGCTGGAACTTTTCCATTAGGCTAATTGTTTCGGGTGTAAAAATATCTGAGCGGTGGCATCCCTCCCAATGCCCCTGACTCATTTCCAGTAGTGCATCAGAGGATTGTATACGTTCCTCTGAAAAGTTTAATTCCTGCACAATTAACAGAGATCCATTCATTACCAAATTTGGAAGTCCTTAACACAACATGCAAATAACATGTTACTCTAAATCCCTGCAACTTTGTCAATTCAGTTGTTCTACTTACAGTCAAAATTGGAAAATATCTCAATTTCTAAATCAATTCTTCAACACACAATAGAGACAAGAGAAAGTAAGCTCTTATTGCTCGAAGTTGGGCTTCCTTTTATTATTCTGAGATGTGATGCTAACTGTGGCTCAGCTGTTCTGAGAACAGTAACATAAACTTTGGATTTGCTAGTGGTCAAGACAGCAAGAATGTGTTTGATACATAAAATCTGCTGAGAAGCCAATTATGCCTTACACAAATGCAGATTATGCAACTTTTTTTCTGCAGTACTGTACATTAAGAACAAGGCCGATATTTTCCAAGCACCGTGTGGAAATGGAACATAGGATTATCATATAGTATACTCTACCTATCCCAGAAAGATTTAATTACTTCCCTTTCCCGATTTAAATAATATCTGTTTTCCTCGACTACAAATCTTATTATTTATACTATAGGAATTGGACTAACTTTTATCCCCAAATTACTTCAAAAGTATAGTATACTCTAACTATCCCAGAAAGATTCGATTAGTTTCCCTTTCCCGATTTAAATAATATTTGTTTTCCTCGACTACAAATCTTATTATTTATACTACAGGAATTGGACTAACTTTTATCCCCAAATTACTTCAAAAGTTGGACTAACAGTTATCCCTAGAACATCTGAAACCAAAAGTTACCTTCAAGATTTTGTTTGGGGTCACCTTTGTTTGAACTATTAGTAGTTTAGTACTACAAAGTTCCATCTCCAATGTCTGTCATAGGCTGCTAGACATTCAAAGACCACAAACTTGCAAAACCCAAACTACTGTGACAGTTAGCCATATAAATCCTCAACCTAAGCAGCCAACAAATTCAATGGTTTCTTTCAGGGCAGAAGTCACTATACCTCTGACGACAATTATCAGAGAACTATAAGACTTGAGAGGGAAACCTCACAAGTAACAAAAGGAAACATGCGTCTACCTAGAAATGAAGAAATCTTTTTCCCACACAGGTAATAATCTATGTTGCTCGAATCCTCCATAAATACTGCCGCATACATATAGAATCCTCAAAGAAAGCACAACTTTTAAAGTATGTTGCTCGAATCCTCCATAAATGCTGCCGCATACATATAGAATCCTTAAAAAAAGCACAATTTTTAAAGGATCCGACACACGCGCAGCAACATTCTTGGAGGAATCAAGCAACATAGATGATAATGCATAGGATTGTATATCAATTAGTTGGCGGAGTGCTTCATTTTTTTTTTCTTTCTGGCCCGCAAAAATAGATACTGGAAGCAAAAGGATTTGATCTTTTCTATTTCATACCAAAATCCAAAAGACCAAAGCTTAATACTAAGAAAATCATTATGTTAAGACAAAGAAAGTTCAACATTCATATCAAATCAACGTTAAAGACAGAAGTAGTGTAGGAATGAAGGATACCTGGCAAACAGAGAGGGCAGTAGCTCGTGCGCGATCCAAGGGAGACGTATAGATAGAATTGAAACGAATCCCTTGAGACTTGAGAAATACAGCCAAAGCTCTTGCTTGTCGCTTGCCATTAGGGGTAAGTGCAGCCTCGGGGCAGCGGCCAGCAATCAAATCAGGCCTTAAATTCGAATGACACTCTCCATTACTAATCAAATAGACCTCGGTGAGGGTCCTATCCTCATCCACAGAATCAGAGGAGAAGGTGCGGTGGAAATGAGGGGGAGGGGGAAGTGAGGGAGGTGGGGCAAGAACATTATAAGGATCCCACACCTTGATAGAAGGGCCCAAACGAGGGGTGCCGAAAGAAGAGAGCTGAGGGGAGAGAGGCGATGCGGAGGCGTGGCAAGGTAACATCTCGGGCTCTTGTTCAAGAACCTTCTTGAGCAGAGCTGTGTCGTCACCAACTAATCGGCCATCAGGGGTGTCGTTCTCGTGCTCCGCATTTTCTTCTTCATCTTCTTGGTCTTCATCTTCAGAGGGTACCTCTACCGACTGAGAACCGCCCATTTATCAATACTAATATGGATCTTTCCGATCTATCCACCGATCGTTAAACTTAATTTAAAGACAGAAAGACAAGAGCTTTTCTCGGTTTTGGTATAGGATTCAGCCACCGGAATGTTTTTTTCTCGGTAAAATCCTCGGATTTAAAAAGATGGAAGCTTTTTTCTGTTGTGTTGTTTTGTATTCTTCAATTTGGGATTGGCAAATGGAGCTAGGAATAGGTAAGAGTATAGTTGTTTAGGAAAGGGATAACTGTATAACTTAGATATAAATAAATCCAGAAATGGGAAGAGAGATCTGAGAAAGATGGAAGCAGTTATATTTTCTTACTAACATACAACATAGAGGAAGAATAGTCCCATTCTCATCCCATGGGTAAATGTAAATAGGAGGATGCGCAACCTTCGGCTACATGCTAATTAAGACCACTTATCATTATTATACACTGCTGCTGCTATTACCATTACTGGTACTATACTATTTTATTCAGCCAGATCGAGTCAGGCCTTTCACTTTTGGTACTTGACACTCAGCCTGGGACATCACACATCCCTCTTATTATGGACATTTTGCTCTTTACCTTTTTTGTCACAAATCAGAGTCCTTTTCTACTGGTGCTTTTATTTTTCGCAAATGAACAATTTTACTCCTCTTCTTGTAACTTTTTTGTTTAAATTTATGACAGTGATGTTCGGTTAACTTGCACGCATCTCAACTAATTTCATCTACTTTTTATCTTCATCTTTGTAACATTTTTTTATAGGCTAGACTAGATTGTCATTATTTTAGATTTTCCCTGAGGCTTCTAATACTTTTAGTAATAAACCTTTTATAACAAATCCTGAAAAGACTTCACATACTATATACTCAAGCAATTAAAAAAAGGCTAAATTTTGAATAGTTTTGAAATGTTGTTTACTTAGCTGTCCAGAAAGTGGCTATTTGCCAATTGCATCACATTTTAATGCGAAAACAAAATTTGGACAAACTAGGAAAGAGTAGCTTCCCCACTCAATTAATTAGCTAAATTTTAAATACTCGTGCAAAGAGTCGCTAGCGCGCCTAATTTTTACAAACTTGACGGTGAGAAGCCCAAACAGTGGTTAGATTTGGGCCGGCCCAAAAAAGTGAAAAGCTGAAAAAAAAAGAAAAAGGAAGTGACATACAAGTATATTAGGGTTTGGGAGATATAAATTAGATGGAGAGGAAACAGCTACCTTACTAGCAATGGCGTGTACTGTGGATTTTCGGTGCCTGGATGAAGGCTTCGGAGGAAAAACATACAAGCGAAAGAGAGCAGAGAAAGAGGTAGATAATGATGCCATGGAAGTAGAACCAACTCCTGCTTCGAAGAGACAGGCTGTTCCATCTGCGGATGACCCAAACAAGCCCGTACTTGGAAGGCCCACGTACGACGGAGTGATAGCAGGGAGAGTATCTGGAAGGAATTGGAAACAGCCGAGGAAACACAGGTCATCAGCGGCGAAGGTGAGCGTGAAGGGGAAGCCGTTGGAGCAGAGGATTAAAGAGAAGGAGATAAAGAAGGCGTATAAGGAGAGAATCAATGAGCTCAAGGAAGAGATAAGGCAGAACAAGGTCGACAAGAGGAAGCAGAGAGAGGAAAGAGACAAGAGGAAGCAGGAAAACATTCTCAAGTCTGGGACCAAAGTTCAGAAGATCACAAATCCAAAGACGCTCAAAAAGATTGCTAAGTCTAAGCAGAGGAAGCAACTCAAGGTTGTCTCTGACGATCTTCTTAACGGTGGAAACAAGAACAAGTAGAGCTCATGACTCGAAATGTATTTTTTTGGCAATGAGATATACTCATAATAGTACTCTTGTAGTTTTCCTTTTCGTTTTGCTCTTTTAAATTACATCTGTTTCGAAATTTTGTTGTAGTTTCATGATCTAATTGATCAGTTATGCTGCAGTTTTATGATTTAATTGATCAATTCTGCTGTGGCATTACCTTCCGTTACATTCTCAGTTATTGTAATGCTATGATAGAACAAAAACCCTCCAGTCTTCCCTTTACACTTTTCTCACTGAGTTTATATGGGAAATGATTATCACAATTCACAGTGCGAAGATTAATAAAAGCAACAGATGTCCCTAACTGAGAAAGGTTATATAACAAAACCAGGTAAATATGGAACATGAAATTTCTTTACTTGCAAAATCAATGTGTAATTTAAGAAAAGTTAAAGGACAGCTCAGAGTATAGTCCCTTCTTTCCTCATTCCTTCAGATCATTAGGTATATGAAAATTTCAGTCAAATTTGCAGTGCGCTTCCAATGGATGATGGTTAAAATGTTCCCAGTTAAGCTCTTTGGTGGCCGTCACTAGTTTACACTCCAAGGGAAGCTGCTTGAGGCCAAATCACTTGGTTCTCTCGTGTTTGTTCATGTGAAAACATTAATTAGGTTCTACTCCAATGGATCCATCATATCAAACCATTGTTTCATGCCTCGGATTTCACGCAGACTAAATCATCCAGCTTATTGCCATCCATCTTGTACAAAGAAACGCCTTCCATCTGAGTGTAGTGCTTCTGCGCTTCGTCCCTCAAGCTCTCAAAAGGCATGGCTTCCCATCGGTTGTAATTTGAATGCTTCCTGGTATCTGTCATGTCTGCGGAACCGGATATAGGCCCAGTGCCATAGGGACCTGATTTGCCCCATACTTTACAGTTAACAAATTGTCCCAATTCTCCCTCTTGCCCAGCTTGCTTCTTTTTCAGACGCAATGCAGCTCTGTGAGCGCTGTTTATCATTTCTCTACTAGGCAAATCGGACCAGTCTTGGTTTCTCTTTGCTCGCATAGGAGAATGGATTCGTATGACCTAAAATATAAATTCTTAGTGAGAGCATCGCACAACAAATGAACAAGTTGAAAAATGAACTTTAGCTGAAGTAATCAGATGTCCTTACTCCAAGGCATTCTAAGAGTTGGTAATATGCTCTCCCTTGGAGTGGGTTGTGCCCTTTCCTTGGTGTAGAAAAGTATCGAGTCCTATAAAACAAAGTTTTCCAACAACCATACAGAGATAATGTTTAATGGTCATTAGATGTACGAAATAGCAGGCAAAATTTATGAAAGGTAAAGTAGAAGATGGAATCCAAGTAGAAGCGTTGAAAATTCCAGAAAGATGGCAATCTTTCAACATTAGATAGATTTGCAAAGAGAACTTGATTCCAAGTGTTTCAAGTGTGTATACGTTAAGTTGTCTAATAAAGCTGAAGTTACAAAGGAAAAGATGAGGCATAGTAGAACATACCATTCTGTGTAACCAGGATCAACAGTGAAACCATAAATGTCAACAATGTCACACATGGAAAGTGCTAGTTCTATTGATTTCATCCCAGTTCCTTTGGCACCCCTGCGTAATACGATACCTTGGAACAGATAGACCGGATTCCGGATTTTCTGCAATGAATAATGGAGGTCTGTCATTTTCTCCTCAAATGAATTTGATGCTACCAAGTCTTGAAATCATAGTAGGGCTTCTTTTATAATCAAGCATACAGCTTTACAAGTGGCTCATGGCCTAAATAGGGTAAAACAAACCACTGCCACAAAATGTTGAAGATAAATAAACAAATCCCTTATGCTCATAATAACACCTTGAATCAATAAGCAATGCAGAAAATAAAATTGCATCAGCGAAAGGCATTCTTAATTTCCAGCTTCTATCCATTATAATGCAAAGCCAAGCTCTTTTCCGAATAAAACTACTTAGTCATCCATGCTGCAATCAAGTTTGACAATATTCTACACACATCCCGTACAAACCACACACCCTTGTTGACCTCACCCTTCTTTACCAACGCCAGTATTCAGAATCCTAAACAAATCTCTATTTCACCACCTACAAGGCTACTGCTTAATTCCATCAGAGTTTCCTTAACATGCCTCCGATGGATTAGTGTTAGAGTAGTTGCAAATTGATATAATGGTGAGTGTATTAAGCACAAGAAGCCATGGTCAAAAGCTGCAGAGTAAGGAGGACGGCATAAAACTCGATAGACAGAAGGATAGAGCAAGTATCCCATACTTCAAGGAAAAGAAAGATCCTGCCATTATGCAGAGTTCCGTTCATATCAGTTCGCCGGGGAGGGGGGTGGAGGGGGGGGGGGGAAGTGAACTGATATGCAATGAATTTTCTAAACAGTCCTACTCTGATCATTCACTAGTATCACTTGATGAATATGATTGAGAACAACGAAAACTAACAATACAACTTTAAGAAGAAAAATAGCGGAGAAACAAATAATTAAAAGCATTCATCTGAAACAAATATTACCTTTATCATTGCATTGAAGTCTCTATGGATGACACTTTTAATTATAAGCACCTCATCGTCTGCAAATAAAAAAGGAATAGCAAAAAATAATGAGTAAAAGTTTCATCAGTCTTGCTTCCAATATCACAAATCACAAACATGTCATTGCTAATAATCATAAAAAGAACAGTAATCATTGCTGCATTTCCTTTTTCATACTGCTTTGAAATGCTTTTCTTGAGCCGAGGGTCTATCAGAAACAGGCTCTCTATCTCCACGATGTAGGACTAAGGTCTGCATACGCTCTACCCTCCCTAACCCACCTCTGGGATTACACTGGGTATGTTGTTGCTGCTCTTCATTAGGATAAGAATTACCCTGACCTTATATCTAATGAGAAATAACTGAAATTGGAACATAAATAGCAAAAAGTTATTAGCCAACATTTAATAGCCTTCAAGTTCAAGCTAATCAAAGCCATGTTCAAGCCCTTCAGCTATTTTTATATTCAGCTAACATTTTGTAATAGACCTTTAGTATATCCCAGAGCTATCTGCTAAGAAAAGCTAACGGACCTGACGACCATGGTCCTACAACTTATGCTAAATAGAGGGAGGTACTGAGGTTAATTTTCTTAAGCTTGGTTGGAACCATCATCTTCCTCCTCTTTTTGCTCTCATTTCTATATCTCTTTTCTTCCTTTTTCCCCCAAGGGGAGCTAACAATAAGGTTAATTTTATTCACAGCAAGAAGACTGTTTTCTTTATAACAGGTGAAAAATTGGAGGAGAATCCCTTTGTAAGGAGCTGTCATCTATATGTAACAGTTAACTACCTTGCTCCTTCCTCACACCCTTAGGGGTGCGGCCCTTCTCCATACCATGGTAACGCGGGATGCTTTGTGCACCGGAGTGCCCCCTTTGTCTGAGAATTTCCGAACTAAAAACAAAATAGCAATAAGCTGAAGCCACAAAAAGCGAAACATGCAAGGCTTGAGAATTTTTCTGATTCTTTTCTCTCCCTCTCCTCCTCCCTCCCTTTATCTCTTCCCCCTCCTCTCTAAATAAACAACTTTTGGTTTCGATGAACCATTCAGGTTAAGAGAGTTGGCGTAGCCGATACTCTTCCCCTAAGTTCCAAGAATCACCAAGCGTTGATTAAAATCTTGAGGTGTCTGACAAAAGTAGTAAAAATAGAAAATAAGAAGAAACAAGAAAGCACCAGACACTTAGTTAAAACAGCCACAAGAAATCAAGTCTCTCTGTTATTATAGAATTCAAGATTTGTTTATTTATCCATGTGTTGGGAAAGAGAACAAACAATATTATTTTGGCTAGACGTCGTTTTTGCCCCCTAAATTAAGGGTCTGTTTGTTCTTCTTAACAGAAGGGCAAAACCAAAGATGAAATGTTTGTTGAATCTAACAATATTTAAAGGGCTAGGTTGAGACTCTCGAAAAGCTAAAGGGCTCTCAAAACTTGAATCCGTCATCAATAAAAGTAATCATGCCGAATACTGCAATTCTATTGGTCATGGACAACCATTATATCATTAAAGAGAGTTGATTATTCTTCACGAGAAACTATTTCTAGCTTTTAACTTTCAATAACAAAACTCATACACATGGCACTGCTAATATGCACTATACTAAATTGAAGGCTTTTTATAGTCATCAAAGTGCGCTCGTCACAATAAGTGTACCTGACATCCTAATATGACATACTGTATCAACAACATAAGACCCACTACACACTGCAACAGATAACAAGCATGAACTTCCCCATGTCACATGTTAAATAACAAAAAGAACAAAAATGCTAGAGTTTTGCTTATCTACATTAAGACCAAAATCCTAAAAAAAGATCTTGTCAATCATAATCAAAAACCAATAATTGCCACTAATGGTAGTGCATTTTTCTTGTTTTTTTTCTTTTTGGTGATCAGTAAACAAAAGGTAATATTGAAAGATCGAATCCATACAGCAAGAGGTGATTGGACTATAAAAACGTGGGGTAGGCCACTACACCAAAAAAAAAAAAAAAAAAAAAAAGGGGGAAGAAAAGAAAAAAGCAAAAGAAGGGGAAATGAGGTCTAAAATTGTGTGTGAATCATATACATCTTGAAATTTGCACCAACGAGCAGCAAAAACGTAGGCATCTGTATGTCATCTCCTGTCACTGATTATTTTGCCTCAAAACACCTAGAGTTTCTTTCTTTTTGTAGAACCCAAAACACCTAAAACCACCACTCAATGGTAGTGTTCAATTAGGCAAGAATGAGATCATTAAAGAAGTTTTGTTTGGTTGATGTTCATAACATTGGCCCCTTAGAGCTAAGTACACAACATCAACAATTGAAAGACATCATTCTGTCTTGATGTCAATATAGGGAAACAGAAAAATGGGAAGAAGCATGATATTAATCTAAATAAAAGATAAACACAGAAGACAAAAAGTATAAGATTAAATACTCAGGAAAATAGAATAGGTTTTCCGATAATTTACCAGAACCATTGAGAATTTTAATCATGTTTCGAGCAGCACCTCGCACAACTAAGCGGAAATCTCTCTTCAGGCCAACATGCTTGGCATATTTCTGCATAACATGTTTATAAGCAGTTATTTTCACAACAAAATTCTGGTTCTGATAACATAAATGTGAGATCTAAAAGGGCTTTGTAGCTGGATTGATACCACTTTAAAGATATTTTGCAGATTAATGACTAAATAAATGCTGGTAGTCTTCAGCACTCTCAGATCTCAATTGCAAGGCTAGAGCTAGTTATTCTCTAGACAAATAGAGTTGATCAAACAATAAAAATACCACATGCGCTTTGCCAGTATTGCATGGAGAGAAATACTTGTAGCAACACGGATAATGACATAAGAATTTCAAGAATATGTGAAATACAACAGAATGAGGACTAGAATCCAACTTAAGAGTGCATGTAAACATATAGATATCTACCTGTTCTTTAATAAGTACTCCCTCGCTTCACTTTATATGTTACATTGAATGGGCACAAGTCTAGGATGTTAATTTAACTTACATACTATATTAGTGATAGCGGAAGAAACATATTAAAGTAATGGTTGATAAGTTAGTTTCCCACTTGTGGGATGGGTATGTTGTTGTTGTTAGTTGATAAGTTAGTTTGATAGGGGAAACATCACATCAAAGTTCAAAAGTTGAATATAAAGCTGTGAAAATAGTATACAAATAGAATGGTATTCAAAACATTTTGGGATGTCCCAAACTAGAAAGTGTATCATATAAATTAAAACAGAGGGTTTAACTTAATTTATTCTCATAATTAGAGAGTATTGTAGAGAGTATTGTATTTGATAGAGAACTCTAATTTAGATAACACCTACAATGCCTTAAAAACAAATTATTTATTATGGAATGAATTGGGCCTGAATAGAGTATAACAAGGATTCACAGAACGAACCTCAACTAGTCTAGGATTGAGGTGCAATTAGTTGATTGAAAAGGAGTATCATATTGACAATGAGATCTGGTACTAAGTGGGTGGCACATTAATACAGGATGTCCAGGACAAAAAGGACTTGCCTTAATAGCCTATTATAGGGATATATTATCCAGAAAAAGTCTTTTCATAGGTACTTTATATACACAGTAGTATCAATCATCCGTAGGCAGTATCTACATATTTTAGTTACAAGTTGTTAACTCTCTCATCTTGCTTTCTCAAGAAACGTATACCCTCGAAGATTAGAAGAAGAAAAAAATCCGAACTGATATTACATGCTACGCTGAAAGCCAATTAATTCGATAAGAGGCATGAAGGACACCAGTGTCTGATGGCCAACTTCAGAAAAAATAAATAAATTAGGATATTCACCGAAGGATTATAAAATGGTCAGACAGCAGACAATGAGACGCAGCTCCTTATGCCCAACCGCCCTAGTGTTCAACATGGATTCTGACATGACACAGTCCTTGGGAATGCTTCTAGTCATAAAGTATGTTTACTTTCAACAGAGGAAGGGCAAATTTACCTCATTAACGGGGGCCTCATTGTCTCGTATTACTGCATCATGACTATCAATTTCTTCTCCAAATTGCGTCTTCAAGAGGTCTCCAGAATTACCAACGACTGCACATCTTTTGAACTGTCGAGGGTGAAAGGGAGGCTTAGCTGGTAAAATTAGATTGAGATGTTCTTCACAAAGAGTCTGGTTGTAACACTTGTCTGCTCCACTGCATACAGGAGTAGAAAACAAAAAACGGAAATAATGAAATAAAATATGAAGAGCTAATCACATTAGATCTATCATTAATTGATTAAGAGGCTGAATGATGATGATGATGGAGCCAATAACTTACAGCTGTGCAATCCTTTTTGCTGCATAGTCAAACCATCCGTCAGGTCGAGAATCCAAATATTCTCTTGTCAACACTGTCGTCATGTTACGATACTGCATTTCAGATAATCGCAGTTTATTTAATGTACTACTAGTGGAAGCCCTGAAGCAAGTTTAAAAGCATCAAGTAACACGAATGACTAGTATTAGTAACCTGCTCCCACAGAAGTATTGCTTCGCAAACATCATACTTGTACTCCAATGGTTCAAATATCTTGAACTGCTCATTGTACTGCAAGTGAAATCCACACACATCCGAAGGGATGGGGAAATGCATTTCAGTGTCTTGTAGATAATGGACAAGGTAAACAATACGTAGGAGACACAAACCCAAGTGCTATTAGTTCCTTGTGGAAACTTGAGAATCACATTGCAATGATCAATTATATGAGCCGTCAATCCCAGCCCTCGATTAGCCTGGAAGCAGAAGAGACAATAAAAGACTAACATGGGGAGCAGATAGAGATGCTGAAAATGCATATCCATTGCATCCATTCAGAAGTTAAAAGAAAACCATAGGTTATAAGTGGAAACAAGCTTAGGTAGATTCAGATTGGCAGCAAATATGGTAAGCCAGCATACAACAGCTGTGGAGTGAGCCATGGTAATCATTAAGCTTCAAGTAGGATAAAACAACAGAGAGACATAAGTAGCAAGTAATTTCAGAAAATGGGAGAGGAGGAAGGTAATTACGACGCATTGCTGAAGGTTAGACTGGAAGTGGGACAAGATCCGAATATCCTCTGGGTTGATAGTCCGAGTAGCTGCATCGACATTCTAAATAATAAGCTTTAAAACAATCAAAAATAGAGGAGAGGGGTTAAGGAAAATACGAGTGAAGAAAGAGGACTGAATGGCCACAAGGATGATGGAGAAGAGTGCAGCAACACACACAAGACGAACAAGACCTGGCTTCTTCGCAGGTCTCATTTCATTCCCCACCGACTCACTACACCAAGATCTAAACACTCTTCTTCCTCCGAACTTATATCCACTTTTGCTATTAAGCTCTTGCCCTACTCCCTTTACAAATTTTCACCTCTTGCTTTCACGCATCACCTCTATTTTTCAACTCAGCAACCTCCAATTTCTTGGTAAATCTTTTGAATAATGTTTTTGTCTAATAAACAACAAAATTTACTTGTGGTAATTTTGGGCTTCCTGTCAATTTAAAATGGATGCAAACCTCAAATTATGCAATTTAACTGGGCTACATGTCTTACATTCATTAGTTAATATAAACACAAAATTCATTTGTTTGATGGTCAAGTTACATAGCACCTATGGCAGAGATGACAACTTTTAATTATGCCTTACAAATTGCGATTTTTTTTTACCAAATGGGAATTCGAACCCAGAAGCTTGAGGTATTTTTAGTCATTTTTTTAAGCTAAGGGCAAAAATTAAAGACCACCAAAAGAAGGACAATCCCCGCAAAAAAATGCTAAACTTTGGCGTATTGGACCATAATTCATATGGTATGTTTCTGTTTTGTTATTTAGAACTCGATGACTTGGTAAATTATTAGGTCATAAGTTATTATGTTAGATCTTTTCATTTTTTTGCGCGGATTGCCCTTCTTTTGGGGTGGTCTTTAAATTTTGCCCCTCATATTTGTGGTCTTTAAATTTTGTCCCTCATATTGCTGGTCTTTAATCTTTGCCCTTCGCGTTGCAACCTTGAGCTTCGCACAGAAATCATGAGGTTCTGGGTTCGAACCCGCATTCAAGCATAAATTAAAAAAAATTGCAAGGTAAGGTTTGGGACGCGTGTATGCCGGACCCGACATACTCATGCCTTATGGGAAAACTTGGCATAAGTATGCCGGGTCCGGCATAACTTTAGTTATTTCCTAACAAGTGTATGTCGGGTCCGACATACTTATGGGCAGACTTTTAGTTAAGCCTTAACTAAAAGCCTTTTCCTAGTTATGACTTATGGGGCAAACTTTTAGTTAAGGCATGACTAAAAATATGCCCCATAAGGCATAACTTTTCCTTAAGACACAGATTTTGCCTTATAAGGCAAACTTTTAGTTATACCTTAAGGAAAAGTTCCACCTTATGGGGTATACTTTTAGTTATGCCTTATGAGGCAGACTTTTAGTTAAGACATAACTAAAAGTATGCCCCTAAGGCGGAACTTTTCCTTAAGGCATAAACTTTGCCTTATAAGGCGGAACTTATAGTTATGCCGAATCCGACATAACTTTAGTTATTCCTTAGGGAAAAGTTCCGCCTTATGGGACATACTTTTAGCTATGTCTTATGGGACACACTTTTAGACATAACTAAAAGTTTACCTTAAAAAGTATATATATATATATATGCCTCAAGGCAAAGTCTGCCCCCATCAGCAGACTTTTGGTTAAACATAACTAAAATTCTGCCGGTGGGGGCATAGTGAAATTCAAACTCTGCCTTGCGAATTTTTTTTAGGTTTTTGACTGAGTGAGAGTTCGAACCTGGAACCCATGGATTTTAGCCGAAGGGCAAAATTTAAAGATTGCAAATGTGATGGGCAAAATTTAAAGACCACCCCAAAAGAAGGGCAATTCGTCTTTTTCCGTTTTTCAAAATTTCACAGAGTTCAGTAAGCATTTGGACAATATTTGGTTGAAGTTCAAAAAAAAATTATTTGAAGTTGAAAGTTAAAACGGAAAAGGGCCTAAAATACCCTCGAACTATTAGAATTGATGCAAAAATACCCTCCATCCACCTTTGAGCCCCCAAATACCCCTGTCATTCACCTTTTAGCCCTCAAATACCCCTGACATCCACCTATGGGGTCTAATATACCCTTATTTCTAACAGTCCCATGTTGACGCCCAATTTTGTCCATCCTTTCGTCCAATTTACATTGTTGAGCTTCTATTTTATTAGAATAGTAATTATATTTTTTTATCACAACCTTTAGTTAAATTTCTTGATGATCTCTATATTATTATTATTATTATTATTATTACTACTACTACTACCTTTTTGTTTTACTAGAAAAAAAATCACTCATGCATTTATTCTCCTTCTGGCTTAATTGCAGTGTTAATCCTATTCGTATCTCTATAAATATTTATTTAAACATATTTTTTGTATTAGCGTCACACTTATAGTTGTTGTTATGTTTCTATGATATTATTACAAGTGATAAAATTATTTACCCAAATATTTTGTCCCTCTACTTTTATCATCATTATGAAAATCGAGAAAATCTATTTGAAATTACTATATTCCCCAAATAAACCAAATAAATTTTTTCACCCATTTCCTAAAGTTTCTACCCAGCCCATAATCCCTTTCCAACTAAAAATCCCTAAAGGCATCAGGTTACCCTCAAAACCAAATATCCATAACTCATTATTATTTACTCAAAATTCCTAAGACCCCGTTATCTCTATATTTCGTTAAAATCAAACATTCCCCGATTATCGTCGAAATTCCACAGCTACAAAATCCCTTTCTTTGTGCCTTTTATATTCTTTCATTTATTCTAATTTGATTTTCTCTTCTCTTCTCTTTTCCATTCCACTTTATTTCCTTAATTCATTCACCTTAATTTCTTACTAGTAATCATAAAAATCATAGTTTAATATCTACCTTAATTGCGAAATCGAAACTTTCCTCTTTTCATCTAATATGCCAAGAACAAAATGACAGAAGTTTGGACCCGAATCTGTTTGAAAAAACCATCCAAGTTCAAGATTATTATTAATAATAATAATAGTAGTAGTAGTAGTAGTAGTAGTAGTAGTAGTAATAGTAATAGTAATAATAAAAGTAATAATAGTAATAGAGATATCAAGAAATTTGACTACAAGTTGTGATAAAAAAATACAATTAATAATCTAATAAAATAGAAGCTTAACGATGTAAATTGGACGAAAGGACAGACAAAATTAGGTGTCAACATAAGGTTGTTAGAAATAAGGATATATTAAACCCCATAGGTGGATGGCAGAGGTATTTGGGAGCTCAAAGGTGAATGATAGGGGTATTTGAGAGCTCAAAGGTGGATTGAGGGTATTTTTGCACTCTTTCTAATAATTCGAGGGTATTTTAGGCTCTTCTCCGAAGTTAAAAAGTGTATTTGGAAGTTCATGCTTGCTTCATGTTTTAGTTTTAACAAATATTGGAACGATGGGAAATGGCCATCAAAGGTAACGGACTAAAACTAAAAAAGCAAGATGTAGGAAGCAAAAACAGTTGAACCTACAACTTCACAACTCATTACCAAAACACCATGCTCAAATCTAGGTGAGTAACTAACAAATCTCGGTTCCTAAATAAAAGGTAAAAGATTTCTTAATATACAGATACATGTCCTTATCAGGTCCCTTCAAAATTCAGTAACGCCTACCACCAGATGTTGACATTAGGACCCGATTTGGCTTCTTCCCCTTCTTCCCTGCATCATTTGACTTAGACGCGTTGGGACCTTCAACAGCTTTTGCCTTGGACGTTACATTTGCAAAGGACAGAATTCCAGAACTCCTTGTTCCTGAAAGAAATGAAGTCCACTGGTTATGAACACTAATCCCCATATAAGCAAAATCAAACAATAACAGTTTACAGCAAACTGTGATGAACACGTGATCAAGAAGAATTGAGATTATAGCAGATATTCATGTCAAAGTCAACTACGAGATTTAAAAAGATACCAGCCGCAACAGAAGAATCACGCGTGGACTCATCCGTTTTCAGAGCTGGAGGATCACATCCAGCGGCAAAACCAAGCCTTGCAACATTCGAGAACAGCTGTCTGCCTCCAGGCACTGGGGAGCTTGATGATGTTACAGCTGTACTCGTACTTCCCAAAGCTTATCACAAGAACAAACACAAGAACAATCATTACAACTAACGGGAAGATGGTCATAGTACCGAGTATTATAAAACTTCGAATTTGCGAGGCTTTTTCAGTCATGAAGAGGAGCTTAACAGTTAATAGCATCAGTGTCAAAACTGCAATGGCAGTCAAACTTACTGATAAAATCAAGCTCAATTTAGCTTCCTACGGTAACCATTTCTATAACAATCTGAGTCACAAAATAACTGCGCTTTTAGATGGTATCAGAGTAGGCAGAGATCCTGATTCCAAGTCCCACTACCACCCATTATCAAAAACGAATTCCATGGCCCATGAAATTGAACCAGGCTAGCAAGCGAGAGAAAGGGGGGGGGGGGGGGGGGGGGTACTGAAGAGACAATTAAATGAATAAAAGTGCACTCTCTGACAACTTATGCTTTTCGATGAGATGATCATACACTTCAATAGTATACACAAGTTAAGCATTGTACAATAACAACATACCCAGTATAGTCCCACAAAGTGGGGTCTGGGGAGAGTAGTGTGTTCGCACCCCTATCTTCTTTAATGAAGATAATGTACTTAAAGGAATATAGTGGTCTATAACCAGCCAAGTAATGGCATGAGTTGGGGGATTAGCAGATATACTCCAGGATGGTTAAAATTCCAAACCATGTCAGATGAGAAACATAAAACTTATTACACAATTACTCCCCCCGTCCCAATTATATGATTTTTAGTCGGTCCCAAAAAGAATAACACATTTCTATATTTTGCAACAATTTAACTCTAAAACTTTCATTACCCTTAATGAAATGATTTCTAGCCACAAAAATTTCTTTAGCTTATTTTAAACCGCAAGATTCAAGAGTCTTTCTTTCTATTTTAAACTTTGTGCTCAGTCAAACACCCACATATAAATTGGGAGGCAGTAGCAATTATCGACATACCTTCAAAGTCATCGCTAGTGAAAGTAGGCTGTTCTGTGAAAGATGGTTCTGAAAAGCTAAAAGGCAAAGGCTCTAAGTGCATGCCAATGGCGTCAGCTTTAACTTGTTCACGCCGTTCCTGGGAAAAAAGAAAAATGTCAATTTTGACGAATTCATCAATAAAAGGAATCATCCAAACCTAGCTTCTTTTTAAATCATGTGCACTGCCAACTTCGGGTATCATGAAAATGAGAGGCAATAAGCTACGAGGAGCTTCTCAGAAACACTTTTGGACCTTAAGCTAATGATTTGCCTTTGCTAGGGACACAATAAACATGGTCAAGAAGGGAGGACACTCTGCAAGCCTCAATAATTGATAGGTTCCTTATCTCTACATAGTGGAATGAAATCAAGAGTTCAGTTCAGAACACAAACCTCTTTTGCTAGAAAGTGGAGAGTGGGACTCAACACCATCTTACTTTAAGTTTGAAAATATGTGGCTTCAACAAGAGAGGTTCATTGATTCGGTGAAGGGATAGTGGCAGAATTACAGAATAGGTGGCACTCCAGACTTTGTACTCATTCAGAAGTTGAGGAACTTGAAAAAAGGACATCTCCAACTGGAACAGGGAAGTATATGGTAAGAAGTAGAAGGAGGGCTCTAGTTGAACTTTCAGCTTTAGAACAGGCAACAGGCAAGAGAAAACAGAATTCCAAGTCAAGGTTCCTGAATCCGAAAATGGAGTTGGAGAAATTGCTAAAGCTGAACTGCTGAAGATACCTCATGGAGACAAAAATCAAGATGCTTATGGTTAAGAGGAGTGGACAGGAATACAAGACACTTCCAAACACTAGCCAACTCACATAGGAGATTCAATTCAATTGACAAGCTCAAAGTAGACAGTGAAATCACCGATGATAAGGAATTGATCAAGGGAGAGATCCTGAATTACTACCAGAATCTTTACAAAGAGAATGAAGAGTGGAGGTGAACTTCCAGTTTTGACGATGCAGCCAGACTCTCAGAGGAAGATAAAAACACTAGGTGATTTCGTCTCATTTGTCCAAGCCTTGGTGGACAAAGTCATCCGGTACCTGTAATGGTAGGAGGTGTGATGGTAGGAGGTAGCAGATATCACATGGAATCAGTCGGAGTTACGCGCAAGCTGGACCAGACACTACGGTTATTTAAAAAAAGTAGAGTAATGCACATTTTCTCTCTAAAAAGTCCCTCCATTTTAAGCATGTCTTTCTTATATCCTGCACTTGAATCTTTTAACACTTTCTGTTGTTCACTCTGTGGGCTTTTTTAAACATCATAAACTCATGATGCTAAACCATTAAATTGAGCAAGAAAAGCAAATCAACTGTAATTCTGTGAGAAGCATGAGCTACAAACCTTCCTAGCCTGCCACTTCCTTTGTTTTTCCCTACTTTTGATTTCCTCCATAAATGGAGATAGTGCATCCATGGGCAATATCTTGCTGAGATCAATTTCACAGAGCTGAAAATTACAAGTGAATATAATTAGAGTGAACAAGTCAACACACCTCCAGAAATAAGCATCACAGCAAGTACCTGAAATGTTGTCGTCAAAGAAAAATGACTTAAGAAGCGGTAGCGCCTTCTCATGGCCTCCGATTGCGTCACAGACTCCATTTGTAAAATCTTTCCACTAATTCTGTATCCAAGATTTCCTCTTCTAAGTTGTTGCACGATAACAAACGGCATATGGTCAAACATATTCACACAGACAGGTATATAGTGTTATTTTCGGGTAAGCATGGAATTTACCACCCTTTAGCCTCTGTTGTCCGTCCCCACTGGTAGACCCATTCCCTCTCTCAGGTCACTGCATAGTTCACCACCTCAACTCTCACCCACAATAGAAACCTGTCAGAGCAAGCGGATACTTTGTGCCTTTTCTAACTCCCATCCATCCCCTGTGTCTTTTTTTTTTTTTTTAGTAAGAGTAATGTTAGCTCCAGCACAACATATTGACTAAGCTAGGGATAAGGAGCTAACAGAATCCAAAAAGTTCACTGGACTCCATCTTTCCTCTTTGTCATAGCAAACCCATCCTTCCTATGGCCTTCGCAAACCAAAGGAAATCACCATCCTCAACCGCTTCTGGTCAGTTTACCACCAGCACCTACAGCTCCTCTAGGATAAGTCCAACACATATGACTCCCCTACCCAAATTCAGTTTGAATCCCAGTTTGAGAACCGAAAATGAAGCTAGCTACCATTTGTTAAATAGGTGAGAGAAGGTAAAGGGGGTTGAAATGAGATTTAAGCTGAAAATTTGAGGGGTGGGCAACTCTCCCCTTCATGTCATGTGCAAGCCCTTTTTTCCTTTTTATGTACCTTAGATAAATTGGCTTACTAATACGCCCCACTGCATATTTTGGAGAAAGGGCCGTATAGAAAATGCATACATAAAAAGGTATTCTTTTACAGGGATGGAGGGGACATTAACATAAACCTCAGTGCTCTTACTTCCAAGAAGCACATATGGTAAGATTCGTCTTTCCACAATGTTTGACCTAAGTCGCGATAGATTCACCAATTTCCTGATTGTGCTAATTTCATAACCAGTCTATGATTGGTCTTTAGATGAACCCAAAAATTTGACCAAGGATGAAATTGCACAAGCTAAGATATGGTGAATATTAAGAATAAAGTTGAAGCAAGAAAACCTTTTTTTTGAAACTGTAAAGTTGGAGCAAGAAAACTAACCAGTAAATAAAAGGGAAAAAAAAAAAGCCAAGAAAGAGGGAAAAGAAGGAGAGGACCCCATTCAACAGACTGTTGACACTACCAGTTAGCCACTCTATTCAACAACATCAACATACCCTGTGTAATCCCACAACTTTTTTTGGGGGGGAGGTTCACGCCCAATGGGACTCTGTTCACGCCTGCTTTTTTGAAACATTCCTCCATTTTCACAGAAATTCTCCCCTCAGTGCCCCTTATAGTTCTTACTCTCACACCCGCTGAGACCCCCTGCCCGCCCTAGCCCTGCGCAAACTCCTCTAGACCCCAAGCTTAGCATATACCCTGCTCCTTTCCCGGTAACTATTCAATATCTATGTCCCTCCCCAGAACTTGTTGTCAACATTTTTCTACCTGTGATTCAGATGCATCATCCGCCCTTTATTTGCTTACCAAGTTCATCAAAACCTCCCCCTTCACACAACATCTCTTCCAGAATCCCTTTCGGAACTAGCTTTTCTCTGATGAAAAGTGAGTTGGGGTTTAATCTGTTTGTTGTCTTGCCAACTATCTAGCAAAAGAAGGGTTTTCAAATTATACCTCCGAACTTTGTCCGGTGAGGTCATATGTTCTCAAAATAAAGCTAGATTTTAGTAGCTAATCTCACCAAGGACCACCCGAAAGAGAAGATATCTACTATCAAGGGCAGAATAGAACCACAGAAGAATAGGGACCATATTGCAACTTCAATCAAACAATTGGGAACAAAAGGATAACATAATCCACATAGGACATTTGTAAAATCTGATACTTGCCTCCTTACAAATGAAGGCAAAGTATGGGACAACCTAAATGTATCAAAACTGATTTCAATAGGTCCTCAGATGTGCAGTTTGTCTGAAACCAACAAAAATAGGCACAACAAAACAGAGACCCCTTTGCCACCTTTTACTGGAAAAAGTATAGCATAACTTATAAACTTAACAGTAAGAATGTAATTATCTTTCAAACCTGTTAGGAAGACTATCATAGCCACCATAGTAATGCAGAAGACACTTCATGTTCAGCGGATGAAGGATAAGGTGCTGACCATCAACTGCCTGAAATAACCAGGCAACTATAAAACATGTATAAAGCTGTGCATTACATATCTCACAGAAAAAAGAGAAGGCTATTGACAAAATGCATGGAGTGGCAACATGATAAACAGTTGTGAAACAGTTCCCAACATGTGATGTTGTTGACAAAAGAGATTGTGACACTAAAGCCGTCAAAAACTATGTTTAGTTGGAGTTGACAAAAGAAATTGAGGCAGCAACACTGTCAGATGTTAGCTTAGTTTGAGACAAACTCTGTTATGCTAGGATTCATTAAGGAGTTTCCACGAAGCTGAAGGGAAGAAGCAAGCAGAAGCAGAACAAAGTATGAGAAATGACCCCCACGCTATTAAGTGGACCATGAAGGAGAGGCTCAAGAGGGCATTTGAAGGTGTCAATAACAGGCATTCACAAATGGGAAGTTTGCCGCTCTTTTCAGTCTATTTTGAACCAGCCAAAGCATTCAAGTTTCTATGGAAGATCAGATGACCTTCATGGAAAACAATATCTTTGTACGTACATCTTTATTCTTTTGTGTACATGGGCTTCCCCTTTCTCTTAATGAAATCCCATCACTAGTTGCTATAATATACAATTTTATCAACTACCTATGTTGATATATCAAAAACTTAATAGCACACATATTTAAGAACGGAACTTTCTTTGTGGAAATGGTTTTACCCCACTTTGCCTGATGTATTTAAGTAAGGGAAATAATATATATTCATGAATAGTTTTTGCTCAGCAGCTAAAAACCCACTGAAGAACTTGTTCATCAAAAGGTAGATTCAACTGAATGAAAATAAATCAATTAGAAAGGACAATAAAGCCTGAAACTTGCACCTAGTTATCCCAACCACCAGCAACGAACTGAATGCTTGAAAACAATGGAAAGAACTTTTCTTTTATTCCTCCCTTCAACTAAACAATGTTATAAAGCTTTTACTCAAAAACTAAACAATGTTATAAAGCTCAGGCAAGGGATAAGTACCACACAAACAGAAAAGAACCAAATATCTAATAAATATTGGTAACGGCAACAAAAAAAAAATGGGATGTTTTTCCATGTGGGCATGGTTAGCTAGTACCTGTGCTTGGCAGGTACCCAGTAAAATAGTTCACACCAAGCAGAACAACCTTGATCGGCATGGTTACCTAGTACATGTTCTTGGCAGGTACCCCGTAATATAGTGCAGACCAAGCTAGACATGACACCATCGTTATAAGAAAATAGTTACCTTTTTTTAATCGTAAAAAAAAAAAAAAAAAAAAAAAAAAAAAAAAAAAAAAAAGAGAGAGAGAGAGAGAGAGCGCAGAAGGGATCACAAAACAAAAATGGTATCCTATCCAGCTTGGTGTGCACTTCGGCTATTTCACTGGGAACTTGTGAAGCACAAGTGATCTGATTACTTTTGTCGTTAAGTATCCCACATTTGTTGAAGAAATAGGTTATTGTCTTCTTATAAGTTCTAATCACCTCATGAGCTAACTTCTAGTATGAGTTAAGCTCACAGTCCACTTTCTTATCAAGGCATCAGAGCTAGATTCATCTCTATTCTGTGTTACTCAATGTACAATATTTTGTTATCTACTCTCCAAATGTCCAATCCTTGACAAACATGGGTAGGACGGGAGGAGAGGGGAGGATGTTAAGTGTCTCATATTGGTTGAAGAAATGAGTTGCTGTCTCCTTGTATATATCTGGGTAATCCTCACCACATGAGCTAGCTTTTGGGGTGAGTTCGGCTCAATTTCTATTTTCTTAACAGTACACATGCATCTAAATGTAATACACAGATACTTGCATAGAAAAAACAACATCTTCATATGAATTCACCTGGTAGAAACTGTAAGAATTGATGTCTTCTCTGTTTGCAGTGCCACTACTGTCTTTCTGTGGGCTCTTGTCATTGTCACATAAGGACAATGAAGATCCAATACAATCTTCTATTGATTCAACATCTGCAGCTTGAATAAGCTGAGAGTCCCTCACTACCTTATTGAGAGTTGACTTCTCCTGCAATATTGGCTTATCAGTTAGATGACTGGATGGCATTTCAAGAGTAGATTGACCAGCAGAATGGACCTGAATACTTTCTGTTGACTGAGCTCTATAAGAACACTTCGCCAAAAAATTATCTTTGTTAGATTTGCTGTTTTGGACAGAAATATGTTGCCCATTCCAGTACTTCTTCCTCTGCTCCAATTGTTCCATTGCAGCACAGACAAAGGGAAGTTTCTCCATGTCATCAACTAGGCCTGAATCTGCTCTAGCTAACCAACTATCAAGATCAGACATTGCCTCTCGGACAGAAAGGTCAACATCTGAAGTAAATATGAACTTAGAAAATGACTTCTGAACCTCCTCTCCACCAACAATGCCATCATTATTTTTCAAAGATGAAGTAAATGAATCCTTGTGACGGGTTAAAAGGACAAACTCAATGACATCACCAACACGAAGTTGCTTAACGTTCTCAATTTGGATGGTGTACAAATCTTTCGAAGATATCATCATAAAGCACAAGGGGCATTTCTTCTTGAAATCGTCTTTATGGTCATCTTCTTCGGAGATCATAAAATATTGCATAATACAGGGAAAACAGAAGATATGACCACATGAAGTTATCTGAGGACACAGAGGATCCTCTAAGCATATGGGGCATTGCACTTGAAATGGAGTGGAATATCTCACACAAACAATATCCTCCCATTGTAACATTTTGTCTGGATCCATTGATTCAGGCGTGTAATTGCCTGAATCCAACAGAACAAACTTGTAATTTGCTTGAAGAAACAAGTCTTTGTTGTAAGGTTTTCTCTTCACGTATCTCCTTGGAGGAGGCATCCTAGGTTGTGGACGAGAAATGGGATCATACTGAAAATTCAGCAAGTGATTTCCACTAACCATTTGGGCTCTTCTTGGAGCTGAGCGGGTAGCAATTCCTTGAGGACTGTTGGAACCAATCTGGTCTCTTCCACTGGAAGGGTCATTGGTCCTAGCTGATTTTCCTTGTTGGTGCAGTGAAATTCTATCACTGTTATGGGGTCGTGAACTTGTGAAACCATCTTGACCGCTACTGGAGTTGTTCACCTGCAAGCACACATCATCCAAGCAAAAATGAAAGACGAAATAAGATAGAAATTACAATTAAAGGAAAAAAGAGCATAACAATTGGCGCCAAATGAGTGGATTAGTTAATTGGTTGAAGAGGAGAAGTCAGAGCTTACAATATGCAAAATTTACCTTTTTGGAAGATCCTCCAGAAGCATATGCAGTGGGAGCCATATTTCCTGAGAAAAAAGAAAAAGAAAAGCATAAGATGAAAAGAATATCCACATCGGCCAAGTTGAAGAGATGATAGAGACACTCACTCCAGTGAAAAAACAAACAAACAAACAGAGGAAAAAAGGAAAATTAAATACTAAATTGAAAAGAGGCGCCCAAGGGTAGAGGGGGGTGGGAAGAAGCATCATATTCATACCTGAGAAGTTGTGGGGAGACAGGGAAGGGGGAGAGGGTTGTTGGTGGTGGTGGTGTTTGGATCCATGATTGGGGTTAGGGTTTGGAGAGCTTGGTGAAGAGGAAGAGGAAGCTGTATGAGTGTCGCTATGGGAAGACAAGATGGACATGAAATTCCACAAAGATTTCCTGGGTGAGAGATTACACAAAGGACAAATGGGGGGTTTGCTGCGTTGATCGTTTCGGGTTTTTGGCTGCCTTAGCACCAATATATATATATATATATATATATATATATATGTGCTTACACGGTACAAGACGGGAAAAACTTCGGAAAAAAATGTCCTAAGTTTAGTTAATTTAATAATTCTGGAATTACTACATTACTTCTATGAATAACATCACATTCATTAAAAGAAACTCCTTTAATTATTACAACTAGTTTGAAGTTAACTTTTACAGCTTATAGTTTAACCTTTATTTGTTTTTCCTCCTTGATCTGTTCATACTTTAGAGTAGGGTTGGGCATAAATATCGAGAAAACGAAAATCAGACCAGACCGAATTCATTTGATTCTTCGGTTTCGGTTTTCCGTTTCTTCTATTCAGTTTCAGTTCTATTTTTTCTAAAAGTTCGGTGTTCAATTCGGTTCTGATTTTGGGGTCTTGATTCTTCGGTTTAACCCAACTTTTATTATATAGGTTTAAAAATATAATACTCAGCCACTGCCACTTATTTTAGGCCCAAAATATTTCCCATCCAAGCCAATCCCAATAGTTTATTTCCTAATACCTAATTATGTGGTATTGATCTTCACACTTTATTGTTGCCTGCTACCGCAAAGGTTTCAGCTGCTCTTTGGAAGTGGAATTTCAAGCTGCTGCATGCTGCTTGCTACATGCTTTGATAATACTAGTTCAATAAGATGTCGTGAGAGTTAGTTACTATAGTGGACTATGGAGATTTAACTGACCCTTTAATCCTTTATGTATCTTTTTTTTTTTTTTTTTGAAAAAATCGAAACCATTTTAGAAAACCCTTTAATAGTTCGGTTAGGTATTCGGTGCACATTTTTCCAAAATCGAAAATCAAATAACCGAATCGAAGTTTGAAAAAATCAAACTGAATAATCGAACGCCCACGCCTATTTTAGAGTGTCTTGAAGTTTCTCAAAAGCTCATTTTAACTTAATAATAACACATAGTAATAATTTACACAAATATGATGACATGAATTATGTATTAACTGATTTAGTGAGTAATACAAGTAATTTGGTTTAATCAATCATTACTAATTTTTTATGCTCCAACACAAAGTTATACCAATTTAGCAAATGTGCATACGGTTGTTGAATAAATAATATTAATATTGTTATTTTGATCGAGATGTCATAAATTTACTTTTGTGCGGTTGAATGGTGAAGAATTTGAGTTTTAAGCAAATTACTCAAGCTTGTAACACCGAGTTGAATTTCACCGATGTGATATTTATCGTATCACAATTTAAAATGTACTAAAATCTATTTTAAATAAGAAAAAAAACATCTACATTAATCAAAACCAAACTAGATTCGAGGGAATGATTAACATTAGTCGGTTGAATACCCAAACAAGTATATGGCAATTAATTAAACAAAATAAGTTAAAAGGAGCCATTAAGATTGGTAATACGATCACTTGATTAAATAGTATGAATGAGCTTTTATGTGTTCTAGGTGAGATTAATCAAAGTCAATGTACTCAATTTTTAATGAGTAATGAATTAGGAGTAATACAATTCACATTTGCAACACAAATACATCCAACGACTAATCACCCGAAATCTACGTACTCAATTAAAAGCATAATCACATTACTGATTAGTGTCACAATATTTTGGTGGATCAATAAATTCACCTTGTGTCCTATGTATACGATTTGTAGATTTACTAGTGTTATTTTAAGGGGAAATAATCCATATACCCCGCTCACACATCTAGTTTGCAGTCAATCTAGCCTACTGTATCATTCTAACCCACTACTGTATCGTCAATATATAGATAATGTATATGTTCTTTATAGCTATATATAAACATTAGGTATACTCTTATATATTATGTATATACTTTGTATAACATTGTATAAACATGAAACCAATTCAAATTGCAGTGTATAAATAATGTATATGTTCTAAATAGCTATACGTAACTTGCTCAACTTTTTTTGTAACTTTTTCGGGCAATTCGCAGGAATGACCCTTATTCGAGGTGGCCTTTAATTTTTGCCCCTCAAATTGCTGGTCTTTAATTTTTGTCCCTCGCCTAGAATGCCTGAGTTCTGGTTTCGAACTCCGGCTCAGGCATAAAAATTTTAAAAAAAATTGCAAGACAAGACTTTTGAAAAAACCTGCCTTATGTGGCATATGTTGTTTTAAGGCATAACTAAAGTTTTGCCAGATCCAACAGAGGTTGCCTTATAAGGCAGATTTTTAGTCAATTTTTTGCGCGGAGTGCCCTTCTTTTGGGCTGGTCTTGATATTTTGCCCTTCATTTATGCCTTCTTTAATTTTTGCCCCTGCCGCTTGTTTAATGAATATTTTTTGACGAAATTACCCTTACCCCATTAAAACCCTTTCTATTTCGTCATTTGCCCTTTTCTTTTCTTTTTTTGCTTCTTCGTTCCTCATCTTCTTTGTGTCTGTCTTATCTGTTCTAAAATTTAGGTACGAATTTGGATATTTTGCTCGTTTCAATATTTGTTTTTATGTTGAATTGATATCTTTGTCTTCGTCGTTTTTTATATTTAATTGATCCTTTTTTATTTAAAATTATAGTGTTTTTGTTACAGTGTCTGTATGATTTTTTGAACTTTAGTTTCGTTCCCCATGTATATATTCTGGTTTTTTGAATGTCGTATTATGAATGTCGTAATATGTTTTAGTTGATTTTGATATGCGTTTTGGTTTTCTCTTTGTTGAATCTTTGAAGTTTTGTCTGTGAACAGCTGTTTTATGTTGTTGCTGTTGTTTTTGTTTAGTAATCTAGGTTTTGTGAAGAATGTGTTTGTTTGAGGCAACTTATGCCGGGTCCGGCAGAGTTGTTGCTTTTTGAAACTGAAGTTATGCCGGTTCCGGCATAAAGTTATGCATGTTCCGGCATAACTTCATGAATTAAGTTAATTTATGCGTGTCTTGATTTTTTGGTGTTGTCTTGTTAATAATTTTGATTTTTATGCAATCTTTATGTGTTTTGGTGTTGTTTTGTTAATAATGTTAGCCTTTTATGCAATCTTATGTGTTTTGGTTCTTTCTTCTATTATGCAGGTATTTGTGTACCAGTCTAGGGGCTGATTTTTTATCATGGTATATGTTAATTATTTTCATTCTCATTTTTGGTTTATTCTTATCTAAACTCTTGATTTCTGTTGACATTAATTTTTCTTTTATAGGAGGAACATCCCTTGGTTAAGTTTGAACATTGGGTTGAAGGAGGTGGCATGTCGAGTGGTGATTTTCATTTTCGGAGTTTGATTTTGTCCTTTTTGAGTGTCTCTCAATTGGAGTTGTTGAAAAAGGGTGTGTTTGGACAGTTTATGGATTTGGTTGATGTCCGCCTGAGTGATAGTATTTTCCATTGCTTGATCTTATCACAACTTACATCTAGTAATGATAGTGCGTTAAAGTTTAAGATTTTTGATCGCGTGTGTGTATTTGATTCCGAGTCTTTCCGTCTTATTACTGGGTTGGATTCTTGTGTTGGCGATTTTAGTGTTGTGTCTAGCAGACCAAATAGATTGTTGAGACTTTATTTTCCAAATCAGGATAGAATAAGGTTGTGTGATCTCAGGAGTTTTTTACAGATCAAGTCAAGTAATCGTACTGGTGGTTTTTGGGAAAGATCTAGTGATCCTGTTAGACTTGCTGAGGTCTATATATTGGAGAGGGTTTTGTTGGGTCGTAACGAGAAATGTGTTGTTAAAGGTCATCTAATGAAGATAGTTGACGATGACAGTCTTCGGGTGTCTTATCCTTGGGGTTCTCTTAGTTTTAATTGGTTGGTACGGTCGATTCGTGGTTGTGTGAAGACTTTCAAGAGCACGCCATCTACACGTTATATGATTAGTGGTTTCCCTTACGCTTTAAATGTGTGGCTGTTGGAGGTTTTCCCTATCTTTCGAGGGTTTTCAAGTTTTCATGGTCTGAAGTCTCCTCGTATGTTGTCTTGGGGTCCTTCAAAGCAAGTTGATTATAAAGTTATTACTGATAATTTCTTCCATGCTGAAAAAGTATGTGTTCCCCTTTTGTTGATGCTTCTTTTTCTTGGTTCTTTTTCCCTCTTGTTATTTTTTGTGTTTTTGTCTAAATTGATGTGTTTATATTGTGTTATAGAGATTCAAGAAATTTATTGTCCATGCTGTTGTTGTTGGTACGGAACAAGAGATGCTGGATTATCCAGTTGCACTTAAATTTCCTGATGATTCAGGCCCTTGTTCTTCCCGTGCGGTTTTGCCATCTGAAGTTACTTCTCAGATAGTTGATGTAAGTTGTACTTTGCTTTTTGTGTTTTTGGTTGGTTAACTGAATTCTGAGTTAGAGGCCTTGTGGTATAGTATTTTAGTAGGAGACATTTTTGTAGCCTTTTCTGTTTTGGTTATGGAAATTAAAGTTTATGCCCCTTGAGCCATACTTTTTGGTTTTGCAAACGTAGAATCTGTCCCTTTCGGCATACATTTCTCCTTTCATATTTTCAATTCTGCCCCTACCGGCACACTGTTCTCATTTTGAGACTAATTTTTGTAGGTAACACATTTTGCAGTCTTCTCTGTTTTGGTTTTGGAAATGAAAGTTTATGCCTCTTGAGGCATATTTTTTGGTTTTGCAAACTTAAAATCTGCCCCTTCCGGCATACAATTCTCCTTTTATATTTGAATTCTGCCCCTACCGGCAAACTGTTTTCATTTTCAGACTTCAGTTCTGTCGGTTCCGGCATACTTGTTCAACATTAATTTAGTGACATCAAAAGTAATGTGTTGTTTTATTGATCTGTTATACAGGGTGTTTTGTCTAGTGTGAAGAAGCAACTTGATGATGAACGATCTACAATTGTCAATCAAGTAAAGGTATGGCCTTTTTTTTATTTTTTTTATTTTTGAGTTTGTTAATATGATATGTATACTTTGCATGCTGCATTTGTTGTTTTTGTTTATTCTCATTTTATTTTCTTCTTTGTTTAATTTTTTTTTTCGTTTTTTTGTAGTCTTTGGATAGCCGTTTCGAAGAATTGGATAAAAATTTTGTTGGCGCGATTAATGCTGTGAATAGCTTAGTTCGTGTACATGATGAAACAAAATCAGGTGTAGCAGCTTCTGAAAGTGCTAAAAGAACTTGTTTAGAAAGTAGACTTGACAGTTTGGAAAGTAAATTTGATTATGTGATGCATTGTGTTGAAAGTTTAGTTCGACTGCATAGCGAAAAGAAATCTTGTAAAGCAAGGTCTACAAAAAATGAGACATCTCTCATGCTCGATATGCTCTGTGATGCTGCTGTTTCTTCATCAAGTCAATTGTCTGATAAAACTCAAACTATTTCTCAGTTTGAAAAGGAATATGTGAAAGAAAATAAAGACCGCGCAAAAAAAGAAGCACTTAATGAAATTGCTGCAATTAATGATGCTTTTCAATGCGGAGATATTTTTTTTTCTTCTAATGAAGCATCACAAAATGTATAATGAAGTAGCAGCTGCTGTTGAAGATAGTAGAAAACGTCCAAGATGCGAAGATGAAAACAAAGAAGAAGATGGTAGTAGAAAACATCCGAGATGCGAAGATGGAAACAAAGAAGCTGATGGTTATCCTAATTGGTATTTGCTTACACCAAGCAGTACTCCAGTTGAGAAACGGTTGAGTTCTGCTGCTGAAGATATATACTGTACTGCAGAAGAGTTAGGAAAGTGAATTGATTTTTTTGTTGTTATTTACGGCAAGTGTTATGTTATTGTGTTTCTCCCTTTTTCGAATGATGTATATGTAAATTGGTCTTTCATTTCTGTACATATAATGAAGTTTCACTTTTTCAAACTGTGTTCTGTAGTCTGCCTTAACGGGCATACTTTTGCCATTTTCTCAATAGATGTTCTGCCCTTTCCGGCATATTTCTAAGATGGAAGTAACTGTTTTTCCTAAAAATAAAAAAGATAATTAAAAAGTGACTCTTGTTCCAAAACATCTCCAATAAGTGCGACAGTTACTTCCAATTAATGTATTAATTATTTTGTTTTTTTTTTTAAAATGGAAAGAAAAACTGAAAAATTCTTTGTATTTTTGTCAATAGTTGCGACAGTTACTCCAATTTAAATTTTAGTAACTGTTTTTGCTTTTAAAAAAAATCAATAATTTTAATCTTGCCGCCTCCGGCATAAGTTTACCCGTTGGGAACAGAAATTATGCCCCTTCCGGCATACTTCTAAATTCGTAGTAACAGTTTTTTTTTTCGCTAGAAATAAAAAAAGATCATGAAAAAGTGACTCTTATTCCCAATATCTCTAATAGGTATTTCTACATTTACTTCCAATTGAAAATGTATTAATTCTTTTCTTTTTAAAAAAAATAAATAAATTGAAAACTCTTTGTATTTTTGTCAATAATTGCAACAGTTACCTCAATTCAAATTTCACTAACTGTTTTGGTTTTTTTTTTTTTTTTGAAAAAACTGCAAAACTCCCTGTATCCTCATTCAATTGAAATCCAATCGTTTCAACAGTTATTCCAATTTAAAATGCACTAATTTGAACTTCTATATAAAGCCACACAGTTATGCCTACAACGGCAAACTTTTATTCCTAACACACTTATATTATGCCACTTTCGGCATAAGTTTTGTCACGTGGTTAGCACGTGTGCAGTTTTAAATTATTTTTTTTTGTTCAATATATATTGTCCGCTCTTCCTGTATTTTACTTTTTATGTTCGTTTGTTCACTTTAAAGTTGAAGAAGGCAGTTGCTTTGTCACGTTTCCTATATCATCTTTATCATTCATTGATTTCTCTTAGTGGAGTTTCAATTTCATCTGTAAGTTATTAGTTATTATTTCATTACTTGTTGATAAGTTATTTCCTTCAATTGTTTGTGTCTGTATTTTATTTGAATAGGGTTTTTTTTTCCTTTTTACGTTTTTGGTAATGCATTTTGGTAATGTATTTTTGTTGGTAATGTTTTTTATGTGTTTTTTTTCCTTTTTTTTTCCTGATTGAATTTTATGTTTTGCTCATGTCAGTGTGCTAAATCATGAGACGACAATTTGGACAAGTTGCTGACTATTTTATTCCTCTGGAAGAGTGGGCGGACACACGCATCAGTGCTGTATGGCGAGGGGATGAAAAGTTTGTTAAATTTGTTGAGAAATTTCTTACAAAAGAACAGTTGGTAATTTTGAAGAATCGTCCTTTTGGGAAATTTATGGAATTACATAATATAAAAATGTCGGGTATCTTGGTGAATTTTATGTTGTTGTCGGAAGTTCAGTGTTCTGAAACCAATGAAATGCATTTTAATATACAAGATAAACTTGTGACATTTACAGAGCAATCATTTAAGAGAGTCACTGGGTTATCAATTACTGAACCTCCTAGATCTTTCTATGCTAAATATAACAAAACCAATGGCAGTCGTCTTTTGAGAAGATATTTTGGTGTTGGAGATGGTAAAAGGAATTTGGAAATGAGGGATTTGAAGAATGTGATGAGTGCTGAAAATGTAGATTTTGAAGATGACCTTGATGCGGTGATGCTAGCAGAGGTATACATTCTTGGTCGTGTTTTATTGGGCGGTAGAATTGATAAAAAGGTGTTGTGGCAACATATTGTATACATAGAGGACACCGAATTGTTTGAGCAGTTTAATTGGGGGTCTTTGTATTTTTCCGAACTCCTGAGGTGTTTCAAATCAATATATTACCAAGGGACAAACAGACATACCATTGATTATGGTGTTGTTGGTTTTGTTTTTGGCTTTAGTGTTTGGGTTTGGTCTAGGTTCAATGACTATCGCAAACAATATGTTGATATTATTGGCAATTGTCGTGAACCTCTGATGTTGTTGTATGTCAGCAAGAAATCTCCACATTTCAATGAGGTGAAGAAATTGCTTGTATCCGAAGAGTACACGAGTGGAAAGGTAATGGTGTTTATTGCCCTTTACTTTTCGTTTAACTTTTAATGTGGTTTTTCTTTTTCTATTTTGATGTCATTATTTATTATTATTGTTGTATGGATTTTATTTCAATAGCGAGATAAAGGGGTGGTTGATGAATCTCCGAACAATTCAAGTGCTGATGAAAGTGAATCTGAAGATGCCAATATTGCTGGCAAATCCAGTGAAAGCTCTTCTCTAGAGCGTCGCATTGAGGTATTTCTCACGGGTCCTCTCTGTTTTTCCTGTAAAAGTTTTGTTCCTTTTTTTTTTCTTGAGTTTAACACTTTGTTGTATTTGTTTATATTCACAGTTCCTGGAAAATGTTTGTGATGTTAAATTGGATAGGATTTTGAATAATCAACAGAAGGAGAAGGCCCGGATGGATCAACTGATTTCTGCTTTGCAAAAAGCAGGGTTAAATTTTGAATCCCAAACTGCTTCTCATGCTGAAAATGTTCGTCGACATGTTGATTCTCCTCGTCATGTTGAAAAGGGTAGGCGCAAGAGCACAAGATCTGTTCGTAAAAGTGCTGCTGCTAAAAGGAAAACTAAACAAGCCATGCCTCCTAAAAATGTTGAGCAATCTTCCGTTGGGCAACGAAAAAGATCGGTGCAGTCTGATGTTGAGGAAGATGTTGCTGATCTTGAACAGGCATTTTGGGAATCTGAAACTGCCACCGGAGATGAGGGGGGCAACGGTGTTGATTTGTCTAATGTTGAGGGTGAAAGTAATCAAGAAATTCAGATGGAAGATGTGCAAGCTGGTTCTAGTGAAAAAACCGTTGATGAGACAGAGTTGGGAGGCAAAATCCTGTTTTACAAGACAAGAAAATTACGCAAAACATTACAAGATGCAAATGCTTCTCTAAATGTGGCATTTGAAGATGTTTTTGGAGAAGGCCAAGCAAATGTGACATGTCCCATGGAGACAGATGTTGAACAAGTTGAATCTCTAAATGCAACCGAAAATGTTGAGGCTGAATTGCCTTCGCTAATTTTACATTTATACTTTGTTGTTTTCTAAATCTAAGTTGCCTGGCACACTTTTCTGGTAGTTGACACTTTGTGTGCTCTTTTTTGTTTCCCCATATGCAAATGATAGTTTTTCCCGTCCTGGCATAATCCCCTTTTTTATTGCAACTCATGTTCTGCCTACTCCGGCATACTACCTTTTTCACAAAGTTATATTTCTGCCTACACTGGCATACTTTCACATTTTATATGCAAACTCATGTTCTGCCTCCTCCAGCATACTCATCTCTTTTGGAAAGTTATTTTCTGCCCAATCCGGCATACCTTTACTTTTTGAAACTTAAATCTTGCCCCTTCCGGCATACTTTTCCCTTTTTCAAGCATAAGGTTTGCCCCTTCCGGCATATTTTTTCAAAACTTGTTCATAAATCTTTTACCACTTTCAGAATTTGTTAATTTTTTATTTTAATATTTTTGTTTCGATGATGGATGTTGTGTTTCTTAATTTGTTACTTTATGTAGGTTGTTGTGGAGGAACAATTTGCCATTGAACAGTTTGGTGACGCCAATCGTGAAGAATCCAACGTTTCTCCACCGAAAGAACATATGCTTGAAAATCTTGAGCAAATTCAAGATGAAGATGTGGTGGTTTCTGATCATCTCGAACGAGATTTATCTCCTGCCAGAGATGATAGGATAGAAGAGGGTGATACGTTGGTGTCGCCTCATCATGATGAATTCATTGTATCTCAAGCTGAAGGAAATGCAACTGGAAATGTTGAGGCTGAATTGCCTTTGATAAATTTACATTCTATACTTTGTTATTTTTAACACTTTGTTTGCTCTTTTCTGTTTTACTTATGCAAATGATAGTGTTGTCCCTCCTGGCATAATCAACCCTTTTATTGCAAACTCATTTTCTCTACTCCGTCATACTATCTTTTTTCGCAAAGTTATATTTCTGCCTACACTGGCATACTTTTAGTTTTTGAACTTAGCTCTTGCCCCTTCCGGCATACTTTCACATTTTATATGGAAACTCATGTTCTGCCTTCTCCGGCATACTCATCTCTTTTGGAAAGTTATTTTCTGCCGTCTCCGGCATACTTTTACTTTTTGAAACTTAAATCTTGCCCCTTCCGGCATACTTTTTTCTTTTTCAAGCATAAGGTTTGCCCCTTCCGGCATATTTTTCGAAATTTGTTCGTAAATTTTCCTTTTTGTGAACCTAATTTCTGCTTGTTTCGACATAATTTTCAATCCTTTACCACTTGCAGAATTTGTTTATTTTTTATTTTAATATTTTTGCTTTGATGACGGATGTTGTGTTTCTTAATTTGTTACTTTATGTAGGTTGTTGAGGAGGAACGATTGGGCGTTGAACAGTTTGGTGACGCCAATTGCGAAGAATCCATTGTATCTCCACCAAAAGGAGATATGGCTCAAAATCTTGAGCAAACAACACTTGAAAATCTTGAGCATATAAGACGTGAAACACCTGAAGCTCAAGTTTCTAACGAGGGTGATGAACATGATGTTGTTCCTCATATTGGGGTTATGCCCGAGCCTATTAATGCAGTTGAGCCATTGAGGAGCGAACCAGCCAATGCAGACCTGCCCGAGCCTATTAATACGGTTGAGCCATTGAGGAGCGAACCAGTCAATGCAGACCCGGTTCAAGTCAGTACTCCAAGGGAGTCCGCTGTTGTTGATGGAAAGGGTGAGAACTCTCAAGGAATGGAGGACAATTTTCGATATGTGTCCTTTGAAGATATTGTAAATGTCGCTTCTTCCGCTGTCAAAGAGAGTACTGTTAGTCAAACCCCTCCTATTGCTGAAGAAGAACCTGTTGTTGAAGTGGCGGAAGTGCTATCTTCCTTGAAGACAAGGCGCCAGAGGAAAAGGAAAGTAGTGGGTGATACCCCGGCACCCGGATGGATGTTATATTCTGGATGAAACGATCTTTCTTTTGGGTCACGGAAGGACGAAAGTGACTGGGATGAACAATACAGAAGGATGTGCCCATTCCATTACTTCAAAAGCAAAATTGCCGTGAACTCTTGGAATTTTTTTATCAATCCTCAAAATCTTCCAGCAAGTAGATTTCGACCTACTGGGTAAGTTTTTAGTTATTGTGTGCTTTCTTAAAAGTTATTTTCTGCCCACTCCGGCATACTTTTACTTTTTGAAACCCAAATCTTGCCTCTTCCGGCATACTTTTCCCTTTTTCAAGCATAAGGTTTGCCTCTTCCGGCAAACCTTATTCATAAAATTTCCTTTATGTGAACCAAAATTCTGTTTGTATTTTTCTAATTTTTGTTCCCTTTTCTTTAATCAGGGAAGAAGATGAGGTAATGTATCCTGTAAAGTTGAACCAACTGAGTAAAGTTTATAAGTTGGGTGATGTTGAGCCAAAATATAGGATGTTTTTTTTTGGAGCTGTACCATGATGTCTATGCGCTTAATGATGAGGTTCGTGATTGTATTTTACTTTTTCTTTTCTTATTTTTCTATTAGTTATTGCTTCTTGCATTTTTTTTTCTTTATTGCTGAATCGCTAATTTTTTTTCCTTAACACAGCATATTGATGTGATGCTATATTATTTGAGGAAGAAAATGATGTATCATCCTCCAGCTGCCAATGCTGTTAAGTACACAACCGTAGATATGATGTTTGATCAGCTTGTGCAATTTGACATCAATAGATACTACCAAGACCCGGTTAATTACCACTGGTACGCTGGCGGCAGTGATGGTGCATTTTTGCTGAGTAATATTGTGTATGGGCAAAGAGGAAAATGTGGTATATCATGGGAGAATGTCGACAGGGTATTAATTCCTATTCGCCCAGGATCTGATGATCCTAAAGCAATTTCTCACTATGTACTTGCTGTTTTTATGATTGATGAACATAAATTGGTAGTTTATAACTCACTCAATCATAATGATGATCGTTTGGTTCGCATTCTCGAGGCCTATTGTGGTATGATCCCTAAGTTGTTGGAGGTCAATGATTTTCAATTATTCAGGCATCATTCAATAACTTCATTAATCTGACATATACCTGGGCTGCCTGTCCAAAGCAAGGATCGTACGTTTCATTCTTATCTTTTTTAGCTTTTTCCATTGTTTTTTGTTGATTTTTATTTTTTATTTTTTGTTTATTGTTTTTGGTTTTCTGTTGTTCCAAAACATCTCTCTTTTATGACTTTCAGAGATTATAATTGTGGTCGTTTTTTGATCAAGTTTGCTGATATGCTGATTAGTGGTGAAAATCCTGCTGATTGGGATGGTTCTGGTTTGATGGACTAAATGAAAGAGTGGTCAATCAATTTGGTTTCTCATGGGAAAGATAAGCTGAAAAAGGGTTATCACACGCCACCAGATACAGCTGGAAGTGATTATCATGAGCATAACAATATGGAGTGTGATTATGAGATGAAAAAGAGAGCAAGATCTGTGAAGAAAGCAAAAATATAGTTTGTTTTAGTTGAGCTAGATCTGTGAAGAAAGGAAAAAAATAGTTTGTTTTAGTTATTTTTGCACCATGTAATTTTTTTTTCGTGCGCCTTTTGTGTTTTTTTGTAAATGTTATAAGATTGTATAATTTGTTTGTGTTATAAATTTCAACTTTAAGCCCCTTTGTAATTTGATGGTGTTCATTTTAATCTCAACTTATCTGTGTCATAAAAGCTGTTATTTTGTTGAAAATCCAAGTTATGCCCTTTCCATCACAACTTCATGGCGGTTGTGTAATAGAATTTTTCCGGGGTCGGCTTAGTTTCTCATTTTGTAAATAGAATTTCTGCCCATTACGGCATAATTTAAGTTCAGAAAAGTTTCCAAAACCAGCAACAAAGACAAACCCTTTGAAGTTATTGACCAGCCAAAATGCATTTATTGAGGATTATTTGTCACGTAATGCTGTTATTTTGTTGAAAACCAAAGTTATGCCCTTTGCATCCCAACTTTATGGTGGTTATGTAATATGAGGTTGCCGGGGTCGGCATACTTTGTCATTTTATGAAGAGAAGTTCCGCCCTTTCGGGCATAAATTAAGTTCAGAGAACTTGCCACAATCAGCAACAAAGACAA